>NW_006792653.1:0-108944 GCF_000442215.2 Lipotes vexillifer
GTGAATCAGCTATACATATACATGTATCCCCATATCTCTTCCCTCTTGCATCTCCCTCCCTCCAACTCTCCCTGTCCCACCCCTCTAGGTGGTCACAAAGCACTGAGCTGATCTCCCTGTGCTATGCGACTGATTCCCACTAGCTATTGATTTTATATTTGGTAGTGTATATATGTCCATGCCACTCTCTCACTTTGTCCCAGCTTACCCTTCCCCCTCCCCAAGTCCTCAAGTCCATTCTCTAGTAGGTCTGTGTCTTTCTTCCAGTCCTGCCCCTAGGTTCTTCATAACCTTTTTTTTCTTTTTTTAATTCCATATATATGTGTTAGCATAAGGTATTTGTTTTTCTTTCTGATTCCACTTTGTATGACAGATTCTAGGTCCATCCACCTCACTGCAAATAACTCAGTTTCATTTCCCTTTATGGCTGAGTAATATTTCATTGTATATATGTGTCACATCTTCTTTATCCATTCATCTGTCGATGGACACTTAGGTTGCTTCCATGTCCTGGCTATTGTAAATAGAGCTGGAATGAACATTGTGGTACATGACCCGTTTTGAATTATGGTTTTCTCAGGGTATGTGCACAGTAGAGGGATTACTGGGTCATATGGTAGTTCTAGTTTTAGTTTTTTAAGGAACCTCCATACAGTTCTCCATAGTGGCTGTATCAATCTACATTGCCAATAACAGTGCAAGAGGGTTCCCTTTTCTCCACACCCTCTCCAGCATTTATTGTTTTGTAGATTTTTTGATGATGGCCATTCTGACTGGTGTGAGGCGATACCACATTGTAGTTTTGATTTGCATTTCTCTAATGATTAGTGATGTTGACCATCCTTTCATGTGTTTGTTGGTAATCTGTATATCTTATTGGGAGAAATATCTTTTTAGGTCTTCTGACCATTTTTGGATTGGGTTTTTTTTTTTTCATATTGAGCTGCATGAGCTGCTTGTAAATTTTGGACATTAATCCTTTGATAGTTGCTTCATTTGAAAATATTTTCTCCCATTCTGAGGGTTGTCTTTTCATCTTGTTTATGGTTTACTCTGCTGTGCAAAAACTTTTAAGTTTCATTAGATCCCATTTGTTTATTTTTGTTTTTATTTCCATTTCTCTAGGAGGTGGGTCAAAAAAGATCTTGCTGTGATTTGTGTCATAGAGTGTTCTGCCTATGTTTTCCTCTAAGACTTTTATAGTCTCTGGCCTTACATTTAGGTCTTTAATCCATTTTGAGTTTATTTTTGTGTATGGTGTTAGGGAGTGTTCTAATATCATTCTTTTACATGTAGCTGTCCAGTTTTCCCAGCACCACTTATTGAAGAGGCAGTCTTTTTTACATTGTATATTTGTGCCTCCTATATCAAAGATAAGGTGACCATATGTGTATGAGTTTATGTCTGGGCTTTCTATCCTGTTCCATTGATCTATCTTTCTGTTTTTGTGCCAGTACCATACTGTCTTGATTACTGTAGCTTTGTAGTATAGTATGAAGTCTGGGAGCCTGATTCCTCAAGCTCCGTTTTTCGTTCTCAAGATTGATTTGGCTATTTGGGGTCTTTTGTGTTTCCATACAAATTGTGAAATTTTTTGTTCTAGTTCTGTGAAAAATGCCAGTGGTAGGTTAATAGGGATTGCATTGAATCTGTAGATTGCTTTGGATAGTATAGTCATTTCACAATGTTGAGTCTTCCAATCCAAGAACATGGTATGTCTCTCCACCTGTTTATATCATCTTTAATTTCTTTCATGAGTGTCTTATAGTTTTATGTATGCAGGTCTTTTGTCTCCTGAGGTAGATTTATTCCTAGGTATTTTATTCTTTTTGTTGCAACGGTAAATGGGAGTGTTTTCTTAATTTCACTTTCAGATTTTTCATCATTATTGTATAGGAATGCAAGCAATTTCTGTGCATTAATTTTATATCCTGCTACTTTACCAAATTCATTGATTGGTTCTAGTAGTTTTCTGGTAGCATCTTTAGGATTCTCTATATAGTATCATGTCATCTGCAAACTGTGACAGATTTATTCTTTTCTGATTTAGATTCCTTTTATTTCTTTTTTCTCTCTGATAGTTGTGGCTAAAACTTCCAAAACAATGTTGAATAATAGTCATGAAAGTGGGCAGCCCTGTCTTGTTCCTCATCTTAGTGGAAATCGTTTCAGTTTTTCACCATTGAGGATGCTGTTGGCTGTGGGTTTGTCATATATGGCCTTTATTATGTTAAGGTAGCTTCCCTCTACACATACTTCTGGAGGGCTTTTATCATAAATGGGTGTTGAATTTTTTCGGAAGCTTTTTCTTCATCTATTGAGATGATCGTATGGTTTTTATTCTTCAGTTTGTTAATAGGGTGTATCACATGACTGATTTGCATGTATTGAAGAAGTCTTGCATTCCTGGGGTAAACCACACTTGATCATGGTGTATGATCCTCTCAATGTGCTGTTGGATTCTGTTGGCTAGTATTTTGTTGAGGATATTTGCATCTGTGTTCATCAGTGATATTGGCCTGTAGATTTCTTTCTTTGTGACATCTGTTTCTGGTTTTTGTATCAGAGTGATGGTTGCCTCATAGAATGAGTTTGGGAGTGTTCCTCCCTCTGCTATGTTTTGGAAGAGTTTGAGAAGGATAGGTGTCAGCTCTTCTCTAAATGTTTGGTAGAATTTGCCTGTGAAGCCATCTGGTCCTGTGCTTTTGTTTGTTGGAAGATTTTTTTTTTTTTTTTTTTTTTTTGCAGTACGTGGGCCTCTCACTGTTGTGGCCTTTCCCACTGTGGAGCAACAGGCTCCGGACGCGCAAGCTCAGCGGCCATGGCTCATGGGCACAGCCACTCCGCAGCATGTGGGATCTTCCCAGACCGGGGCATGAACTCGTGTCCCCTGCATTGGCAGGCAGACTCCCAACCACTGCGCCACCAGGGAAGCCCTGTTGGAAGATTTTTAATGACAGTTTCAATTTCAGTGCTTGTGATTGGTCTGTTCATATTTTCTTTTTCTTCCTGATTCAGTCTTGGTATGTTGTGCATTTCTAAGCATTTGTACATTCCTTCCAGGTTGTCCATTTTATTGGCATAGAGTTGCTTGTAGTTATCTCTCATGATCTTTTGTATTTCTGCAGTGTCAGTTGTTACTTCTCCTTTTTCATTTCTAATTCTATTGATTTGAGTCTTCTTTTTCTTGATGAGTCTGGCTAATGGTTTATCAATTTTTTTTATCTTCTCAAAGAACCAGCTTTTAGTTTTATTGACCTTTGCTATCGTTTCCTTCATTTCTCTTTCATATATTTCTGATCTGATCTTTATGATATCTTTCCTTCTGATAACTTTGGGTTTTTTTTTGTTCTTCTCTCTCTAATGGCTTTAGGTGTAAGGTTAAGTTGTTTATTTGACATGTTTCTTGTTTCTTGAGGTAGGATTGTATTGCTATAAACATCCCTCTTAGAACTGCTTTTGCTGAATCCCATTGGTTTTGGGTCATTGTGTTTTCATTGTATTTGTTTCTCGGTATTTTTTTATTTCCTCTTTGATTTCTTCAGTGATATCTTGGTTATTTATTAGTGTATTGTTTCGCCTCCATGTGTTTGTATTTTTTACAGATTTTTTCCTGTAATTGATATATGGTCTCAAAGCATTGTAGTAGGACAAGGTACTTGATATGATTTCAATTTTCTTAAATTTACCAAGGCTTGATTCATGACACAAGATATGATCTATTCTGGACAATGTTACATGAGCACGTGAGAAGAAAGTGTATTATTTTTTTTTGGATGGAGTGTCCTATAAATATCAATTAAGTCCATGTTGTTTAATGTATCATTTAAAGCTTGTGTTTCCTTATTTATTTTCATTTTGGATGATCTGTCCATTGGTGAAAGTTGGGTGTTAAAGACCCCTACTATGATTGTGTTACTGTCAATTTCCCCGTTTATGGCTGTTAACATTTGCCCTATGTATTGAGGTGTCCCTATGTTGGGTGCATGAAAATTTACAATTATTGTATCTTCTTCTTGGATTGATCCTTTGATCATTATGTACTGTCCATCTTTGTCTCTTGTAATAGTCTTTATTTTAAAGTGTATTTCGTCTGATATGAGAACTGCTACTCCAGCTTTCTTTTGATTTCCATTTGCATGCAATATCTTTTTCCATCTCTTCACTTTCAGTCTGTATGTGTCCCTAGGTCTGAAGTGAGTCTCTTGTAGACAGCATATGTATGGGGCTTGTTTCTGTATCCATTCAGCCAGTCTATGCCTTTTGGTTGGAACATTTAATCCACTTATACTTCAGGTAGTTATAGATATATATGTTCTTATTACCATTTTCTTAATTGTTTGGGGTTTGTTATTGTAGGAATTTTCCTTCTCTCGTGTTTCCTGCCTAGAGAAGTTCCTTTAGCATTTGTTATAAAGCTAGTTTGGTGGTGCTGAGTTCTCTTACCTTTTGCTTGTCTGTAAAGCTTTTAATTTCTCTGTTGAATCTGAATGAGATCCTCGCTGGATAGAGTAATGTTGGTTGTAGGTTCTTCCCTTTCATCACTTTAATATGTCCTGGCAGTGCTTTCTGGCTTTCAGAGTTCTGGCTGAAAGATCAGCTGTTAAGCTTATGGGGATTCCCTTGTATGTTATTTGTTGTTTTTCCCTTGCTGTTTTTAATTTTTTTTCCTTGTATTTAATTTTTGATAGTTTGATTAATACATGTGTTGGCGTGTTTCTCCTTGGCTTAATCCTGTATGGGACTCTCCACACTTCCTGGACTTGATTAACTCTTTGCTTTCCCATAATCTTTGCTTTCCCATAATAGGGAAATTTTCAACTATAATCTCTTCAAATATTTTCTCAGTCCCTTTCTGTTTCTCTTCTTCTTCTGGGACACCTATAATTCGAATGTTGGTGCATTTAAGGTGTCCCACAAGTATCTGATACTGTCCTCAATTCTTTTCATTCTTTTTTCTTTACTTTACTCTTCAGCAGTTATTTCCACTATTTTATCATCCAGGTCACTTATCCGTTCTTCTGCCTCAGTTATTCTGCTATTGATTCCTTCTAGAGAATTTTTAATTTCATTTATTGGCTTGTTCATCATTGTTTGTTTGCTCTTTAGTTTTTGTATGTCCTTGTTAAACATTTCTTTTATTTTCTCCATTCTATTTCCAAGATTTTGGATCATGTTTACTATCAGTACTCTGAATTCTTTTTCAGGTAGACTGCCTATTTCCTCTTCATTTGTTTGGTCTGGTGGGTTTTTACTTTGCTCCTTCATCTGCTGTGTGTTTCTCTGTCTTCTCATTTTTCTTAACTTACTGTGTTTGTGGTCTCCCTTTTGCAGGCTGCAGGCTCATGGTTCCCGTTGTTTTTGGTGTCTGCCCCCAGTGGCTAATGTTCGTTCAGTGGGTTGTGTAGGCTTCCTTGTGGAGGTGATTACTGCCTGTGTTCTGGTGGATGAGGCTGGATCTTGTCTTTCTGGTGGGCTGGTCCATGTCCGGTGGTGTGTTTTGGTGTGTCTGTGACCTTATTATGATTTTAGGTAGCCTTTCTGCTAGTGGGTTGTGTTGTGTTCCCATCTTGCTATTTGTTTGTCATAGGGTGTCCAGCACTGCAGCTTGCTGGTCATTGAGTGGAGCTGGGTCTTGGAGTTGAGATGGAGATCGCTCAGAAATTTTTGCTGTTTGATATTACATGGAACCAGGAGGTGTCTGGTGGACCAATATTCTGAACTCGGCTTTCCCACCTCAGAGGCACAGACCTGACCCCTGTCCAGAGGACCAAGATCCTGTCATCCACACAGCTTAGAATAAAAGGGATAAATAAATAAATAAATAAATAAAATAAAAATGTTATTAAAATAAAAAATTAAAATAATTATTAAAAATTAATAAGCAAAAAGAAACAAAAAAAGAAGAGAGCAACCAAACCAAAACACAAATCTGCCAATGCTATGAAGCACTAAAAAATATACTAAAAAATAAACAAGAACAAAAAAACGGGCAGACAGAACCCTGGGACAAATGGTAAAAGCAAAGCTATACAGACAAAATTACACACAGAAGCATACACATACACAATCACAAAAAGAGAAAAAGGAAAAAAAAAAAAAAATATATATATATATATATTGTTTCTCCCAAGTCCACCGCCTCAATTTGGATGTTTTGTTGTCTGTTTAGGTATTCCACAGGTATTCCACAGGTGCAGGGTACATCAAGTTGATTGTGGAGATTTAATCCATTGCTCCTGAGGCGGCTGGGGACGATTTCCCTTTCTCTTCTTTGTTCACCCACCTCCTGGGGTTTAGCTTTGGATTTGGACCCACCTCTGCGTGTAGGTCCCTTGAGGGCATCTGTTCTTCACTCAGACTGGATGGGGTTAAAGGAGCAGCTGATTTGGGGGCTCTGGCTCACTCAGCCTAGGGGGTGGGAGGATACGGAATGTGGGGTGAACCTGCGGCGGCAGAGGTCGGCGGGATGTTGCACCAGCCTGAGGCGCGCTGTGTGTTCTCCCGGGGAAGTTGTCTCTGGATCACGGGACCCTGGCTGTGGCAAGTTACACAGGCTCCCATGAAGGGAGGTGTGGATAGTGACCTGGGCTTGCACACAGGCTTCTTGGTGGCTGCAGCAGCAGCCTTAACATCTCATGCCCGTCTGTGGTGTCTGTGCTAATAGCCGCAGCTCAAACCCATCTCTGGAGCTCTTTTAGGCCGTGCTCTGAATCCCCTGTCCTTGTGCACCCAAAACAATGGTCTCTTGCCTCTTATGCAGGTCCAGATGCTTTCCTGGACTCCCTCCTGGCTAGCTGGGGTGCACTAGCCCCTTCCGGCTGTGTTCTGGCAGCCAACCCCAGGCCTCTCCCTGTGATCTGACCTCCGAAGCCCGAGCCTCAGCTCCCAGCCCTGCCCACCCCGGCGGGTGAGCAGACAAGCCTCTTGGGCTGGTCAGTGCTGGTCAGCACTGATCCTCTGTGCGGGAATCTCTCTGCTTTGCCCTCTGCACCCCTGTTGCTGCACTCTCCTCAGTGGCTCCGAAACTTCCCCCCCGCCACCCCCCTTCTCTGCCCGCGAAGGGGCTTCCTAGTGTGTGGAAACCTTTCCTCCTTCACAGCTCCCTCCTACTGGTACAGGTCCTATCACTATTCTTTTGTCTCTGTTTTTTCTTTTGCCCTACCCAGGTACTTGGGGGAGTTTCTTGCCTTTTGGGAAGTCTGAGGTCTTCTGCCAGCATTCAGTACGTGTTCTGTAGCAGTTGTTCCAGATGTAGATGTATTTTTGATGTATTTGTGGGGAGGAAGGTGATCTCCACTTCTTAGTCTTCCGCCATCTTGAAGGTCTCAATAAAGGGTTTTTAAAGCAACATTTTGACATGATTTTAACTTGAGTCTATTTCTTATTCTGAGAGTTTTTTGCCATATGAAATTTTGAAAATAAGATCTTTTCTTCATAAAATTTATTAAGTTCTATTTCTTTTATCTCTCTTCCAAATTCTGCTTAAAATTGAATGGTTCAATTTTAATATCATCTTTATCTATTCATATATTATCATACACAGCTAAAAGAAACCAGTTAGTACAGTAATTCCTACCACCTGAATATCTCCTTTGCCAAATCTAGCTTTTGATTCAACTACTTTTTTTTTTGCTATGAATAATAATTGTCTTTCTGTCAACATTTCTCATAGTATCTGTGGTAATTTTTCATCTTTCACTAACAGTCTTCTTGAGATACTCATCTTTCCTTACAATTTCCTCCAAGCTTTTTAGCTTTCACCCACTGCTGTATCCCACAGACAAATTCATATGGTTTTAAAGTCTCTTTTACAAAGCATCCTTCTTCTGCTACCTATATCCATTTCTGTTTCCTATTGCTCTATAACAGTGTAAAAATATATTGGTTTTTAGCAACAAATACGTTATTATGCATCACAATTTAAAGAATTAGGGTGCTGGTGAGGGTTCAATAGTGTGATTCTCCTGTGTCATGAAGCATCACCCAAGGTCACTTAATGATAGATATTAGCTGGCCAATGGTCTCTTCTGGTGTGTCCAAGATGGTGTCATTCAAATGTCTGGCCCCTTGACAGGAAAACACAGATGACTGGGCAAAGCTGGAACCACTGACCAAAGCACCTACATGTATCGTTTCAGGCTTAGTAATCTTGGAATAATTAGACTTATATCATGGATTAAGACTCTCAGAAAATGCTCTAAGAGACTAAGGTGAAAACAACAGGGCTTCTTATAACCCAGCCTTTGAAGTTCCAGAACATTTCCACTTTCACATTCTGTTGGTCAAGCAACTCATGAACTCCTGCCAGGAAGTAAAGAGAAGGGAATTACAGTGTACTTTTCAATAAGGCAAGTCAAAAATTTGCTGCCATTTTTAATGTACAATATAAGCTATAGGCTTAAATACTTGGAAACTCTTTATTGCTCTTCAGATATTCTGTCACTGGTTTCAATCCCCAAGAAATCAGATTCTAAGATGGAGGCAGAAGGATTATTAGGGAGTACTTTTGGAATAAAATCCTGTGAAGGAGAAAGAAGGAAGCAAAAATTAGCAGCTAGAAAAGTTGAACTGTGATACAATTTCACTGGATATCTCAGCTGACCCTGTGGGATTTCAGAAAATGGGTTGACTCTACAGAGCTGCTTGAGTTGGGGAAACAAAATCAAGGGTTATCTTCTGGAAGCCCTCCCAGTAACCATGATAGTAAGCTATTCATTTTGAAGGAGGAGAATCACAGTCTAACGTATATTCACATTCAGAACACATCAACTACATGATTTCTCTAAAGAGATAAAAGTGCTACTCTATAGAACACTTGAAAACCATGAATGAACAGTTAATAATGGAGCAGGTGTACAGGTATTAAAACAGCACTACGTTTTTTTCTAAATAAGTATAATTCAGAATAAAAAGTTAAGGTTTACAGATTCAGGGGAGACCTTCAAGATGGTGGAGGAATAAGACGTGGAGATCACCTTCACCCCACAAATAATCAGAAATACATCTACACGTGGTACAACCCCTACAGAACACCTACTGAATGCTGGCAGAAGACTTCAGACTTCCCAAAAGTCAAGAAACTCCCCACATACCTGCATAGTGCAAAAGAAAAATGAAAAGACAGAGACAAAAGTATAGGGATGGGACCTGCACCTCTGAGAGGGAGCTGTGAAGGAGGAAAGGTTTCCACACACTAGGAAGCCCCTTCACTGGAGGAGATGGGGTGTGGCGGGAGGTGGAAGCTATGGAGCCACTGAGGAGAGCACAGCAACAGGGGTACAGAGGGCAAAGTGGAGAGATTCCCACACAGAGGATCAGTGCCAATCAGTGCTCACTAGCCTGAGACGCTTGTCTGCTCACCCGCCGGGGCAGGTGGGCTCTGGGAGCTGAGGCTCTGTCTTTGGAGGCAGATCCCAGGGAGAGGACTGGGGTTGGCTGCATGAACACAGCCTCAAGGGGGCTAGTGTACCACAGCTAGCCAAGAGGGGGTCCAGGAAAAAGTCTGGACCTGCCTAAGAGGCAAGAGGCCATTTTTTCAATACGCAAGAGGAGAGGGGATTCAGAGCACTACCTAAACTAACTCTAGAGATGGGCGTGAACAAAAGCTACCAGCATGGACTCCAGAGACGGGCATGAAATGCTAAGGCTGCTGTTGCAGACACTGAGAAGCCTGTGTTCAAGAACAGGTCATAATCCATAGCTCCCCTCCTGGTAGCCTGTGTAGCCGGCCATTGCCAGGATCCTGTGATACAGGGACAACTTCCCTGGAAGAATACACAGTGCGTCTCAGGCTGTTGCAACGTCATGCTGGCCTCTGCTTCCACAGGCTCGCCCTGCATTCCACAGGCTCGCCCTGCATCCCTCCCTCCCTCTGGCCTGAGAGAGGCAGAGCCCCCTAATTAGTTGTTACTTTAACCGTGACCTGTCTGGGTGGGGAACAGACACACTCAGGTGACCTACATGTAGAGGCGAGACCAAATCCAAAGCTGAACCCCAGGAGCTGTGCAAAAAAAGAAGAGAAAGGGAAATTTCTCTCAGCAGCCTCAGGAGCAGCAGATTAAATCTCCACAATCAGCTTGACATACCCTGCATTTCGGGAATACCTGGATAGACAATGAATCATCCCAAAATTGAGGTGGTGACTTTGGAACAACTGCAGATTTGGAGTTTGCTTTCTGCATCTAATTTGTTTCTGGTTTTATGTTTATCTTAGTTTAGTATTTAGAGTTTATATCAAAGGTAGATTTGTTTATTGACTTGGTTGCTGCCTTCCTTTTTCTTTATACATAGATTTTGTTTCCCTTTTTCTCTTTATGTGAGTGTGTATGTGTATGGTTCGTTTGTGAATTTGTCTGTATTGCTTTGCTTTTACCATTTGTCCTAGGGTTCTGTGTGTCCGTTTGTTTTTTTGTTTGTTTGCTCCCTTGTTTTTGAGATTACTTTTTACTGCTTGTTATCATGGGTGGATTTGTTTTTTGGTTTGGTTGCTCTCTTTCTTTACTTTTCTTTTTTATTACTTTTTAATTTTTTTATGTTTAAAATTTTTTTAATTTTAATAACTTTATTTTATTTCATTTCATTTTATTTTCTTTTTCTTTCTTTCTTTCTTTTTTTCTCCCCTTTTTCTGAGCCGTGTAGCTGATAGGGTCTTGGTGCTCCGGCCAGGTGTCAGGCCTGTGCCTCTGAGGTGGGAGAGCTGAGTTCAGGACATTGGTCCACCAGACACCTCCCAGGTCCATGTAATATCAAATGGCAAAAGTTCGCCCAGAGATCTCCACCCCAACACTAACATGCAGCTCCACTCAACGACCAGCAAGCTACTAGCAAGACAGGAACACAATACCACCCATTAGCAGACTGGCTGCCCAAAATCATAATAAGGTCACAACACACCAAAACACAGCACCAGACGTGGTTCTGCCCACCAGAAAGACCAGATCCAGCCTCATCCACCAGAACACAGGCACCAGTCCCCTCCACCAGGAAGCCTACACAGCCCACTGAACAAACCTTAGCAAATGGGGGCAAACACCAAAAACAATGGGAACCATGAATCTAAAGCATGCAAAAAGGAGACCCCAAACACAGTAAGTTACGCAAAATGAGAAGACAGAGAAACACACAGCAGATGAACGAGCAAGTTAAAACCCACCAGACCAAGCAAATGAAGAGGAAATAGGCAGTCTACCTGAAAAAGAATTCAGAGTAATGATAGTAAAGTTGATCCAAAATATTGGAAATAGAATGGAGAAAATACAAGAAAAGTTTAACAAGGACCTAGAAGAACTAAAGAGCAAACAAACAATGTTGAACAAGCCAATAAATGAAATTAAAAATTCTCTAGAAGGAATCAATAGCAGAATAACTGAGGCAGAACGGATAAGTGACCTTGATGATAAATTAGTGGAAGTAACTACTGCAGAGCAGAATAAGAAAAAAGAATGAAAAGAATTGAGGACAGTCTCAGGGACCTGTGGACACAACCTTAAATGCACCAACATTCGAATTATAGGTGTCCCAGAAGAAGAAGAGAAACAGAAACGGACTGAGAAAATATTTGAAGAGATTATAATTGAAAACTTCCCTATTATGGGAAAGGAAATAGTTAATCAAGTCCAGGAATTGCAGAGAGTCCCATACAGGATAAATCCAAGGAGAAACATGCCAAGACACATATTAATCAAACTATCAAAACTTATATACAAAGACAAAATTTTAAAAGCAACAAGGGAAAAACAACAAATAACATACAAGAGAATCCCCACAAGCTTACCAGCTGATCTTTCAGCAGAAACTCTGCAAGCCAGAAAGCACTGCCAGGACATATTTAAAGTGATGAAAGGGAAGAACCTACAACCAACATTACTCTATCCAGCAAGGATCTCATTCAGATTCAACAGAGAAATTAAAAGCTTTACAGATAAGCAAAAGGTAAGAGAATTCAGCATCACCAAAGCAGCTTTACAACAAACGCTAAAGGAATTTATCTAGGCAGAAAACACAAGGAAAGGAAAACACCTACAATAACAAACCCCAAACAATTAAGAAAATGGTAATAGGAACATACATATCGATAATTACCTTATCTGTAAATGGATTAAATGCTCCAACCATAAGATATAGACTGGCTGAATGGATACAAACCAAGACCCAAACATATGCTGTCGTCAAGAGACCCATTTCAGACCTAGGGACACATACAACTTGAAAGTGAGGGGATGGAATAAATATTCCATGCAAATGGAAATCAAAAGAAAGCTGGAGTAACAATTCTCATATCAGACAAAATAGACTTTAAAATAAAGACTATTACAAGAGACTAAGAAGGACACTACATAATGATCAAGGGATCAATCCTAGAACAAGATATAACAATTGTAATTATTTATGCACCCAACATAAGAGCACCTCTATAAATAAGGCAAATGTTAACAGCCATAAAAGGGGGAATCAACAGTAACACAATCATAGTAGGGGGACTTTAACACCCTCCTTTCACCAATGGACAGATCATCCAAAATGAAAATAAATAAGGAAACACAAGCTTTAAATGATACATTAAACAAGATGGACTTAATTGATATTTATAGGACATTCCATCCAAAAAGAACAGAATACACTTTCTCCGTGAGTGCTCATGGAACATTCTCCAGGATAGATCATATCTTGTGTCACATATCAAGCCTTTGTAAATTTAAGAAAATTGAAGTCATATCAAGTATCTTTTCCGACCACAATGAGACTAGATATCAATTACAGGAAAAATCTGTAAGAAATACAAACACATGGAGGCTAAACAATACACTAGTAAATAACCAATATATCACTGAAGAAATCAAAGAGGATATCAAGAAATATCTAGAAATACATGACAATGAAAACACAACACCCAAAACCTATGGGATGAAGCAAAAGCAGTTCTAAGAGGGAATCTTATAGGAATACAATACTACCTCAGGAAATAAGAAACATCTCAAATAAACAACCTAATCTTACACCTAAAGCAATAAGAGAAAGAAGAACAAAAAAACTCCAAAGTTAGCAGAAGGAAACAAATCATAAGGTTCAGATCAGAAAAAAATGTGAAAGAAATGAAGGAAACAATAGCAAAGATCAATAAAAATAAAAGCTGGTTCTTTGAGAAGGTAAACAAAATTGATAAACCATTAGCCAGACTCATCAAGAAAAAAGGGAGAAGACTCAAATCCATAGAATTAAAAATGAAAAAGGAGAAGTAACAACTGATATTGCAGAAATACAAAGGATCATGAGTGATTACTACAAGCAACTCTATGCCAATAAAATGAACAACCTGGGAGAAATGGACAAATTCTTAGAAAAGCACAGCCTTCCTAGACTGAACCAGGAAGAAATAGAAAATATAAGCAGACCAATGACAAGCACTGAAATTGAAACTGTGATTAAAAATCTTCCAACAAACAAAAGCCCAGGACCAGATGGGTTCACAGGTGAATTCTATCAAACATTTAGAGAAGAGCTAACACCTATCCTTCTGAAACTCTTCCAAATATTGCAGAGGGAGGAACACCCCCAAACTCATTCTCCAAGGCCACCATCACCCTGATGCCAAAACCAGAAAAAGATGTCACCAAGAAAGAAAACTACAGGCTAATATCACTGATGAACATAGATGCAAATGTACTCAACAAAATACTAGCCAAAAGAATCCAACAGCACATTAAAAAGATCATACACCATGATCAAGTGGGGTTTATTCCAGGAATGCAAGAGTCCTTCAATATACACAAATCAATTACTGTGATAAACAATATTAACAAATTGAAGGAGAAGAACTGTATGATCATCTCAATAGATGCAGAAAAAGCTTTCAACAAAATTCAACACGAATATTTCATAAAAACCCTCCAGAAAGTTTGCCTAAAGGGAGCTTACCTCAACAGAATAAAGGCTATATATGACAAACCCACAGCCAACATCATTCTCAATGGCGAAAAACTGAAACCATTTCCTCTAAGATGAGGAACAAGACAAGGTTTTCCACTCTCACCACTATTATTCAACATAATTTTGGAAGTTTTAGCCAAAGCAATCAGAGAAGAAAAATAAATAAATGGAATCCAAATATGAAAAGAATAAGTAAAGCTGTCACTGTTTGCAGATGACATGATATTATACATAGAGAATCCTAAAGATGCTACCTGAAAATGACTAGAGCTAATCAGTGAAGTTGGTAAAGTAGCAGGATACAAAATTAATGAACAGAAATCTCTTGCATTCCTATATACTAATGATGAACGCACAGAAATCTCTTGCATTCCTACACACTAATGATGAAAAGTCTGAAAGAGAAATTAAAGAAACACTCCAATTTACCATTGCAACAAAAAGAATAAAATACCTAGGTATAAACCCACCTAAAGAGACAAAAACCTGTATGCAGAAAACTATAAGACACTGATGAAAGAAATTAAAGATGATACAAACAGATGGAGAGATATACCATGTTCTTGGATTGGAAGAATCAACATTGTGGAAATGACTATAAGACCCAAAGCAATCTACAGATTCAATGCAATCCCAATCAAACTGCCAATGGCATTTTTCACACAACTAGAACAAAAAATTGTACAATTTGTCTTTTTCACAGAACTAGAGCAAAAAAATTCACAATTTGTCAGGAAACACAAAAGACCCTGAATAGCCAAAGCATCTTGAGAAAGAAAAACGGAGCTGGAGGAATCAGGCTCCCGGACTTCAGAATATACTACAGATTACATCAGTAATCAAGACACTATGGTACTAGCACAAAAACAGAAATATAGATTAATGGAACAGGATAGAAAACCCAGAGATAAAGCCACGCACATATGGTTACCTTATTTTTGATAAAAGATGCAAGAATATACAATGGAGAAAAGACAGCCTCTTAAATGAGTGGTGCTGGTAAAACTGGACAGCTATGGGTAAAAGAATCCAATTAGAATACTCCCTATCTCAATACACAAAAATAAACTCAAAATGGATTAAAGACCTAAATATAAGGCCAGACACTTTAAGACTCTTAGAGGAAAACATAGCCATAACACTCTATGACATAAGTCATAAGTCACAGCAAGATCCTTTTTGACCCACCTCCTAGAGAAATAGAAATAAAAACAAAAATAAACAAATGGGACCTAATGAAACTTAAAAGTTTTGCACAGCAAAGGAAAACATAAACAAGACGAAAAGACAATCCTCAGAATGGGAAAAAATATTTGCAGGTGAAGCAACTGACAAAGGATTAATCTCCAGAATTTACAAGCAGCTCTTGCAGCTCAATATCAAAAAAGCAAACAAGCCAATCCAAATATGGGCAGAAGACCTAAATAGACATTTCTCCACAGAAGATATACAGATTGCCAACAAACACATGAAAAGATCATCAACATCACTAATCATTCGCATAATGCAAATCAAAACTACAATGAGGTGTCACCTCACACTGGTCAGCATGGCCATCACCAAAAACTCTACAAACAATAAATGCTGGAGAGGGTGTGGAGAAAAGAGAATCCTCTTGCATTTGGCGGGAATGTAAATTGATACAGCCACTATGGAGAACAGCATGGAGGTTCCTTAAAAAACTAAATATACAAGTACCAGCAATACCACTACTGGGCATATACCCTAAGAAAACCATAATTCAAAAAAAGTCATGTACCACAATGTTCATTGCAGCTCTATTTACAATAGCTAGGACAAGGAAGCGACCTAAGTGTCCACCAACAGGTGAATGGATAAAGAAGAGGTGGCACATATATACAATGGAATATTACTCAGCCAAAAAAAGGAACGAAATTGAGTTATTTGTAGTGAGGTGGATGGACCTAGAATCTGTCATACAGAGTGAAGTAAGTCAGAAAGAGAAAAACAAATACCATATGCTAACACATTTATATGGAATCTTAAATTTTAAAAAAATGGCTGTGAAGAACCTAGGGTCAGGACAGAAATAAAGGTGTAGACATAGAGAATGGACTTGTGGACACAGGGAGTGGGAAGGGTAAGATGGGACGAAGTGAGAGAGTGGCAGGGACATATATACACTACCAAACGTAAAATAGATAGCTAGTGAAAAGCAGCTGCATAGCACAGGGAGATCAGCTCGGTGCTTTGTGACCGCCTAGAGGGGTGGGATAGGGAGGGAGATGCAAGTGGGAGGAGATATGGGGATATATGTATATTTATAGTGATTCACTCTGTTAGAAAGCTGAAATTAACACACCATTGTAAAGCAATTATACTCCAATAAAGATGTTAAAAAAAAACATTTACAGGTTCAAATACCAAAATTTATTAACAAAAACCGTGTGTTTTCACTAAATGTTTCTCAATCTATTATATAAATTGCAATCAGTTACCATAATGTACCTAATTTATCTAAAACTCCTCTATTCATGAACTTTATTTAAGTAAGGAATATGGGATTTCTCTTTATTTGTTTTTATAAAACTATGTTAAGAATTACTTCATATTTCTTTTGCCAATTTATCTCTTTTCTAGAATATGTAATGACAAGAATATAAATAAAAACCATTCTTAATTAATACATTATTTTGCCTCTATATATTTCCTATTCATCATGTTAGGGCACTTCAGTGGAAAGTTGCTAAACAGTACACAAGTAACATGAAATATGAAAGATGACAATAGATGATCAGTGATATTAATCAACTTATATGGTATCTGAGGAAAAACATAGGTTTATTTGTTAAACGTTTTATGCTCATGCCATAAATTCCTGAGAAGTAAGGTTACAATCTGGAAATTACATTGTCATTTTTCATTTTAGAGAAATAGTCATATTTTTAAGGAAAAGTACTAACATAATTTCATATATGTATACTGCCGCCAAAGTCTCTTATTCATATATTTGTGAAAAAGACTGAAATAAATTTGGGGCAAGCAGACTTTTCAAAAAAAAAATCTGTATGATACACCTGTTGCTAAGGAGTAAAAATAACTTGATATACGCAATCAAATTGTAACTACCTTTTAATGAATCTGTGTGTGTGTGTGTGTGTGTGTGTGTGTGTGTATGTTAAAATTAGAAGGCAAAGGTATTTTAAAACACTAGAAATTTTACAACTAATCAACTTTTTACCGTGTCATTTTTAAATGTTTTTCATTTTCAATTGCAATCAATTTGTTAATGTCATTATAGATGTTAATTTTCACTATGATCACTGATTTAATGTTAAAAATACACAAAAGTGTGTTGTGGTTAAATCCAAAGAGAAATATATCTGAAACATCTGAGTCACACTCTTCAAAAAAAGAGAGAGGAAATATGGAAGGTATACTGGACTTTGATTTGCGTCCAACTAGAACCACTGGGCCCCTACTCTTCCCTCCAGCCTCCTCTCTCTAGACAACTTGCTCTGTTTCCTCACAGAGTAGATCATCTCATCAGTGTAAAGATTCAGCCATCAATTTCACCATGGTTCTACAGATCTAGGAGAACCCACACCTGGTACCCATTAACAAGAGAGACCACTGTGTGGACCACAGCTGGAAGAGAGCTCTCAGAGGAGGCTCTGACTTCCCTAAAGCTGACAAGAGGGGTCAGAACAAGAACATAGAAACTGAGGAAGTTAACACCTGGTGGAGACACTTACAGTGAGATTTTTCATTCATGAGGGAGCCAGAAGATGAATTTCTTACCCTTCCTACTTCTAACTAAATATTTGGAGATGTGAGAATTTCATGCAGCCTTACAGGAAATGTCTTACATTATCTAACGGGAGCAGGATTTTGTGAAGTTGTGGCCAGTTTACTAATTTGTCACCTTAGTTTTGATTTTTTTCTCCTTCCCTGGTTCAGTTCCATTTTCTCCCATGCTTACCTGTTTTCTTGGGAGACCAGACTAACAAAGGAGGCTAATCATAATATTTATATATTATTTAAGATGACTCATTTGGGGTTATATACTCTCTTAAATTTTAAAATCTTGATTTTTTATTTAAAAAATGTTCCCATTTTCTTGTAGCCATACTTCATATATATGAAAGAGTGTATTGTATTAAATAATTGGACATTTCAACAAGTTTTCCAAGTTTTCAAAAGAAATTCATAATGATAATTTTATAATAATTCTTGTGAGATATAATATAAGAAATTATCTTTACTGCAGATAGCAAATTTTAAATATTTACAAGAATAATATTGAGGTTTAATTTGTGATCATCACCTATATGTATAGATTTCTAACCTACATGAGAGCAGGGAAACTGTTCATCTTAGTCACTTTTCTTTCTTTAATGCCTAACAATGTGTTCAGTGCTAGGAGAGACAATACATTAAATCAATAAATTAAGCACCTTAAAGATTTGGTGTCAGTTCAATGACTTCAGTTCTCATTCACTGATTATTCCCATTAGTCAAAATTCTATTTGTTTTGAAAAGTTGAAACAAATGATCTCTCTGTAATTCTCAGTTTTGTATGTGGGTAATTTATATTGAGGTTAATAAGAATGTGAGATATATTGAATACACTAATCACTACCCACTAATCACATACTTAAAATATTGATTTTTAAAATAGTAGTATTAATAATTTCTGTAAGTTTAGTCCTTTATGTGCTATGGGATGTCATATCCAGGCCAGTTTCTTTCTTGCATTTTTGTTCCTAGATTCCAATACTCCTGCTAAATCCTAAATATGTCTTTTTATAAACAAGGTCACTAAAATATTTAACATGTATTTATCACCATGTTTAATGATATTTAGCTTTTTCTCCAATTTGAAGTTAACATAACAGGTCTAAATTTAAATATATTTTAGAAAAATGACATTTTAAACTTAGCAGTTTAATAGAGGATAATGAAAAAAAGTGGCATGCATTTTTATTTCCCTAAACAATGCTCTGACACACCTATGTTTCATATCTAAATATCTTGTTATTTGATATGACTCAGATATCTGTATTTCTGTTTTGAATTTATGTCACTTCATTGAAAGGAGATAACTGTAAATTATAGCTCAAAATTAGGGAAAAAGTATAATGTGTATGTTCAAATTTTTTAATGTTAATATTACTTCATAGATTGGAAAACGATTCTTTTTAAAGAATGTTACTAAGAATCACTCTTTAATTTTTTTATTTCATCAAATAAATGGAATTATACGTAAATATATACACAAAATCATCTTAATTATAACACATAAAATCATTCATTTAAACTCAAGATTATTTATAAGGAATGTGAATTTTTTGCAAGTATTCACTTTTAAGTAAAAATCACGATGCCAAAGGAAATAATAAATTAAAGTCTCCATCTGAAGATATTATTTTCTTGAAATTTATTATGATCCTGTTTTTAATTGTTTCTTAAAAAACAAAGTTTATGAAACACAGCAAATTAACTACATGTATTTATGACTTATCCTCCACACACCATTAAAACAAAAGTAAAGGAGCATTAATTTTTTAAGAAATAAAAGAGGATACTGTTAAACCTACAAGAACAAAGGGAATGAGAAAAGAGACATGGTCAGACAATGAATGTCAATAAAGTTTAGGGAAGATGGATATCAGCTAGAGGAGGACTGATTGACAGCACGGTTTAGGTACCTACAACCGAGATCATTGTTCTTGAGAAAGAATTATGTTAGCCCTAACGGATTCCTGAAGGGCACAAACAGAACTTAAAGCAATGGGGCCAGAGGTATTTTGAAACTGGTAATGAGGCTGAAATTTGAGGAATTTAGTAAAAGTAATTCTGCAGAGTGGCTACAAAAGCTGGTCCCTCTATAACTTCTATATTTCAGTCAGGGAGTAGTGAACTGGTATTTTCTGCAGAAGAAAGGGATAGACTGACTCTTCATTTGGTGAAGCCACATGCTTTGTTGTAAGTGTGAAGCATAGTGCTATAAAAAGGGATGACTGGAAATTGACATACACCTTGCTGGGTTCACCCCTGTCCCTCTACCTTTCCTATTCCCCAAATATTGAGAGCCAGAGCTATACCTTCCTCGAGGGAGACATTAAGCAACACTTTAAAAAGGTATTCAGATACCTACATTTGAGGGTGTGGGGCACACAGCAAAATGGCCTGATGGCTATCTGATCATTCTTCTATTCAAAAGTCATACACCAAACTCTAGAGTGATGTAGAGATTATTCTACTTGCATATTAATATTTAAAATGTTCCTTTATAAATTATAGTATGTATTATATGATCACCCTCTCCTCCCATCACTGTTGAACTCTAATGTATTATCTTTCTTTATTCTTCTTAAAGTTTGCACAAAAGTCTGAAATTATTTTTCTTATTCATTTGATCACTATTGTCTCTACCTCAGTGTGATAAAAAGCTCCATGAAATAAGGGGCTCGGTCTGCCTTGTCCATTGCAACGGTATCAGATGGAGTGCACCTGGGGTGGGAGAGGACGTACTGTTTATTGTGGAATTTCTAGGTGAAATAAAGATTTCTAGATGGGACACAAATGAAGAAAAGGGGCCGGTCTTGCAAATATATAGGTAGCAGAGAGTTCAGGAATAAATAGAAAAATAAACACAAATGTCCTGGGGCATGATCTAACAGATAAAAGTCTTCTGTGGCTGTAGCAGAGTGAAGAAAGTAGAAAATAGCATGAAACAAGTAGAAAAGGGGTAAGCAGACTCCAGGGAATCTGGGAAAAAATTTCATGACATCAGAAGTCTTCAAGATTGGCCTGAGTTTATCCCCATTTTCTTAAAAATGATTATTACATTATTACATGTATCATAGTGTTTGATACAGCACTTGGCATTTCTTTATCATGTATCTAAACAATCCAGAAACTCACCTTCCCTCTTCATTTAAGAAAGTAAACAGAGGTTTTTCTCTATAATCTTTGCTTTTCCCCCTCCAAGCTTGCAATGTGTTCTATACCCTCTTCTAACATCTTCTAGCATAGGATAAATTAGCCATGACAACTGCAATCATAATTTTATTATCCCATTGAGTCAGTGCTAAATAACAGACATGCATCTCTCTAAGTTTTAGTAACAACATCAAATAGCAAGCACACAATTTCTGGACAAAATGTATCACTGTGATTTTCCAAGAGTTAACAGTTTATTTGTTGCAATAATGTGAAATTTGTACTCTAAGGGTTATGCACACAGGGCATATCTATTGATACATGAGACTTACTTAAAAACATTGGCACTTTGTATTTGCGTTCATTTTTCTTAAGAGGAAGAACGTAATTAAACATATTATAGCTGTTAAATAATCGATGAGTCTATAAAGGTAAATATAGCCAATGACCATCTTGGTCATAATTTGCCATATTCTGCAGTGTGATGACAAGATGTGGTCATCATAATAAATAACATTTCGTGTCCTGTACTGAATCACAGATGGTGGATTCTTATTGAAGTGATAAAAATTATTCTACAGAGTATGCTGTGTACTTTACCTGGAACTAGAAATCCAGAAATACCACTCCAGGATAGAACTCTGTCCAGTGCCCACACCCTGAATCCCATCATTACTGTGATATACAGCATGTTGATCTCTAAAGCAGAATCTGCCCTGAAGGCAATAAGCATAATAGTCTCATTTTGTTCCATCTCTCTGGAGCCAAATTTTAGCCATTTCTAATGTGCAATTTTACAGACTCTGGTACTGAAAAAATTGACAAATTGGCAGGAAATAAAAGAGCTCACATCAAAGCCCTTATCTAATGATATGAGCTTTACCCTGAAGAATTGCTTGCCTTCAAGGGAGAATATCAGAGCAATTGGAAGATTTTTTGAGGTGTACTGTAAAGAAAATAAGAGACTGATCTACATCAGTGCAATGCTGGGGTTTTCTATTTGGTGCAGTCTCTTTGTAACATTGCATACTAATGTACAACATTGTCCATTGTGCACTTTTTCCCTTGCAAATTTTTGTGCTAGTTGGAAATTTATAACACTTGGACTTTGATTTGTGAAAGTAGCTTCCTTAGGCAAATTTTGATTTTAGAAACTGAGCTAGAAGGAAAAAAATACAGATGTCCCAGTGGCTGAAGTGTCCAGTTACAATGATAAAAGTCTTAGTCTATCTGTCCATTTCAGAATTTGTAATTTTTAGTATCCTTGCCCTAAATGAAGCCTTTCAAAAATAGAATACTATGGAGACAACACACAGAGTTTCCAGGTTGAAAAATAAAACCTCAGTCAGCTAAAAATGACAAATATTTTATGATAGTATATTTACTCAGTAAGTATTAAACTCATAAAATGAATAAGATGTTCTCAACTCTCAGGGACTGAAAAATTAAATGAATAAAGAGTATTTAATATTCATCCAAATAATTTCAAAACACAATGGGAAAAGATAGCAGTAAGAGAAATACAAATGCAGGTCTAGGACATTCCAGTGTTTGTGTAGATTTTTTGACCTAGGGAATCTGAGACAGTTTATGAAAGTTGTAGACAAAGAGTTAATCATTAGGCAAAGGTCTAGCCATCACCAGCTTTGAAGACATCTGTAGCAAATATGCCATGAAGTTCATATATGGCCAGCACAATTCACATCAAGAGTTTCCCTATCTTTGTTGAAACTTTCATAGTTGTTAGCTTGCATATTTACTTTGCAATAGTATGAGATATAGAATAGGTACTCAATAAATATTTGTTTAATGAATATATATCTACACATCCTTCCCCACCCCCCATTTTTTTCTTTTTGCTCTTGAATTCTGTACTTTTCAGTTTTTACATAGTTGATATTTAATAAATATTTCCTTCTTTCTTCCCCTTTTGCCTTATTCCCTCAGGCTAATCAAAGTTCCAAGCTCAACTAGAGTCAGAATTCTAATTTGCATTAGGCCTATAGGGTGATGTTGAATGAGCCTGAAGGTAAACCATTTTGCCTTGAGCTTCCCAGGCAAGTATCATTTTAGATGACTGCCCTAGAAATGTGGGAAGTGTAAATGCAACAGTGAGAGTCGATGTTCATTAAATTAATGTCTATATCTTAATTTAAGAAAGTTACTTGATTTGTGAAGGAAAAAGCTACTCCTTGAATTTCTGTTTTTGGAATATATAATGCAAGTGTAAAATGCATAAAGAGGGCTTCCCTGGTGGCACAGTGGTTGAGAGTCCACCTGCTGATGCAGGGGACGCGGGTTCGTGCTCCCGTCCGGGAAGATCCCACATGCCGCAGAGCGGCTGGGCCCATGAGCCATGGCCGCTGAGCCTATGCGTCCGGAGCCTGTGCTCCACAATGGGAGAGGCCACAACAGTGAGAGGCCCGCGTATCACAAAAAAAAAAAAAAAAAAAAAAAAATGCATAAAGAAAGTGTCAATATCCTTAAGATTTCAAATGTATTTTCACATAATAAAAAGTATATTTCTGGGAATTCCCTGGCAGTCCAGTGGTTGGGACTCAGTACTTTTACTTCCAGGGCTTGGGTTTCATCCCTAGTAGGGGAAAATAAGATCCTGCAAGCCACATGTGGCCAAAAATATATATATATACATATATTTAAAATTATTTTATAGTCTTCCATATGTTTGAATATGTTACATTTTTATTTTAGTCTCTGTTTCTTTTTCTTTCTTCTTTGTTAATCAGTTTAAAAAGATATTTATCTATTCTTCATACCAAAGAATGAACTTTTGGATATTTTTATCTTTCAAATTCATTTACTCATTTTCTATTTCATTCATTTAAGCCTTTATTTCTATTGTTATCCTTTCCTACTTTTGGTTTTCTCTACTGGCTTTTTGTTGTTGCTAAATTTACTAACATAAGCACTAAGATTTTCTCTTTAACCATGTGTTGAGGAAATGTCATTAAAAACAATATCTCAAAATAACCTAGAAAACAGCTCCACAGAGGTAAAAAAAAAAGAAAACAACTTTGTTATTGAATAAGCATTAAACCAGAATGTGATGCACATCAGAAGCAATCCACTAAGAGACTACCAAAACAAAGAAATCTCACACCAAGCCAGCAGATAGGACCCATGACATATGTGTTCTTAAGAATGGATAAAGAAGATGTGGCACATATATACAATGGAATACTACTCAGCCAGAAAAAGAAATGAAACTTGAGTTATTTGTAGTGAGGTGGACGGACCTAGAGTCTGTCATACAGAGTGAGGTAAGTCAGAAAGAGAAAAACAAATACTGTATGCTAACACATATATATGCAATCTAAAAAAAAAAAAAGTGGTTCTGAAGAACTTAGGGGCAGAACAGGAATAAAGACTCAGATGTAGAGAATGGACTCGAAGACATGGGGAGGGGGAAGGGTAAGCGGGGACGAAGTGAGAGAGTGGCATGGACTTATATACACTACCAAATATAAAATAGATAGCTGGTGGGAAGCAGCTGCATAGCACAGGGAGATCAGCTCAGTGCTTTGTGACCACCTAGTGGGGTGGGATAGGGAGGGTGGAAGGGAGGTGCAAGAGGGAGGAGATATAGGGATATATGTATACATATAGCTGATTCACTTTGTTATACAGCAGAAACTAACACACCATTGTAAAGCAATTATACTCCAATAAAGATGTTAAAAAAAAAAAAGATAACCAGTAAGTTGTTCTCAAGTAAAAGAATTTGACAGCACCATTGGTCAAACACAGTTCTTCACAATGCACCTGGTAATTTGGATGCCTGTTTCTGTTTGCTAACTGAATTCATCCAAAGGAAAAATAAACTCCTCATATCATTATAGTAAGAGGTAGTTGTGCAACTTGGAAGGAGGTGCCTGTTGATGTTAGGCTTGTGTCCTCCCATAGACAGTGGGGGTAGGATCTCTCTTCTTTGATGGTTCCAGTACAAAGACAGGGTCCTTGGGAGAGACACTTTCTGGGTGGCAAATTTGTCAAGGGGTTAATTTAGCTTTTATAAAGGTTTCCGTATGCTTCAAAGAGACAAATAACTTATGATGACAAGTTTTCTAAAGTAAATACCTTAAGAAAAGGGCGTCGGATGTCTCTTCCTTTATTTTCAACAGGCAGAATTAAGCCTCCTACTTTCAGTTTGTATTTGCCTTAACAAATGAAAGAGTTTTTAGGCTGCTGAGCGTCAGCTTTGCCAGGGGTTTCATGTGCTGCCCCTAGCATCTCCAACTTCAGGTGAGTAACATTAATTAGAATTGGCTCTAAGAGTACAGGAGCAGGGATTCACTGGACCTTCCATCTTCCTAGGATTATTATAATGGACCCAAGGAACAGAGGAAATGTGATACAAATTATAATGGGGGAACAGATCAGGAAAGGTTTTAGAGAGTTATCATTAAAAAAAAGACATGAGGCTATTCCCCCTAATCTAATATACTAGGTAAATTGGAGGGCTGGTAGTTGAATTTTTAGCATGGACCACGCGTTGGGGGATTCTCATACCAGTGCTCTTGGGTACACACTTTGAGAAATACTCCGTGAAAGCACTGAGAACTTGGGGAAGATGAAATGTGAAAAACCGACTCAGAAACATTAATCTGCCAGCTGAACATACATGGGAGGCTGGAAATGAGAAGGCAAATTTGACATTAAAGCAAGAAAAATCTAGATTTAAAAGCTGGTAAAATATGCACAAGTCCATGCCATAAGAGAATCGAAAATGTGGCAAAAATGACCCACAGAAAGGTTTAGCCCTCTTTTTTATCTTTGCAGCATTTGATAGAGCTTTATATTATGTTTTCAAACATTTCCTCCTCAACTTTGAATGCCTTAATGATGTATTTACCTTTTTATAATTTCTTTTCTAGTATTTTCTAGTATTTTAAATTTACTTCCTTGTCCCTAAACATAGGCATCCTCCAAGGCTAACTGGCTTCTGCTATGCTCCTAAGAGCAGCAGCCTGGAAGTTCAAATATCAGAGCCTTTCCATGCTTAAACTGCCAAGGATGTGACTTGTAACTTGTCATCTAATAAGGCTTAGACCAGATATTTACAAAGTCCTGTACAGCAGCAGCAAATCCTATGAAATCTAAAAATCTTAATAGCAAATAATTTAGAGACTTTTTATTTATTTGATTTTTTTCCTTAAGGCAATGTCAATCTTAACCTTAATTAATAATTTAGGCGGGTGGTTCATGGCAGGATGAATTGGGAGATTGGGATTGACATGTATACACTAATATATATAAAACAGATAACTAATAAGGACCCATTATATAAGTAAAAAATAAAATAAAATTCAAAAAAATAAAATAATTTCATATACATTTGCTATATTGTGTAGATTCTGCATCTGATTACGCCCACGCAGTAGTAATTTGAAATGATTCTATAGATGTGGAAGAACGATAATATTTCAGCACCTACTTTCAACACTAATTCTCTGGGAATAAATGCCCCAAATTGAAATAGAATAGTATCTTCTCCTTGCCCCAAGAGCCCATCCTGGTTCTCACATATCAGGAGCACAGAATAAAGCATTCAGGAGAATCAAGAGTCACCAGTCTTCCCTTTTAACTTTTGTACTGACTTTAAAGAAAATATATTCCAAATGCCCATAGCTAGACCTGAAAAAAATCTATTCTATTTTTTCTATTTTAATCACAATATGATCAATAAGTGGTCATAAGTTTAGTTCATCTGCCTGCTTGCTTTTATTTTGATCTTTGTTCTTTTATTCTATCTCCACTCCTTTACCTTCATGTAGTTTTTGCCTTTCAAATTTGTGAAATTTATTTAGAAACTGATGAATTTCAGTTTCTATGCTAATGAAATCTTCCTTTTTTTGAATATGCTGTTAGCACAACTCAGCACATGAATGCCTTCAATCTGTCCCAGAACAAAGAATCAGCACAGGAGGGGAAATCATTATGCAGTTTACAAAATATATGATGTTTTAGATTAATGTGCTGTGTTGTGAGGAAAGATAAAGGAGGACTTAGCTAAGGAAGAGAAGAAACTGTGCAGTCAGTACTAAGAATCTGTATTGTTCTTGAGGTAATTTGTGTGCTCTTGTGATGCCCAGGGCTCAAACCACCATTACCATAAGCAACATGGCAAGTGGGTATCTCTTAGTGATTGGTACTTATGTCGGAGAAGACAGACAATGTGAAAAAAAAAGTGTGTTCAAATGAAAAACAGCAAATATAAAATTAAGTCCATCTTTTGATTACAGAGGCTTGTCAGTCACTGTTAAATCAAAGGCAAGGAGTAGAGGTGTTTGCAATATGAGGACTTGCTAACAACTGTTTTTGTATAGTTTTAGGTTGAACCTCTCTGTTTTGTTGTTGTTGTTTATTCAAGAGACTCATATCACTTTATGAACCCTGTCAGTGTCGGCATTTGACTCTCTTTTCCTTTTGGTAACCTGAGTCACCAGTTTTGGGGTCTCTTAGTACTCAATCCTTTGTTTTCCCCCTTCCCTGTTACCCTTTAATGTTACCCTCTCTTCCTATTTTCATACTTTAACTTTTCCTCTGTTCAGCAGAAATCTTCCGGTAAGCACATTAATCTTCCAGTAAGCCTTAAATCAGCATCAGTAATTCATTTATTCTTTCATAAATATTTATTGCACTTTTTCTCTGCACCAGTTCTGGTGCCAAGTGGTGAGGACACATTGAGCAAGACTCACATGATCTCTGCTCTCCGAGAGCTTTGAGTTCTTTAGAGAACAAAAATATTAAGCTAGTAATATTTATAAAGTGTGATGAGTACCAGGAAGAGGAAAGTACAAGCATCTTTGTGGCATACAACATGAGGACCTCATCTTGTTAAAAAGTCAAGGAATGCCTCCTGAGAAAAATAAATGTTTAAGGTGAGATGTGAAAGCTACATTGGAGAGAATGTGTGGAAAAGTGTAGTGAGTATAGGAAACCTATGGAAATGCCTTCTGATGAGGGTTAGTTTAGTATATTTAAAGAGTTAAAACAGGGAGTGATTATACTTTATTCTAAAACAAATAAGAAGCTGTTAAAGCATTAATAATGAAAATTACAGATTGAAATAGGATGTGTATGTGGAGGTGATTTGGAGCCAGAGTGAAAAGAAGAAACAGATGCAGGTATTTATGTAGCATCAGCATACGCATACCTCAATTCTTGCTGTGACTTTTAGATCACTATTCTTCCGCCCTTTGGTGACTCTGGAATAACCTTCTTCTTAGAGACTTAAGCCATTGGCCACACATCTCTACAACCCTTCTCATCCATATTCTCTACCCACTTGCAGCCCCTTACTTTCAGTGAATACTTCACACTTGCCACTGTCTCCTTCCCAATTGCAAATTCTGCCATTATCCTATGTGACATCAACACCCATAGAGGGATCCAAACAATACCCTGTCGCCAAGCACACGGAGCTACACCTCCTGCATGATGCTCCTCCATCCTCCTAAGACACTCAGAAATTGTAGTAGGCTTTGAAAATGTTTCCCAATCTACCAAAATACATATCTTAAATAAAACAACCACAGTAATTCATAATTCTCTCATAACGTGGAAGAAATATGGAAGACCTATGTTTAGTGCAATTTGGCAGTAGATAAAAGACTAAACTAGCTGTTATGATGTCTTAATGAAGAAGGAGGATGATGTCTTTGTAAATCTAGATTCACACACACACAAAAAAAAAAAAAAAAATTTTTTTAAAAAATCCAAACAAACTCTAATCCAAACAAAACATCTTAATGTGAATTCTCAAGTAAATCTTGGGAGTGGTAGAATACATAGACGTATTCTAAAAAAGTGTCTAATTAATTTTACAATAAATTGGAAATAATTACTAACTACTAAACTGGTAAAAATATAGCAATTATATATTGAACAATGCAAGCATTATTAATTTAATCCTACTGGAAAACAAATGTAATAGATATATTTTTACCCTCTTTTGACATATTAAAAATGGTTTAGGGTAATTAAATACTATCTGTAAGGTCATATAACCAGATCATAAGAAATTTGAGTTTTGAAACCAAGTTGTCCAGACTGCAGGGCTCAAGCCTTTAACCACTATTAAGTTAACCCAGAGAGCCAGGTTATTTGCAAAAAAAAGTAAGATCTAGTCTTCCAATAAAGAGAAATATAATAATAAAACCTCAAATATCTATTATAAACCAGTGGACTTATTGCTTATATGACATTCATTTTGATATGACACCAACAAAATTGAAAGGAAATACCTCAAGATAGAATTTAAAAGAAAACACATAATGTATAACTTGGTAGTGACAGAAAATGAAGGTCAAAACTAAACCAATAAGAACCTCATCAATATATTTCTTAGTTTGATTTTTTACTCTAATTTACAATTGCTCCTTATACCCCTAAAGAAGATAATTGCTTTTGCTAATTGCAGTTGCGCCATCCTCAACCTCCTGGACCTCTCTGCAGCACTTGCCAGTATTAATCCCTTCCTTCTTGAAAATCTCCTCCTACTGAATTCAGTATTAATGAATTCTCTGAGGTTGTTTACCATTCTGATGGTACTTTCTCTGGTCTTTTTTTATTTTCACAGCATACATTGACACAAGTTCTGTCTTCTAAACTTTCATTAATTTAACTTGAAATTTTTGTGGGGAAGCATAACATAATAATATCATTAGCTGACAAAATTTATCGATCTCCTCAGTAGAATGATGTATATCTGATTATTTGCATAAATGTTACCTATTGGTTCTGGAGCCCATGGATAGAATCAAGTTCACATATGAATCCCTATGAGGTCAGGCATCCTAGGGTAAAAACACCAAATTCATTATATTTCCCCTGAAATTACTTTGGTTTCGCTTAGCACGATCCACACCACATTGGGCACTGCAAGGAAAGGGACTGTGTCTAGTTCATTGCTGGTGTAATGCCTACACTGTAGTACAAAAGACAGTCATTAAAGGTTGTCAACTGAAAAAAAATGTTTTTTTTTTTAAATCATGATTTTTTTGGTCTCATTTTGTCTTCTTAGCTCTAGTTCTATATTGTATCTATATTTCTAGGTTATGATGAATTTGAAAATTAATGTGTTCATAATTAATCATAGAAGCATAGAATTCTAGAAAACGTTTTTAAAAAATTTTGTTTTCTTAAAACAATCTAGACCTGACACTTCAGAATCACTTTTCACCTTCTCATCTTAGTGTCTCTACTATCCTCATTCCAGGCCTCCTTAACTCAAAAACATTTCATTACTTCTCTAACCCATCTGTCTGCTTTGATTCTCCCCCTAGTATGGTATGTTTTAGCCCATATTTATATTGATAATTTTAAAGCATGAATCTGATTATTCTTCTCATGTTCAAAAAAATCTTGATGAGTTCATAATTGGATACAGGCTAAATAAACATATTTAAAATTCCACTGAAGATATCTTTAATCTAACCATATCTATTCAACGACATCCAAGTAATTAGTTAACACTTTTCTGTGTCCTAGGATCTAACTATTCCTCCATGTTTTAGCTTTTGCTTTCCCACCACTTGAAATTCTCTCCCTATTTCACCTCTACATATCTAAATAGTGCTTATCTTTCCATACAGCACTTGAATGCCACCTTATTCCTGATTCTCAAAGCCAACATATGACGTGATAAAATTAAATTAGTAGGAGAAAAGAATAATTACATGCAGAGCATTGCAAAGAAATTCTTCAGAAATCACTGAAAAACATTAATATAGCTGTTAAGTGGAAAACAACAAAAACAGAGAGAATACTATACATATATTTAATGTTTTCAGTAATTCTTTTCTTCATTCTGAGTCAGGAAATCACTTCAATAAATATCTAATAAAAATTAAATCAATAGATACACAAAATTAAAACTTTCAGTCTGAATAGATATAAAAATATTAGAAACATAGTTGTTTTTGCTTATTTTGATTCTAAAAGATCTTAAATAAGAAAAAAAGAACTGCCTCAAGTACTTACAATTGTGAAAGTAAAAATATAATGAAACAGAGGAAAGAAGGAAATGGTGTTTGGATTGTTAGGAAAACACAAAGGTGAAAATTCAAGGAAACTTTACAAAGATGAAGGATCTAATACAAACCACAGAATCTAACCACAGTCACATTTAACTCATTTTTGTAGGAAAAGCTGAGTCACTATTTCGAGGTTTTGCATGTTCAATGGTGCCAGGATGTCTTAAAGTTAGTCCATAGTCCAGTAAACCATTTATTTTGGCCAAGACAAAATGGTTTCCTGAATTTCTGCAACAGACATTAATAGTTCTAGAAAACTACTAAGAGACATATGTGTATGTATACATATATATGTGGATATATATGGTTATATATATACATACAGTAATTATAGTAAAGTAAAGCTCTCTATATATACACACATACATACATTTTTTCTTTGTTAAGTCAAAAATTTTAGATTTTTTTACGTGAATGCATCTTAATTATAGCAAAATAGCAAGGTGAATCATTTTTTTTGTTTGTTTATGACCAGGATAAAATTACTAAATAACTTAAAAAAATAAATTGCAATTTTGAAAATAATCGCAGTACAGTTCTTTGAAACACTCTTTAAAATATAGTCTATTAGCCATTGAATATTTTATGTTGTATTTAATACACATCAGAGATGTTTAAAGATATTACAACTTATTTTTTTGTATTCTGAAATATTATAAAATAATAGAGAAACATTTCTAGAAGTTCTTCAGTAGTTAAGTTTAATCAAATAATTCACCATACTGAGATACATTTCAGAAAAAAAATCTGGAGAGACTTTTTCAATCTTATAAATTTATTCTAATACCTTTTTTTGGGTTAGTGTTCGCTAATTTTGGAGGCTATCAGCAGTTTAAAACACTTGAATAAATTTAACCATGAGAATTCACAATGTAATCATGGCTACTTAAGATTTTGTATAATCATGCTATCAATCATCATAACAAATACTCATTTCAGGAGATTTAAATATCAGAGCATTGAGGTAAGAATTAGCCTAATTTTCCACTTTACCACCAGATATAAATAACAATCTGCACAAATCTAGGATAGAGAAGAAATTTCAAGTACTTCCTCTTGACAGTCTCTTGAGCTAGATTTTTCTTGGCAACCACTCAAGGAAAAGACAAGGGGGGATTCTGCCTATAAGTAAAATTCACAATCATCAATTTTATAACATATTATTAGTAGGTTTTCATGTGCAAAATTGTTAATGGAAAGCATTTTAAAATAAAGAAATGAAATAATGAGACATACAGGTTCATTGGAATGTTTATGTGGGATGAAATTTCTAAAAGTGTTATTTATTTGATTAAGCATATTTCTTAACATAGCTTTCACAAATCAGAGTGTTCATTGTTTAGATCTAAAGATATATAATTGATAAAATAGACTTACAACAAATGAAATGATGGGTCAATCTATTATAAAAATCTATATGGCTTTGAAAGTATCCCACAAATATTTATTGAGCATCTACTATCAGTCAGATTCTGTACTATGTGCTGAGAAAAATTTAAACAATTATATATGTATGTATATAATATATTCATAGGTAAATTGCATATATTTATAGGTATACATATTTATAAGTAAAATACCCATAATATTTTTGGAAATAGGCTCCAGAATTTTCAATACTATGGTAATTTTCAGTACTGTGTTGTTATAACACACATGCACACACACTCAAATTGGTGGCCAAGGATAACACATGACTGCTTACTTGCAAGTCAAAATGTGACTGGAGTGTTTATTCATATTAGTATGCTTCTATATAAGCCCTATTTATTATAAAACCTACAAGCAAACAGTAAAAATTAAAATAAAATTATAGTAGATACTGTGGAATGGCTTACCCAGCATCTGTCTTCTCTTTCAGTGTATCTCCCTGTCAGTAAAATCTGAACAGGGAATACAAAGCAACAAAGCAAATAAAAATATATATATAATGGAGAAATATTGGAAAAATAATTTTTTTCTCAGGCTCACAGCTAGTGTTTTGGATGTGATTAGGCTTCCCAAATGGATGCACCTGTGGAAGATCTAGACACAGAAAGTGAAATGAGGCCTTCTTCCTGATCCTTCTCCTGGCGCTGCTAGCAAAATTGTTAGAGTCCTTGCATTTCATGTCCCCTTGTGAGCTTCTTGAGTGATGGAGAGTTGGTTGTGCCAAGTGAGGCCCAATCCAGCAAGCAGTTCTTCCAGTTTTAATTCTCTTCTTATCAAGAATTTGTATTAGGTCTAACAGAAATAGCTTCCTAATTCTTGAGTCGTAACTTCTGCAGTGTATTCTTGAACTCATCCTGAACAGCAGTCTCCAAGCCCTTGAAATGCATTGGTAGGAACCAAATTACCAGTATTAAATCACCTGCTAATTAAGGTAGTCAGGATTGTTTCAGTTTTCTTTATCTGGCTTTAAGTGATATATCAACCATCCAATAAACAAACATAATTCTTCAAAGTGTGCAATAATTCAAATACTGACAAAATGCATTCCCCAAATCATGGTTTAACGAGTGATTTAAAAAGAATTAGAAGTGAAAAGCTTGACTTAGATGTTCTGAATACAGATGTGGCAGATTACACAAATGAGCAATGCTGTGATGTAACAGTTCAGCTTTTCATGTTCAGAGGGGAAAAAAGATTTGCCAACTTAATAAACGCAAAAAAAAAAAGTGAAACCTTGAAAACCTATCTCAAGAATTTACTCTTGACCATTCATCTTTGAAATTTACTAAAATTAACAATTCAAAAACAGCACATTATTTTGACAGCAACCTAGGAAGTCTATTGATAGATACTGATATAAACATTTATATATATTCCAGTCCTGTGGCTTAAAATTCCATCTGTATTCAGCCTCAAACTCTCCTCCAAATGCCAGACTTGCTTATTTCACTGTGTGTTTGACATCCCCTTGGATGTTTGGTAGGCATCTCAAATTTAGCTAAAGCAGCTATGCATCCCTGACTCTTCCGCCTCCCATATGGTCCCTACTTCAGGAAATATCACCACCACTTGCCATCTGGAGTCACCCTCCTTTCTATTTTGCCTCATTTATTCTCACCAGCAACATCCATCTTAGAAAAATATATGTTTATATATATTCTAAATATGCACATGTAGTCATGTTGACTGTTTACTCTTATCTAAGCATCATCTTCTTTCCTCAAATATTCCCCAAGCCTCCTAAAGAGCCTCTCTGCTTTTCCTCTTGACCTCGATAAATCTAAACTCAGAAACTAGAACGATCATCTAAAACATAAACCTCATTACATTATTTCTATGCTCGATAATCCCCAATCACTAGGAATGAAATAACACTTGGAATACAATCCAGTATCCTTCCTATGACCTAGAGGGTCCTACCTGCTTTGCTAATGATAAAGGATGTTGTGCATCTTTTCATATACTTAGGTGCCACATGTATATATTCTTAGCTGAGGTGTTTGTTCAGATACTTTGCCTATTTTTTTAATTGGGTTGTTTATTTGCCTAATGTTGAGTTTTAAGCATTCTTGTGTATTTTGGAGGCAAGTCTTTTATCAAATATGTGTTTTACAAATACTCTTTTTTTGCCAGTCTGCATCTTGTCTTTTCATTCTTCTTTCACAGAGCAGACCTTTTAATTTTAATTAAGTCCAACTTAAATCAAGTTTTTCTTTCATGGATCATATTTCTGATATAACTGAAAAATCATTAATTGCAAGGACACAAATCATCTGTCCTATGTTTTTGTCTATATGTTTCATAGTTTTGTATTTATATTTAGGTCTATGAACCATTTAGAGTTAATTTTTGTCAAAATTGTAAATTCTATATGTAGATTCATTTCTTTTTGCATGTGAACATCCAATTTTTCCAGGACCATTTATTGAAAACTCTTTCTCCATTAAATTACCTTTGTTTCTTTGACAAAATATTTTTGACTGTATTTGTGTGATCTATTTCTGGGCTATCTACTATGTTCCATTGACCTATGTGTCTATTCTTTTTTTCAATACCTTGGTGTCATGATTACTGTAACTTTATAGTAAATGTTGAAATTGGGTAGATTGAGTCCTCCAACTTTGCTCTTCTTCCTTGTGGTGCTGGCTACTCTAGATCTTTTGCCTTTCCCAGTAAACTTTAAATCAGTTTGTTGATTAGATATTTATCAAACCTGAGATATGTATATAAATGTTCTTATAAGTTGTTATATGGAACAGTTGTTTCACATACAAAGATTCATTTTCAGATTGCGAACTTAAGAATTTTGATGTCTGTAATTAACAAATGAAAAAGCATTTTGAGAAAAGGTATCTAGTTTAATCACCATTAAGTGTGATGTTAGTTGTAGATTTTTGGAGATGTTCTTTATCAGAGAAGTTTTCTTAAGCCTGGCCCAAACACAAATCATAAAATATATTGATAAAGTGGACTCTTTTAAAGTCAAGAATATGTGTTCATTGAAAGATATCAAATGAGAGGTAAAAACAAGTTCAGAGAGTAGAAGATATTTGCAAAATATATCCAATATATATATAAATTTCCTGTAAGGCAATAAGAAAAAGACAGATATTTTTATAGAAAACATGTGCAGGGGCAGATCTGAATAACATGGGAAAGCTGTGAAAACTGAACTGATATTAGAACTACAGTCTACAGAAGGCCCGTTGCCAACTTGTGGCCAGATTGCTTGCTAAAATTAAAAAAAAAAAAATCAGTGCTTTCCATAGGTTTTAGACAAACCTAATAGGCACAAAACATAATATGCAAAACGTGCTGGACACAATCAGAAATAATGAACTGCCACAGAAAGAAATGATTTATTAGAAATGAGGGAGCTGTGGTATGGATGGTGAATAATTTAAGAAGCATCTTGGCTACTTCCTCAGAACATAAACCTCATCATGTCACAACCCTAGATAAGATTATGTTTGTATTGTCCTATTGTTGTTTACAAAACTTTCAGAATGTGATCCTTGACTATGTTGTGCACCAGGTCTTTTTTTCCCCAATCTTCCCTTTTTTTCTCAGCTCCTGTGAGTTTGTATTCTTACAGTTTTTTCAGATGAACCAAATTATTTCCTGTAGCTTAATCTTCTAACATGGTGTTTCCTGGGACCATTATTTGTGTACCTACTAAGTCTTCTAGTAATTCCTCTCCTGTGCTCTTGCTTGTCAAACTTCTTTCCTGTAATTCTGCTTAGACTTCATTTTTACAGGAAGCCTGGCCTGACCCATTCTAGACCAGGATGCTACCATTTTGTATACACTTCCAATGGATAATATACTTCCATTTTGTCCTGCTGGTTTCCATCTCTGGGGCTTAGCATAGTGTTAGACACATAATAGCTGTGCAATCAATAAATAAATGATTAAGGAACAGAAATAATAGTGTCAATGGCCAACTCTTAAAATTAAGAGCTGGCCTTATACTTTAGAAACTTTAGATTTTTGGGGGGGTGGGGTACGCGGGCCTCTCACTGCTGTGGTCTCTCCCGCTGCAGAGCACAGGCTATGGACGTGCAGGCCCAGCGGCCATGGCTCATGGGCCCAGCCACTCCGCGGCGTGCGGGATTCCCCCGGACCGAGGCACGAACCCACGTCCCCTGCATCGGCAGGTGGACTCCCAACCACTGTGCCACCAGGGAAGCCCTAGATTTTATAATATATACATAGAAATAGTAATGTGATTTATTACCCATTTTAATATGTTTTCTTAACATAGAGCTAAAAATAGTCTGGCAGATATTTCGGGGAGCAAAGGAGAATTATCAGTTCCTTCACTTAAAATTTATTTAAAACCCTCACTTTTTTTATCATTGAAAGTTAAACATATTTGGCCTGGTATTTCATGAATTTTTAAATATCTATTGTCAACTTTCAGTATGAAACACTTGCATTTCTCTTATTTTCTAAAGAAGTTCAAGGTTACAAAAATGTTAAAGGATACATCATTTTTGTGTGTAAAATGCTATAGGTTAAGATACATTTCTATTAAGAAAAACTATTTTAAAGAAATGATGAATTTTCACTTGGGGGAAATGTCAAAAATCCCAATATCAATACAGAAAAATTTTCCCAGGAGTTAGCTATTCACAGTGTGGATTATTAAAATCTACTTTATTTTTTAATCTAATAGTAAAAGAGTGAAATACTGAATCATACTTGTAGAAAACATCAAGTGAAAGAAAAGATAAATTTTGAATACTTGTGATGCTAAGAAATTAGTTATACTTGTCAAGTAAAAATATTATGAGACCAATGAACATAATTTTTAAATATGTTTTTACATCCATAAGGTACCATTTGTACCACAACCCCACAAAATATTAATTTTCCAATTCATTCACCTTTTCAAAGGTTACTACATTTTGAATGCTATTTGATTCTGCCCCTTTTCTCTGTTACTCAGTCAGATGTAGCCTAGAAAATCTTGTTCAAATATTTTATCTTTATCATCCAGTTAAAATTATGGACTTAGAGTAAACACTCTAATATGTTGCCTTTGGTTTAAATATTCTTTGATTCTATGATTCTATAATCTGTTCCTTTATTTGCAAAGCCTCACAAAACACATGCACACACATGCAAATTAAAAATAACAGAAAAATGATGAAATTATTTTTTTCTTCACATTGGTTATTTACCCTTCTTTGCTGGCTTCATATTTTTCTACACACATAATTTTCATGTGGCTGTGAGGGAGACTCACATAGCTATGATAAGTCAAAAATGTCATATTTGAATTAATGGAGAGAATCATGATGAGATGAAAAACAGTACTTGTAAAAGCTTAGTCCAGAAAAGGGGATTTATAAACTGAGTGCTGCATATTTCATATGTATTTCATCAACAAGGGAAGAGATTCCTGGAAAATAGTATTGCTTATGAATCTCTCTTCATTCCTGGTCTTTCCTTTTCACCATGTGGACAGCTTCATTCACCGTCACCGGTTTTCTTCCCAATAAATGGACATCATCTCTCGTTTGCATGCTTAGCAAACAGAAATAGAGGGACACCATTCTTTCCCAAAAACACAATTTTAAAAGTGCAAAAGAAAGATTGTAATTTCTCAGCTTTGAATTTTTTTTTTTTTTTTTTTTTTTTTTTTTTGCCTTTTAGTAGATATGGGAGTGAGAGTTTCTCAACTTTCACTGTGACCTCTAGCTGCAAGTAGAGTATGGAAAAACAGAAGGAAGTAATAGGTTCTGGGAAAAGTAAAACAATAAACATCAACTTCTGAGTTAAATAAAAGGATACTGAGTGTTGACTCCTCATCTTCCAATGTGTAGTTAAAATCACAAATTCTCATAATTAGAAAAGTAATATTAAAAAATATGTGTTTTATTTAGAACATACTCTTTAATGTTAAATTTACCAATAGTTGGGCTTCCATGATGGCACAGTGGTTAAGAATCTGCCTGCCAATGCAGGGGACACAGGTTTGGTCCAGGAAGATCACACATGCCATGGAGCAACTAAGCCCATGCACCACAACTACTGAGCTTGCACTGTAGAGCCCACAAGTCACAACTACTGAGCCTGCATGCTACAGCTACTGAAGCCCATGTGCTTAGAGCCTGTGCTCTGCAACAAGAGAAGCCACCACGATGAAAAGTCCACACACCGCAACAAAGAGCAGCCCCTGCTTGCTGCAACTAGAGAAAGCCCACACACAGCAATGAAGACTCAATGCAGCCAAAACTAAAATAAGTTAAATAAATAAATAAAAATTACGAATAGCTTCCGTGGTTTAGTCTGCTCTCTTCATCCATGAAAATTTTTAGCGCAAGATTGGCACTCCCTAATGGATGCTATTCTCATTGTTAAGTGTCTCATATATCTTTCTGAAATTTCTAAGAGAGGAAGCCTCACAATTCAGTCATCTACCAGTCCTATATCTCAAGTTTCATAAGAATGTTGTCCTAGGTGATCATTACGGTGAGTATGCCCCATAAATATTGAATTTCAATGCATCTAATTGTAAGTGTTCTAATATGTTTATGATTTCATTACTCGTAATCAACAAACATGGTTTCCAAGTTATTATTTCCTCCTTCTTAAATTGTATTTACAAACTTTTGAAGTATTAATCATTTTTCAGCAGAATTTATATTCTTACTCTACTTTAAATCCATTTTGTATTTCTGAATTTTGTAAGGAGACCTATCTTCTTCCCATTAATACCAAAAATGAATCATTATTCAAAATTTTATCCACATATTACCTTTCTCTTTATCAGCTCTAACTAAATAATGCTGATATTTTCCAGTCTCACACTATGTCCTCCTGGAGTATATATTTTTTCCATTTACTTCATGGCATTTTTTCTCCTTCCTTTGCATTAAGTTTATTGTGTTCTTGCTCTGTCTCTCATGCCAAATTTAATAAGGTATATGCAGATACAAAAGCATTTATATCTTTGTAACCAGAAAAAGACCCCTCAAAACATGGGAAATCAACAAATTAACAACTATTTCCTTTGCATTCAGTTTTTAAAGATTTTTCAGTGATGGAGTCACTTGCATTAATGATAGTTTCAAATGAGTTGCAAAGGAGAAGGAATGCCAGGGATAAAATTCTTAATCATTTGGGTCCATTTCCTGCATTCATAAAAGGCTCAATAATAATTTTTCAGCTTTTAGAGTTGCCACACTCTGTCTTTAAATAAATTAATATCTCAACATATAAAAAGCAAATCATCCTTAGGTGAGCAGGGACAAAAACTAATATATGTAAGATGCTTTGGACACTGCCTGCACAAACCAAGTGTTCTATAAATGTTAGCTGCTATTATTATAGTCATTGTTATTAGACAAACTTTGATACAAACAGAAATTTTCAGTTTTACTTTAAAACCAATATTTCAAAATATAGAGCTAGTTATCTTCTAGCTATTGTCTAATTTTAGACAGGTTTTTGCAATGTTAGCCCTTAAAGGTGTGACTTCTCTTCTTACAAACCTTCTGAAAAAGGGTAATTGACAACTGTACGTCTTGGAAAAGACACTGGGCCCATATATTGCCTTTTCCCCCCTTTGTTTCAGAAAGAAAACCTCCAGTATGGTAAGGACTGAAAGCCTTGTCCACTGTGCAAAGGTCAGTGACTCTACTATTTTATGTGTGTTTAGAATCATTCCTCTTGGGTTTTGATGTTTCTTAACCATAGGGGTAACCTGAGATGGTTTTATGCTGATGTAACTTTCAATGTCTTTAAAATATTTTGTGAAAAAAATAAATGAATGTATCAGGATAACTATTGGGAGCTAATATTAAATTTAGAAAGATAACGAGAAAGATTAGGCCTGGATTTATTGGTATAAAAAAGATATTTTTAATCAGTGGAACTCATGTCTTTACACTATAAGGTAAACAGGCATGGTGGAGTATTTCAAAGGAGATGGATGAGTCTGAAAGAAGAAGAGGAAATTAAAAAAAAAAAAAAGATGAGGCTGCATAGAAGCATAGAAGCATTTGTGACCAGAAATATACAGCTACTCTAGTAGATTAAGTGAAAGCACAGGTTAAAATAAAATAGAGAAGGATGCACATTGTGATCACATCACATCTTGAGTCCAATTTACTGTGTAAGTTGTACAAAAGATTTGATGTTCATTGAAAATATATTGTTTATTGACTGTATATAAAAATGTTAATGAAGAAGCAAATGCCATAGTTAAGTTCTTTGCCAAGATAATCACTATGTGATAGGATTTAGAAATATCTAGAATAGCCATTTATTTGTGACTTTATTTATTCATTTATTTATTCATTCAACAAGTATTCATAGGATTCCTACTATGTGTCTGAAATTATACTGAGTAAAGTAATGCTCTACTCCAATGATAGAGCATTAAAAAAACTGACAAAGATTTTGGGCACTATAGAGTTTATATTCACTCAAAAGTAAGTCAATGAAACATACAGCATATGAAATGTTAATAAGTCTGTGGAGAAAGATAGATTAGCAGCAAGAAATAACATTTGTGAGAGCTTTGTAAATTAAATGGGGACATCAGTGAAGACCTCATGGATAAGTTGAAATATCAGTAAGAACTGGAGATTGTAAGGGTAAGAACATCCAAGACAGAGAGATTTGTATGTGCAAAGGTCCTGAAGTAGAATTATCCAAGAAGGCCAGAGTACTGGGACAGAAAGAACATGGTGGCAAATAATAGATGAAAGATCAGAATGGTAACAGGATGTCATGGTAGAGGACCTTGTAGGCTATTTTAGCATTAAAGGATTTATAACAATGGAGTGGCATGATCTAAATTTTATTTTAACATACAGAAGCAAGAGTGAAAGCAGGGAGATCATTTAAAAGGCTATTGGCAATAATCCAGTATGGATGTGATTTATAGTAGGAGCAGAGGTAATGAAAAGTGGTCAAATTTTGGATAAATTTTGAAATTATATCAGCATGAGTCCCTGACCATTTGAATATGGTGGCAATTGGGAAAGAGATTATTTTGAAAGACAGAAAGTCAATGTGGATGTATGCAGTATTTTCTCTTGGATGCTTGGTGATAAAGAGAAAAATGTAAAGTATATAAATGTATATAAAACTGAGAGATATGTTACAGGTAGGAAAAGTAAATACTATAATGAAGTATATATTATATACTGTACATATATATATATATATATATATAAAAGTATATATAATATAATGTATTATATAATTTGATAAACAGATTTGATCCAATTTTAATAAAAATCTTAAGAGTTCTGTAAGAAACATGATGACCTGATTCTAAAATTTATATGGAAGGCCAAAAGAGAAGCAAAGTCAGCATATTTCAAAAGTTAGACAAATGGGGCTTCCCTGGTGGCACAGTGGTTGAGAGTCCGCCTGCCGATGCAGAGGACACAGCTTCGTGCCCTGGTCTGGGAAGATCCCACATGCCACGGAGTGGCTGTGCCCGTGAGCCGTGGCCACTGAGCCTGCGCGCCCGGAGCCTGTGCTCCGCAACGGGAGAAGCCACAACAGTCAGAGGCCCGCGTACCGCAAAAAAAAAAAAAAAAAAGACAAATGGTAATACTCATTGTAAGATATCAGGACAGAATATAAAATTATAGAAATTAATATGAAAGGGTATTGGTATATGAATATAAAATATACTAACATAACATAAAAATAAAGAACATGGCTATATGGGAAATTTTTGAGACAAAACTGGTATTGCATCTAAGTTGGGAAATCAGTGACTACTGATAGATGGTCTGTGGAAATTGGTTATCTATAAGAAAACAAATTAAACTGGATTCCTACCTCATACCAGATGCAAAACTCAATTAAAATTTAAATGAGAAAATCAAAATAGGTAAATATCTCTTAACTTAGGTTAAGAAATGTTTTTTAAATTAAGATGAAAAAATTGTAAAACCATAAAGGAAATGATGAATTCTACTCCATTAAATTAAGAATATATGTTTATTGAGAAAATATAATAAACTCATAAGACAGGTCACAAAATAAAGAGGATATTTGAAATAAGAATAATTTACAGAGGACTAATATTCAATTTGTATAAAGAACAATAAATCAAGTAGAAGACATACAACTTAATAGAATCATGAGTAAGAGAAATGAATAGGCATTTTAGAGACACGAGTGTATGGCAGGCCAATAGATATATGAAAAGATATTTCAACTCATTAATAATCTGCGAAGTGCAAGTAAAAACCCAAAACAGGTATGTGTTTACAGCAGCTCTATTCTAAGTGTTGGTGGGATATGTAGGAATGAAAGCATTGCTGGTAGAGTATAAATTGTTCAGTCACATTGGAATCTAGTAAAAATGAAAATACATGTTAAATACATATGCTTTATTTTATTTTAAAATATCATTTGCATGTATGTTAAGAAATATACAAGATGTTACAATAGTAAAACAACAGCAAAGACAAAATTTGAAAAAAACCCTGTAAATAATTAAATGCCCAACAAAGTTATAGAATATATAAATTACAGTTTGATAATATGGATTATTACACAACTATGAAAAAGGAATAAACTAAAGCAGGTGTTGGCAAACTGTTTCTGTAAAGGGCCAAAAAGTAAATATTTTAGGCTTTGAGAACCACATATGCTGTCTGTTGTATATATTGAATACTTCTTGTTTTAAAAATCCTTTAAAATATATTAAAAGATAAGAAGGTTTTTAACTCATGGGCTAAAAAAACAATAAAAATCAGGTTCCAGATTTGTTCCATTGGCCATAGTTTGCTGAGTCCTGCACTGAAGATACAAAAGTGAATCTCACAAATGTATCTGAGAGAAAAAAAAAGCCAGTAAGTGATATCAGAATAAATGTTGTAATATGTTAGATATATTGTATATTGTAAATATTACTTTGTTTAATAATAAATATAATAATATTTAAAGTTCAAAAATAAGTAAAACTAAACAAAATTATTGCCTAGGATTTCACAAATATATGTTATGTCTCTTTTAAGAAGGCATATTGATGATACACAACATTTAAAACAGAGCTTACCTCCAAAAAAGAGAAAGGAATTATATTTAGAGGTGGCACCCAGAAGATGCTAACAGCATTGGAAATGTTTCTTTTGTAAGGGGAAGTTCGGTACATAGGTGTGCATCTTATTTATATATTTAAAACTTTATATAGATATTTTATAGTTTTATATGCATTTAATGGTTACCTTAATAAAATGTTTATGTAAATATGAGTGAAAAATGATTGATAAATACCAGAGATACTTTAGTTTGGAACCAGATATTTACAAATGGTTGAACTGTATGAGTCCTTTCTCCTCTGCCCTTTGACCCTGCCCAGGATACCTGCATATGAATGGAAATTAATATGTAAATATCCTCAGATCTGTACATTCAAGAAAAGGATGTGATGAAAACTACACAAATTCAGAAGAAACATTTAGTTAATGCTTCCTACTAGTCTTACATTTAGAACTGTCATCAAACAACCAAGGATCATGAGATATTTGAGGATAACAGCATTAAAGAGATAAGAGCATTAAAGACAAAAACTAATGAGCAAAAAAAATCTGACAGTGTAGAAACATCCTGTTGTTACACTCAGAGAGTTTGCAGAGGAGATTTCAGTTCTAAATACAGAACAGACTTGCTATGAGAATGAAAGAATCAGAAAATTTAACATTTTTATTGAAAATTTAAAATATTATATTAAGAAATGGAATTGACTATAGACATAGGATTTTATAGGAAGATAAAACTATTACTTTTTTTATTGTAGAGCCAAAAAATCAGTGAGATGGAAACCATTTGAGAAAAATTCGGTTCTAGTTGAGGAGGTGCTGATTTTCACTTTATAGCAGTGCCAGTAGTAGAGGAAAAAGACAATGAAAGTGGGGAAATTATAAAGGCTATAATTGAGAAAATTTCAAAGCCCAATCCATAATTTTTTTGGTCATGCTAACCTGATTTTTCTTTGCAAGAGTCTACTGTAACTGTTAGTCATGATGACAGGCTCCTCCACCCCAGGTTAGTATTAGGTATGTGATTTAAAGAAAGTTAATTAAATATTTCTCCTGTTATTAAGTATTTCAGTTTTTTTTTTTGTTGTTCGTTTTGTTTTTTTGTGGTACACGGGCCTCTCACTGCTGTGGCCTCTCCCGTTGTGGAGCACAGCCTCTGGACGCGCAGGCTCAGTGACCATGGCTCACGGGCCCAGCAGCTCTGCGGCATGTGGGATCTTCCCGGACCGGGGCACGAACCTGTGTCCCCTGCATCGGCAGGCAAACTCTCAACAACTGCGCCACCAGGGAAGCCCAAGTACTTCAGTTTTTAAGCCTTCCTTGTTATTCTGTCAGTTGCTAAGTATCCGTAGTTACTGTTTTTGTTTTTATTTCTTTGAGTAAGTTCTATACTTAACATTACTTAAGAAGACCTTTAGAGAATTTTCCTCAAAAATAATGACTTGAAATAGGAAGATATGTATTCTAATAAAGACCAAAAAACCTCATTTTCATGGAGACACTAGTTTTCACAGTATTCTCTCAGATTGTATTTTAAGATGAGCTACTTTAATGTGGAAAGAAATGATTACTCGAAGATGGCAGTGTGGGAAGATGTGGAGTTAACATCTACCCAAAACTAGGGCAATTGCCAGCCTCTGGTGGGGGACTCTGATGCCCAAGGAGATAGGAGGAACCCCAGAGTGAACCGGATCTTGGTTCATGAGCTGGGGGTTGGGCTGAAGCACCTGTGGTGGGAGCTCCAAATCTGAACCACTGGACTCACAGAGAACCTCAGACCCCAGGGAATATTCATCAGAGTGAGATCTCCAGAGGTCCTCCTCTCAGCACCAAGGCCCAGCTCTACCCAATAGCCTACAAACTTCAGTGTTGGAAGCCTCAGGCCAAACAAGAAAACATGAACACAATCCCACTCATATAAAAAAAAAAAAAAAAAAAAAAAAAAGAGAGACAGCAAAACAATATGTCACAGATGAAGGAGCAAGGTAAAAACCTACGAGACCAAATAAATGAAGAGGAAATAGGAAATATACCTAAAAAAGAATTCAGAGTAATGATAGTAAAGATGACCCAGAATCTCAGAAATAGAATGGAGGCACGGATTGAGAAAATACAAGAAATGTTTAACAAAGACCTAGAAGAACTAAAGAACAAACAAACAGAGATGAACAACAAAATAACTAAAATGAAAAATAGACTAGAAGGAATCAATAACAGAATAACTGAGGCAGAAGAAAGAATAAGTGAGCTGGATGACAAAAAGGTGAAAATAAGTGCTGAGGAGCAGAATAAAGAAAAGAGAATGAAAAAAATTGAAGGCAATTTCAGAGACCTCAGGGACAACACTAAATGCACAACATTCAAATTATAGGGGTCCCAGAATAAGAGAAAAAAAATGGTCTGAGAAAATATTTGAAGAGATTATAGTGGAAAATTTCCTTAACATGGGAAAGGAAATACTCACTGAGATCCAGGAAGAACAGAGAGACCCATACAGGGTAAACCCTAGGAAAAATACACCAAGACACATATTAATCAAACCAACAAAAATTAAATTCAAAGAAAAGGTATTAAAAGTGGCGAGGGGAAAACAAAAAATAACATACAAAGGAATCCCCAGAAGGTTATCAGCTGATTTTTCAGCAGAAACTCTGCAGGCCAGAAGGGAGTGGCAGGATATACTTAAAATGATGAAAGAGAAAAAAGCTACAACCAAGGTTACTCTACCCAGCAAGGATCTTATTCAGATTCAATGCAGAAGTCAAAAGATTTTCAGACAAGCAAAAGCTAAGAGAATTCACCACTGCCAAACCAGCTTTACAACAAATGCTGAAGAAGCTTCTCTAAGCGGGAAACACAAGAGAAGAAAAAGATGCACAAAAACAAACTCAAAACAATTAAGAAAATGGTAATAGGAACATACATATTGATAAAACCTTGAATGTAAATGGATTAAATGCCCAACCAAAAGACACAGACTGGCTGAATGGACACAAAAACAAGACCCATATATATGCTGTCTACAAGAGACCCACTTCAGACCTAGGGACACATACAGACTGAAACTGAAAGGATGGAAAATGATATTCCATGCAAATGGAAATCAAAAGAAAGCTGGAGTAGCAATACTTGTATCAGATAAAATAGACTGTAAAATAAAGACTGTTACAAGAGATAAGGAGGGACACTACATAATGTTCAAAGGATAAGTCCAAGAAGAAGATGTAACAATTATAAATGTTTATGCACCCAACATAGGAGCACCTCAATACATAAGGCAAACGCTAACAGCCATGAAAGGAGAAATTGACAGTAACACAATAATAGTAGGGGACTTTAACATACCACTTACACCAATGGACAGATCATCCAAATAGAAAGTAAACACAAGTTTTAAATGACACAATAAATCAGAGAGATTTAATTGATATTTATTGAACATTCCACCCAAAAGTGGCAGAATACACTTTCTTCTCAAGTGCACATGGAACATTCTCGAGGATAGATCACATCTTGTGTCACAAATCAAGCCTCAGAAAATTTAAGAAAACTGAAATCGTATTCAGCATGTTTTCTGAACACAATGCTATGAGATTGGAAATAGATTAGAAGAAAAAAATTGTAAAAATAACAAATACATGGAGGCTAAACAGTGCTCTACTAAATAGCTAAGAGATCACTGAAGAAATCAAAGAAGAAATCAAAAAATGTGTAGAAACAAATGAAAATGAAAACACAACAATCCAAAACCTATGGGATGCAGCAAAATCAGTTCTAAGAGGGAAGTTTATAGCAATTCAATCTCACCTCAAGAAACAAGAAAAATATCAAATAAACAATCTAACCCTACACTTAAAATAACTAGAGAAAGAAGAACAAAGAAAACCCAAAATCAGTAGAAGGAAAGAAATCATAAGGATCAGAGCAGAAATAAATGAAATAGAAATGAAGAAAACAACAGCAGAGATCAATAAAGCTAAAAGCTGGTTCTTCAAGAAGATAAACAAAATTGATAAACCCTTAGCCAGACTCATCAAGAAAAAAAGGGAGAGGACACAAATCAATAAAATCAGAAATGAAAACGGAGAAATCACAACTGACACTGCAGAAATACAAGGGATTATGAGACTACTACAAACAACTATATGCCAATAAAATGGACAACCATGAAGAAATGGACAAATTCTCAGAAAGGTACAATTTTCCAATCCTCAACCAGGAAGAATTAGAAAATATGAACAGACCAATCACAAGTAATGAAATAGAAACCGTAATTAAAAATCTTCCACCAGGGCTTCCCTGGTGGCACAGTGGTTGAGAGTCTACCTGCCAATGCAGGGGGCACAGGTTCGTGCCCCGGTCTGGGAAGATCCCGCATGCTGCAGAGCGGCTGGGCCCGTGAGCCATGGCCGCTGAGCCTGCATGTCCGGAGCCTGTGCTCCGCAATGGGAGAGGCCACAACAGTGAGAGGCCCACATACTGCCGAAAAAAAAAATGGGCAGAAGACCTAAATAGACATTTCACCAAGGAAGACATACAGATAGTCAAGAGCCACATAAAAAGATGCTTAACATCACTAATTATTAGAGAAATGCAAATCAAGACCACAATGAGGTATCGCCTTACGTCAGTCAGAATGACCATTATCAAAATATCTAGAAAGAATAAATTCTGGATAGGGTGTGGTGTAAAGGGAACCCTCCTGCACTGTTGGTGAGAATGTAAATTGATACAACCACTATGGAAAACAGTGTTGAGTTTCCTTAAAAAACTAAAAATAGAACTACCATATGACCCAGAAATTCCACTACTTGGCAAATACTCTTAGAAAACCATAGTTCAAAGAGACATGTACCACAGTGTTCATTGCAGCACAATTTACAATAGCCAGGACATGGAACCAACCTAAATGTCCATTGACGGATGAATGGATAAAGAAGATGTGTCACATAGATACAATGGAATATTACTCAGCCAGAAAAAGAAACAAAACTGAGTTATTTGTAGTGTGGTGTATGGACCTACAGTCTGTCATACAGAGTGAAGTAAGTCAGAAAGAGAAAAACAAATACTGTATGCTAACGCATATATATGGAATCTAAAAAAAAAAAAAAGGTACTGATGAACCTAGTTGCAGGGCAAGAATAAAGAGGTAGACATAGAGAATGGACTTGAGGACATGGGGTGGGAGGGGGAAGCTGGGGCAAAGTGAGAGTAGCATCGACATATACACTACCAAATGTAAAATAGTTAGCTAGTGGGAAGCAGCCACATAGCACAGGGAGATCAGCTCGGTGCTTTGTGACCACCTACAGAGGTGGGATATGGAGGGTGGGAGGGAGGCTCAAGAGGAAGGGGATATGGGGACATATGTATGCATATGGCTGATTCACTTTGTTGTGCAACAGAAACTAAGACAGTATTGTGAAACAATTATACTCCAATAATGATCTCTTAAAATAAGAATGATTACTCAGGGGATTTAATCTTTCCATTAATGTAAAATGTGGCTCAGTTACCCAGATTCATTTTGATTCTCCTACCAGCTCCCTAGTAATTCTCAGTCTCTGTATTTGTTGCCGTTACAGTTGTATGGCTAGTTATTATCATCTCCTTGATCTCAAAAGAGTGCTTGGATCTCCTTTCTTTTGTACTTACACCGTGTCTAGCTCTCATTTGGTCACATGCTTTGAATAGCATCTATGCACTGATGAAAACTAAATTACATCCTCAGCTTATACCTCTCCTCTAAACTTTAAACTGAATCTCAAACACAGGCTTGAAACTCCACTTGCAAAATATATATCAGGAATCCCACACTTAACATGTCCAAAATCAAACTGCTGTTTTCTCTTCTTTCAAAGCTCAAGTCAGCTGACCTTCTATTTTTTAGTTGCTCTGCCCAAATCTTGGAGTCACTCTTGACTTCAGTGTTTGTGGGACATCTCCACATCTCATGTACATCAAACCCTACAAACACAGCCATAACCCACCTATTCCACACTCCTAGGTACCATCATGTCTTGCCAGAATTTTAAAAGAGCTGAACTTCCCGCTTCTAACCCTGCCTTGCCAGTGACCAGCCTATTTACAATACAGCAGACAGGGTCATCTTTTAACAGTATAACAAGATCTTGTTACTCAACAGCTTAAAACTCGCCACTGGCTGCACACTTTAAAAAAAAAAAATTGTCTTTACAATGGCAATTAAACCCCAAAGGATTTGCCAAGAATGTCCATCTCCTACCATTACTGCCTAAGCTACTCTGCTCTAGACACTGGGGTCTTTATTCTTTTACTGCTTTGGCCTGAGACTCTGAGTCTGATTTTGTCTTCTGTAATTTCTTTACTCTGGCTACCTTTGTGGATAACTCCTTCACTTCTTCTAGTTCTCTCCTCAAATACCCTGCTTTCAATGGTCATTAGAAAAAAGTAATAAATTCCACCACTCTTTCCAGGCAGTCTCAAAACCCTTTGCCTCCAAAGCTTTTATCACCATTTATTTAATATATAATTACTCATTTTCTTTTTTAGTATCTGTTTTCTCATTCTAGAATGTAAATTCTGAATTGGGATGAATTTTTGTCTGTTCTATTCATTGTTCACTCTAGGCACTTAAAACAACACTTTCATTGTGGAATGAGTAATGTAGGAATAGGAAGCTAGATCTATCAATTATTTTTTCAGTATCTGCATTTTAGTCTGTCAGAAATAAGAAATAAAAGTTAAAATTTCCAATGTTATCTTTTAAAAAAACTGAAAAATTACATTACTGTAATAATTAAATGGACATTTTTTGGTCAACTGTTTTTAAGCATTGGTAAGTTACTTAGAAACATAAAGATTTCGTATGCAAAATAAAATAAAGCGTTAAGGCAATTTTCTATAAGTGAAAAATACATGGAAATTCAATAGAGTCTCATAGCAAAGTTCATTGAAATCTGTGATTTTCACCTGAGTTACAGGACCTTGGTCAGTGCTATTTAATGATATAGATTATCAGTTTGAAAATTAATTCATATTTTTATCCAATTACTGACTTCCTGAGAGATCTTGATCATTTTATTTAATCTAGTCATTATCAGCTTTATCATGCACCAAGTCAGTTAATTTTTCTACCAAAAGATAGTATGTAAATGAAGATATTATATGTTCCTGAACTATATTGAATTTTTTTTAGATAGGCTCTAAATAAATTTGAAGAATTATTTTAAGGGGCACAAGATGGATGGGCATATGTTCTAGCAAAAAAACATGTTTGTCACAACTCCATACATGAGGAAGAGCTCCTGACACTCCCAAGTCAATGATCTTCCAGCACACCATTTTAGCTCTTTCTATTGTCACTACAGCAACCCCTAAATAAGTGACTGCAGTTGGGAATTAAGATAGGAAATTCACACACTCCTGTGTCTCCTATTATCCCCACATAACCTGTTGCCTAGAATTCAACACATGCAATTCCCACAATCAGTGTAAGAAAATAGAGATTCAGACTATTTCAAAAAAAATCATAAGGAAGCAAATTTTTGTTTGTTTGTTTTGTGGTACGCGGGCCTCTCACTGCTGTGGCCTCTCCCGTTGCGGAGCACAGGCTCCGGATGCGCAGGCTCAGCGGCCATGGCTCACGGGCCCAGCCGCTCCACGGCATGTGGGATCTTCCCGGACCGGGGCACGAACCCGCGTCCCCTGCATCGGCAAGTGGACTCCCAACCACTGCGCCACCAGGGAAGCCCAGGAAGCAAATTTAATTGCTGATTTTTGTTCTCCCAGTACTTAAAATTGGCATGGAAAATAATAATACTCAATCCCATGAGCCTATAACACTTTCCCAAGTCACTGTTACTAGAGAAGTAAAATTCTTTTCTCTCTTTCATAAAAATGGCTATTTTTAATATTATAAATAATGATAGTATTAAAACTAAAAATAAAATCATGAATTAAATAGTATAAATATAAAGAATAATATAACCATTTAAAAGGATCACAAGTTCGTTAGTACAAATAAATTTAGTAATAATCAGTCATAATCATAACATTTCTTAAACCAGATAACTGGCAATATTTGGCACAAGGAAAAATAAAATCCTGAGAAAATATGCCTCCACATATGAACAGTTAAGTGAAAAATTCAGATGATCTCTGGAAATTTTCTAATGTATTTTAAAATCTACATGCTCTTTATTATGTATACTTTTGCTAAAATGGACTACATAACTAAAGAGCATTTAAGTTTTTTTATATGAAACTCACATTGTTTGAATAAATATATAAATGATAGGCTAGCCATACAGATAGGCCAGAGATATTTTGATTATCTGCCTGAAGCTCTAAAAATTCAAGATTACAAAAATGTCACTGGGTAGAGAAGCAAGAAAAATACTTTCATCTATGTTTTCTTCAACTATTCATGAGTTTATTCAAGTGGATTCTGGAGCAAAGACTCATAATTTTACTTGAGGACACAAAGCCTCAGTCAATATATTTTACTTCTAGTTCAAAGCATGCAAGAAAATTAAACCAGCAAAACAAAGTTATTTGATGTAGCTTTGTGTTAAAATCTGGGGAAAATAACTGCTTTGATCAATTTGCTGCCTTGAAAATGTCCTCTCGTCAAACTGCTCAAGAGCCATCTTTGATAACGATATATGTGCCCATCCTCAGTTGACTTTGGTGTATAGGTTTTCCAAAAAGAAAAGAAAACCAAATTTTTCAATATGTATATACTTTATTAATTTCTATCTCATTAAGTAAGGAACATTTCTTTCCCTTTTTAGTCTTATGACCCAAATTAAAAATTCAGAAAAAAAATAATATGTGAAAGAGAACATAAGTATTTAAAAATGTAAAATATGGCCCAACAGGTGAAAAAAGTCACCTGATGTTGGATGCCTTTATTATATCTCATACATTTAGAAAGAAATGCTTATGTCAAAGGAAATTATGAAATCTTTATCTAAAAGCTTCTTTACATTTGAGATGTAGCATCTATTTTATAATCATTGAAGACTTTTGATCCTATATATATATATCTGAGAAAGATGTGAAAATTATTCTGTGGTAAGGATATTATTTATTATGTGTCCATTCCATTTTAATACTCATTAAAAATACTTTAAAGTAATCCTCAAATAAGTTGAGAAGTAGATATTATTATTCCAGTTTTACAAATGAGAGAAATGATTTTCAGAGATTCTAGAGGACAGTCACAAAGCTAGCAAGTGACTTTGCTCAAATTTGAAATGATATGTTTAGCACAAATGATATCACATAAAAATATAACACGTTATTACTCATGGTCAACCCTCTCCCCCAAAATAGATTCCATGATGTAGAAAATTATATGATGCTTGGAGATTACACCAGCAACTTCATGTTATTTATACTGAGTTTTATATAGTGAAATTATCCCAAATCATCACACCCAATTCTAGAGACACTCCTACAATAACAGTAGGAATAAAGAACCATCTTGGTCGAAGTTTTGAACACAAAACACAAAACAATGTGTGTTACCAAACTAGTACCCTGTAATTTGCTAAATGTATGTAAACATTGATACCCAAATGCACAGAATTTTGCCTGTTTTTTGCTTTGCTTTTATAGATGTTATCTAACATCCAGATAAATATACATTTATGAAAAATAGAGATTCAAATGTCTTTTACACAACGTACAACTAATTTTCATAACAGTAAAGTTTTCAAACAATTCAGTGTGATTGTTGGGAAAAATCTCTGATTCTTTACTGTTTGTATGAAATTGTGCTTTTATTATAGAAGTAAAATGCTATCTTTTAAACCTCTGATGTCACTAAAATGCAAATCAATTACTTCTATGCCTTCTTAAAATATCTTTTTACTTCATGCTAATAAAATCCAGTTACTCAGTATGTTTGAAAAGATAAAATGTATTTGAAAAGTAAAAATGCAAATGTCTTCATTTTAAAACCTGTTCAAAATGAAACACAGAGTAACGTTTTAGTTTATATCCATCAAGTGCAATTTTACATCTTTGTTCAATATGGACTATTAACTATCTCTGGCCACATAAGAGTTTTGTAGTATATTTTAAAAAACTAAAATGTGGAAAAGATGCCAAGTATATTTGCCAGAAATCTTCTACAATGCCAGTTGCAAAATATTCTACTAATAATAATCACATTTCTATTGACAGATTTTTTGAAATTGGTGCATCAGTTCATACTTATCATATCTAACTTCTCTTAAGATCATTAAGACAATCAGTACTATATAAACTCTATTAAAAAACTGACTAAATGAACAAATTCTTTGACTATACCTTAAAGATCTTTGGAAAACTTTGAATGCTTAAAGTCACTACTGAAAGATATTTGTAAACAATATTCCATAAAGTTTTCTCCAATACTTTTACTTTAAAATATACACTACTCTATCCAATGTCCAATTGTATGGATCTAAAATAAACCACTGTCTTTAATCACCCAAAATTAATATGGCCTCAAAATTTATATCACCCTTTCCCTCATTTTGGCTCATTTCTTGTACTATAATGAAACAGAGTGAGGAAGCACATGAAAAAGTTGCAAACAACACAGTGGAATAACCATGATTCTAAATAAACAATAGATTTTCCTACTGGAAAATATCAGGAAACTTATGATGGCAAGAAAATTAGAAGGATCAAAGTTATCTGATTCATTATGTAATTGAATTTGAACAACATTGTAAAATCAAAAAAAGTCATATTTTCATTGATATTTTGCTCTCTGTTATAATTAATATATTATTGATAATAAAGTTTATTTTGGGACTTAACTCACACCCAACATACATATTTGTCTCATTTTATTGACTTTTTAATTTTAGATTACTCTGAATCCAGCAGGAAAATGTACAAAATTTAGCAGAGAATTATTGTATATGTGAAAATTACTGAATTCCACTTACTGGTCTAAAGAAGAGAATGTTGAGAGATCATACTACTTACACAAAGGTGCATTGTCTGCAACTATACTTTGAGTTCATTTCTAAGAATATTAAATATTCATCACATGTAAAGATTCAAATAAAGTACTAATTTTAATAAAGTACAATTATTATATTTCAACAAGATGAAATTCTATCCAATAAATATTAAAGTATGGGGTTCAGGAGCTCCAATTTCTAACTGACTGTCCAGTTCTCTAAAATAGGCACAAAGTAATTTAACTTTTCTCAATTTACAAATATTTTAAATCAAAGATTTAGATTAAGATTTGCAGGTGTGCCAAGTGCCTACAGGAGCAGCTAGGAGGTGTATATAGTGAAGCCACCACAGGGAGGTAGATCTTGTGTACATGTGTTGTTAATGGTGGGGACTGTAGAGCTCATGCCTTTTCCTGGGGTAAAGGAGAAAGCTGGCATTCAGGCCCCAGTCAGTCACTCACTATGGAAATGCATGTCCTATGTAGCCAGAATCTCTGATTTTACAAGATAATCTAGAAATCTCCATTAAGCATAATACCCAAATTGTTATATGTTATATCAAAAAACGAAGGCCAAACAAGTAAAAGAAAGGGGCCTAGTGGGAAGCTGATTAAAAACCTCTGCAAAGAATGCCTTTTAAAAGAGGATAAGAGGAGCATTGTCCATCTAGATCTGTCTTTATTATGGTTTGTGACAAGGAATAATTAAGGAAATAAGTTTGGATAAGTGGGATGAGTTTGTAGGGTCTTGGAACTGAAATCTTTCCACTCACATGAAATGCTCTGTTACTATCTCCACATATATAAATTCAAATCTTTCTTTAAGGTCTTTTTACTCCAGAAGGTCAGGACTTAAAAGATGGGATTTAATAGTTTGGAGATAATAATAAAAATATTGTGTGAAAAAGCTTCCATGTAGAGTGAGAAGTCATGAAAAAGTACAGAATCCAATATCTTGTTTAGAAACAAATCTAAAAGCTTTGTAATTTTATTGCAATTTCAATACCATTCTTACAGAATTAATTTTAACTACAGTATTATTGGCATGCATTTCTTTTAATTGCATGTTTTTAAAAGATAGGCCACATTATTAAATCTGAATGTATTATTTTGATACTATATTAACTTTCTAAAAGAATGGTATGTTTATTTCACAAGAAATGTTTTTTTCTTTAAATATTCTACAAAATTTATTTGTATAGGTTTATAAATATATCATTATTTCTTCAGAATCTTTCTTTTGAAACCCAAGTGAGGTCACCTAGGGACCTCAAATATTTCAGGGGACACTGACGGAGATAAGAGGAAGTCTGAGCAGAAAGAGTCTCAGATTACCCCCCATTCCAACCTGTATACAGCCTGAAAACCACTGATCTGTAGTTATTTAACTTTTATTTGTAATCTACTTATTATTTCTCCATATTTTGAACAAGGTGATTTTCAAAGAAGTATTCAGAGAATAGAAACAACTCTTGGGGAAAAAAATTATGCCAGAAATTTACTAAAAGTTTAATAGAAAGTTGAATTGAAAGATATAATTATTTATTCCACAGGAAGAAGCAAAATAAATAAGTGATGGTAAAAAGAGTGTCCATGATTATTAATAAATAATACCTAAAATTGCAAAGCCAAGAAAGGAAGAATATAAAACTTTTATTTAGTATTATTTAGAGAGGTGAGTGTAAGTAACAAACAAATATGATTTTAAAAACTTTGAAATAATTTCCCCTGGGGAAGTGGAAATTTTCCAGATAGTAATGTGTGTATATGTGTGTGTGTGCATGTGTGTGTGTGTGTATGTGTAATTAATGTTATGCAGAATTATTTAATGTAATTTAGGAGCATTCTTAAAAGTAAACCCCTACAAATAAACAAACAAATGCAAACAAAGTTAGACTTAGAACTATTAAAATCAGAATGGTATTCACTCATCTACTTTATTATATTTATATATATTTATATTTTTATTATTTATATTATTTTTTTGAGCATTTACTATATTCCAGACACTATTCTGGATTTTGTGGGAAAAACCAACCCACAAAATTGCCTTCATGGGACTTATATTCCAGTGCAAGAAATAAACAATATACACATTAGTAAAATACATTGCATTTAAATTAAGATAAGTGGAGTGAAAGAATACAAAACAGGACTGGAGAATAAGGAGTACAGTCAAGAAGTATGTGATTTTGCACAGTTGTTTCTAACATTAATGTAACTTTGCCCCCTCTCATATATATCTTATCTTTGTTTGTACACTTATTTTCTGACTACTAAAGTGGCCACCCTTTGTTGTGTATTTTCTTTACATAATTGCTTCTGCTTCTTCAAATCTGATTTAGTCAACATTTTGGCTATTACATCTTCCTCATGCCATTTTCTACTTCATGACTTTGCAGTTTAATCGTCATTGCTAAATCTACGATATTACCCGTATTTACCTATTCAAATTTTTAAGAGTAAGATTCAAAGTGGCCCTGCTGTTCGTTGTTCTGGCAAAGCTATTCAAACCAGGTTTCTCTTCAATGATAATTTCATACTTTATGGACTGGCTGCCCTTGGGTCAAGTGTCTATCCATGAGCTAATCAACTCTTGCTGGTGCCTCAACAGGGCTCATAGGCAAAGAGGATTACTTAGAAGGGGCCTATATGGCTGTGAGGTACTTGAGCAGTCTTAAAAGAAAATGGATTGAAAGCAGAAAATCTTAGGTTTGGAATATAACTCAGACACTAATATAGGGATAAATTTACATATTTATCTTACTCTGGTATTAATTTTTGGTTTTAAAAAGTAAAATCAAACCATTTGTGAACATAATCTCTAAAGATTTTGGTTGAAAGATTTTCCTGCATAAATTCTATACTAATTGTTAAAACTGTATTTTCACTTATAAATTTTTTAAACTGAAATTAATTTCACCTTTTTCTTTGCTCTTTTCCTACTTTTCTTCCAATTCCTCCCTCCCAGTCTCTCTCTCTCTATTTTTCTCTGATCTGTGTCAATATAGTACATATTTCTGCTTCTTTATCACTTTCATTTAAAAATTTTTTTTATTAAAAATAGATGTTTACAAAATTACTTATTTTTCATATGACTGAACACCCCATTGCTCAAAATACTTAGAAGTGTCTCACATAACAAAAGCCCATGATACCTTTTGAAATGGATATTCTAGAAAATGGATAGACAGAGAAGTATTCAACGAGAGTCTAACCCAATTACTTACGTTGTTGATAAATCTTAATACACCCTGTTTTCATAGTAATAATCTTTCCCTTTAAAACAGGATTCAATAACTATGATCAATAGGTAAGACTGTGGATTTGGCACTGCTGGGATGGTGAATCATGGTGAATATATCAGAAATGCTATGAGTTTTCCCCTCAAATAATTCTGCCAGAAAATTACTTTATAAATATATTTTATAAAAACATAATTTTATAGCTACATTGTGTTAGAAATGAACCAATTTTATGTAAACGAACATTCTGCATTCTGCAGATAAAACATGCTAATTTTAACAATTTCAGACATCTGTGACAGAATTTCTAAACTACCCAACTGGATTAAGCTGACAAATATGAAAAAGTAATACATGGTTAGTCACCTTTAAATTCTTACATTTACATTAAACTACCATTTCAAAGGGCAAGGGTAATTTCACACTTTTAAAGTTTTAAATAGCTTTTATTTCAACTTAAACAAAATACGCCAATACTGAAACACAGTTATAATGATTGTTTTATTCTTTTTTATAACTTCTATTTTAAAACATATTGAATAATATAACTTTCTCCTCCCAAATAACTAACATCCATACAGTTCTGTGAATATTATTATCTTGTAACTCTTTATTTCCAAGATATTCTGTGTTGGAAATGTGCACATCTAGGAACAGATTTTCAATACTATACATATAAGCTTTCCCCTAAAAATTATTGTTATTATTGTATAATGCCTAATTACATAAAATATGCATATTTGAATGTATAATTATGTTGTGTGCTGGAGTCATAGAATAATAGGAAAATACAGTAGTCACATGCTTATAACCTCCTATTATGTGCTAGGCACTTTGGAGACAACTTCCATATGTGAAGTCAGTTAGCCCTCACCACCACTCTATGAGGGAGGTCCTATTCACTTCACATTCATTTTACAGTAAACTGAGGAAGAGAGATTATGTAATTTAAGTTCACCCAATTTGTATGCTTTCCAAGTTTCAAAAACAGACAGGCTGCTGTCAAAATCTTACAATATAGATGCTTTAGGAACACTAAAGGAAGGCAGTTTGTGATAAGGGGTTTTACATTTCATCCCGGATCTTGCAATTTACGGTGTGTTTGAATATTAAAGTTATAAATGATTCAAGTAATATTAACTTCTTCTTTTACATGTGACATTTAAGCATCATTATGTCTGTGCCTTAAGAGAAAATTACTTCCCTTTAAAGACAGCTCTCAAGTAGTATTAATGAAACTCAATGACAAAATAGATTTAAAATATTTGCCTTCGATATCATACATAATGATTTGTGCCATTTGGTATGATGAAGCTTGAATGGAAAATGAGATCTATCTGTAGAAGTTATTCTCCATTAAGTTCAAAAGGCTTTCCTTTTCTTTAAGTAATTGCCAATATATATTTTAAGTAAGTGGTTGATTTTCATTTTGTGAACCCCTGCACACGTGGCCACTTGAGAAAAAACTAAATTTCAGGCTTTCTAGTTAGTGCTGGAAGTGTGAGCAGTTGAAGGATGCTGCTTTCTTGCCCCTCCAGTTACCATGGAGAAACTGTAGAATCTGCAGGGATGCATGGATTTTAGGAAGTAAAAATACAGTCTGTGAGTGCATGATGGCTAAAGGCAGTAGTGCCTTGTAGCCATTTATACCAGCCAGCAATAGCTGATTAGTGGAATTCCAAGGATTTTAAGAGCCAAATAAATTTCTCATAGCTTTAAATTACCCATGGTGGAAATAATTACAACAAACACTGCAAATCAGAAAATTTTTTAAGAGCCCATTTTAAAATATTTTCCATCACTTTCCTGGCTAGAGAACTGTCTTCCTGAGGCTTCAGTATGAAAAGAGGTGGGTGTCAATGCCTTCCAGCCAAAGATCATTAAGAGAAACCTGTAGCTGTTCAAGTCAGACAACCTCCGTGAAGAAGGATTTGTGCCATGGGGAACTGGAGAGCATCTCAGTACAAGAGTATTAGAAAGGAATTAGTAAAAGATTTGGTTCTGTGTTAGATAATTTGGGCAGGGTATAGGAAGAGGTGCTTTTCTCTGGATTAGATGATGTAAGGAGACAGAGGTTACATGATTCAGTACCTTAATAAGTCATATCTAAGAGAGAGAAAGTTTGATTGAGGCAAAAGCTGAATTTGGTAAAGAAGTAAAAGTCACTCATATTACCTGGGAGAGGGGATGTTTGGTATTTTGTGGCCTGGGCAATGTTCTTGTTTTATCTGTGTTCAGGTATGATTATGGTCTTTTTGTCTTGATCCATCAGGGTCAAGTGGCCTTATTTAATGTTAGTGTTCCATGAAATGATTTATGTTCAACAGGAGAAGAGCAAGGCCTAGTATAGTACCAGACCAGCTCATGGACTTGAGAGGCTTTTCTCTTTCACATGGCAGTAAAGTGTTTTAAGGCCTGCCCCAGCCTTTCCTCTGTAACCTTGGGAATATCATTTTATGTCCCCTCACAGAAAAATCCAGTAGCAACAATGCTAGCCTTTTTCCAAAGTAAAGGTAACATTAGATCAACACAAAAGTTCTCCTAGTGTGAATAAAGACAGGCTGGGAAACCAGCACTCTTCCAGCCCCACTGGCTGATTGTAACTGAATTTGAGTGAAGGACTAAAATAATCTAATTTCTATTTTTTTCATAGGATTTGGTAAGCTGTTATGTTGGGAAGACTGATGGAGGATATGGTAAAAACAGGGACCAGTTAGGAGGCTACTGCCATAATCTTGAGGTTAACTGATGGTGTCTTGATTCAGAGAAAGTAGTAGAAAATGGTTCAATTCTGGATATATATATACTTTTTTTTTTTTTTTGCTGTATGTGGGCATCTCACTGTTGTGGTCTCTCCTGTTGTGGAGCACAGGTGGACTCTCAACCACTGCGCCACCAGGGAAGCCCAATTCTGGATATTTTTGAAGAAAGATCCAACTGAATTTTCTGAAAAAATAAATGTGAGTTATTAGAAGATAAGAGAAATCAAGGATGACTGCAACGTTGTTTTAGGAAACAGAAGGCTGGAACTGGTGGAATTAGAAATGAGAAAGAGGACAGTTAAAACAAGTTCATATGAAGTAGGAAGTTAAAGATCTGAAGTATTATTGGAAGAGATCAAGAGAAATAGATGGTCCAAGATTTTAAAATAAATTTAATTAAGGGAAAAAATAGAGATGTTAGTTTGAAGAAAATCACAAAATCACTAAAAAGGAGCCAAGAGGAAATACTTGGTACACAAGGTGTAATAACTGAAATAAATAATGGGGTAAATGGATGGAATATATCACTGAACAGATATAGAGGAAGAAGAAATCACTGAATGAAAGAAAAAATAAGAAACTCACCAAAATACCCACAGGGAGAAAAATAAATAGTAAATATAGAAGAAAAGCTGAAAGATATAAAAGCTAATAATCAAATAAACACCTTTATAACATGATACTATCCAGAGAATAACCAAAAAAATCTAAACAAAAATGAAGACAAAAATAATAAATAAAAACCACAAATTGAAAGACCTCAGGGAGAATCCAGTGAGAGAGAGAAACAAAACCCTATAACGAGACCCATTGTACTGAAATCTAAGAACAACAAATACAAGGAGTGCTCTCCTTAAAATAAAACAAAATAAAAAAGCAGACTAAACTCCTTAGGAACAAAACTGCACCATTTAAAAGTTTAAAGAATCAGATTGACATTAAGCTGTTCAACAGCATTGCTAGATACATACAAGAACACAATTTTTATCTATTTATGTACCTCGTAAAGGCATTTTTGAATTTGCAGAAAAGATTGTTAGGTGTCTCCAATAGAATACTATGCACTGATTTAAGGCCATCCTTTTAGATTACCTGGTCCTAGAATTTTTTTTTTTTTTACATCTTTATTGGAGTATAATTGCTTTACAATGGTGTGTTAGTTTCTGCTTTATAACAAAGTGAATCAGTTATACATATACATATGTTCCCATATCTCTTCCCTCTTATGTCTCCCTCCCTCCCACCCTCCCTATCCCACCCCTCCAGGCAGTCACAAAGCACCGAGCTGATCTCCCTGTGCTATGCAGCTGCTTCCCACTAGATATCTACCTTACATTTGGTAGTGTATATATGTCCATGCCTCTCTCTCATTTTGTCACAGTTTACCCTTACCCCTCCCCATATCCTCAAGTCCATTCTCTAGTAGGTCTGTGTCTTTATTCCTGTCTTACCCCTAGGTTCTTCATAACATTTTTTTTTCTTAAATTCCATATATATGTGTTAGCGTACGGTATTTGTCTTTCTCTTTCTGACTTACTTCACTCTGTATGACAGACACTAGGTCTATCCACCTCATTACAAATAGCTCAATTTCGTTTCTTTTTATGGCTGAGTAATATTCCATTGTATATATGTGCCACATCTTCTTTATCCATTCATCCGACGACGGGCACTTAGGTTGTTTCCATCTCCGGGCTATTGTAAATAGAGCTGCAATGAACATTTTGGTACATGACTCTTTCTGAATTCTGGTTTCCTCAGGGTATATACCTAGTAGTGGGATTGCTGGGTCATATGGTAGTTCTATTTGTAGTTTTTTAAGGAACCTCCATACTGTTCTCCATAGTGGCTGAACCAATTCACATTCCCACCAGCAGTGCAAGAGTGTTCCCTTTTCTCCACACCCTCTCCAGCATTTATTGTTTCTAGATTTTTTGATGATGGCCATTCTGACTGGTGTGAGATGATATCTCACTGTAGTTTTGATTTGCATTTCTCTAATGATTAATGAAGTTGAGCATTCTTTCATGTGTTTGTTGGCAGTCTGTGTATCTTCTTTGGAGAAATGTCTATTTAGTCTTCTGCCCACTTTTGGATTGGGTTGTTTGTTTTTTTGTTCTTGAGCTGCATGAGCTGCTTATAAATTTTGGACATTACTCCTTTGTCAGTTGCTTCATTTGCAAATATTTTCTCCCATTCTGAGGGTTGTCTTTTGGTCTTGTTTATGGTTTCCTTTGCTGTGCAAAACTGTTGAATTTTCATTATGTCCCATTTGTTTATTTTTGTTTTCATTTCCATTTCTCTGGGAGGTGAGTCAGAAAGGATCTTGCTGTGATTTATGTCATAATGTGTTCTGCCTATGTTTTCCTCTAAGAGTTTGATAGTTTCTTACATTTAGATCTTTAATCCATTTTGAGCTTATTTTTGTGTATGGTGTTAGGGAGTGAGCTAATCTCATACTTTTACATGAACCTGTCCAGTTTTCCCAGCACCACTTATTGAAGAGGCTGTCCTTTCTCCACTGTACATTCCTGCCTCCTTTATCAAAGATAAGGTGACCATATGTGCATGGATTTATCTCTGGGCTTTCAATCCTGTTCCATTGATCTATCTTTCTGTTTTTGTGCCAGTACCATACTGTCTTGATTACTGTAGCTTTGTAGTATAGTCTGAAGTCAGGGAGCCTGATTCCTCCAGCTCCGTTTTTCGTTCTCAAGATTGCTTTGGCTATACGGGGTCTTTTGTGTTTCCATACAAATTTTGAAATGTTTTGTTCTAGTTCTGTGAAAAATACCAGTGGTAGTTTGATAGGGATTGCATTGACTCTGTAGATTGCTTTGGGTAGTAGAGTCATTTTCACAATGTTGATTCTTCCAATCCAAGAACATGGTATATCTCTCCATCTATTTGTATCATCTTTAATTTCTTTCATCAGTGTCTTATAATTTTCTGCATACAGGACTTTTGACTCCTTAGGTAGGTTTATTCCTAGATATCTTATTCTTTCTGTTGCAGTGGTAAATGGGAGTATTTTCTTAATTCCACTTCCAGATTTTTCATCATTAGTGTATAGGAATGCAAGAAATTTCTGTGCATTAATTTTGTATCCTGCTACTTTACCAAATTCATTGATTAGCTCTAGTAGTTTTCTGGTATCATCTTTTGGATTCTCTATGTATAGTATCATGTCATCTGCAAACAGTGACAGCTGTACTTCTTCTTTCTGATTTGGATTCCTTTTATTTCCTTTTCTTCTCTGATTGCTGTGGCTAAAACTTCCAAAACTATGTTGAATAATAGTGGTGAGAGTGGGCAACCTTGTCTTGTTCCTGATCTTAGTGGAAATGCTTTCAGTTTTTCACCATTGAGGATGATGTTGGCTGTAGGGTTGTCATATATGGCCTTTATTATGTTGAGGAAAGTTCCCTCTATGCCTACTTTCTGTAGCGTTTTTACCATAAATGGGTGTTGAATTTTGTCAAAAGCTTTTTCTGCATCTATTGAGATGATTATATGGTTTTTCTCCTTCAAATTGTTAATATGGTTTATCACATTGTTTTGCATATATTGAAGAATCCTTGCATTCCTGGAGTAAACCCCTCTTGATCATGGTGTATGATCCCTTTAATGTGCTGTTGGATTCTGTTTGCTAGTATTTTGTTGAGGGTTTTTGCATCTATGTTCTTCAGTGATATTGGCCTGTAGTTTTCTTTCTTTGTGACATCCTTGTCTGGTTTTGGTATAAAGGTGATGTGGCCTTGTAGAATGAGTTTGGGAGTGTTCTTCCCTCTGCTATATTTTGGAAGAGTTTGAGAAGGGTAGGTGTTAGCTCTTCTCTAAATGTTTGATAGAATTCGCCTGTGAAGCCATCTGGTCCTGGGCTTTTGTTTGTTGGAAGACTTTTAATGACACTTTCAATTTTAGTGCTTGTGACTGGCCTGTTCATATTTTCTATTTCTCCCTGATTCAGTCTTGGCAGGTTGTACATTTCTAAGAATTTGTCCATTTCTTCCAGGTTGTCCATTTTTCTGGCATAGAGTTGCTTGTAGTAATCTGTCATGATTTTTTGTATTTCTGCAGTGTCAGTTGTTACTTCTCCTTTTTCATTTCTAATTCTATTGATTTGAGTCTTTTCCCTTTTATTCTTCATGAGTCTGGCTAATGGTTTATCAATTTTATCTTCTCAAAGAACCAGCTTTTAGTTTTATTGATCTTTGCTATCGTTTCCTTCATTTCTTTTTAATTTATTTATGATCTGATTTTTATGATTTCTTTCCTTCTGCTAACTTTGGGGTTTTTGGTTCTTCCTTCTATAATTGCTTTAGGTGCAAGGTTAGGTTGTTTGTTCGAGATGTTTCCTGTTTCTTAAGGTAGGATTGTATTGCTATAAACTTCCCTCTTAGAACTGCTTTTGCTGCATCCCATAGATTGTGGGTCATCGTGTCATTTTTTTCTGCGTATTTTTTTATTTCCTCTTTGATTTCTTCAGTGATCACTTCGTTATTAAGTAGTGTATTATTTAGCCTCCATGTGTTTGTATTTTTTACAGATCTTTTCCTGTAATTGATATCTAGTCTCAAAGCGTTGTGGTTGGAAAAGATACTTGAAACAATTTCAATTTTATTAAATTTACCAAGGCCTGACTTGTGACCCAAGATATGATCTATCCTGGAGAATGTTTCATGAGCACTTGAGAAAAATGTGTATTCTGTTGTTTTTGGATGGAATGTCCTATAAATATCAATTAAGTCCATCTTGTTTAATGTATCATTTAAAGCTTGTGTTTCCTTATTTATTTTCATTTTGGATGATCTGTCCATTGGTGAAAGTGGGGTGTTAAAGTCCCCTACTATGAATGTGTTACTGTCGATTTCCCCTTTTATGGCTGTTAGTATTTGCCTTATGTATTGAGGTCCTCCTGTGTTGGGTGCATAAATATTTACAATTGTTATATCCTCTTCTTGCATCAATCCCTTGATCATTATGTAGTGTCCTTCTTTGTCTCTTTATTTTTAAGTCTATTTTGTCTGATATGAGAATTGATACTCCAGCTTTCTTTTGGTTTCCATTTGCATGGAATATCTTTTTCCATCCCCTTACTTTCAGTCTGTTTGTGTCTCTAGGTCTGAAGTGGGTCTCTTGCAGACAGCAAATATATGGGTCTTGTTTTTGTATCCATTCAGCCAGTCTGTGTCTTTTGGTAGGAGCATTTAGTCCTTTTACATTTAAGGTAATTATCAATATGTATGTTCCTATTCCCATTTTCTTAATTGTTTTGGGTTCGTTATTGTAGGTCTTTTCCTTCTCTTGTGTTTCTTGCCTAGAGAAGTTCCTTTAGCAGTTGTTGTAGAGCTGGTTTGGTGGTGCTGAACTCTCTCAGCTTTTGCTTGTCTGTAAAGGTTTTAATTTCTCCATCAAATCTGAATGAGATTCTTGCTGGGTACAGTAATCTTGGTTGTAGGGTTTTGTCCTTCATCACTTTAAATATGTCCTGCCACTCTCTTATGGCTGCAGAGTTTCTGCTGAAAGATCAGCTGTTAACGTTATGGGGATTCCCTTGTGTGTTATTTGTTGTTTTTCCCTTGCTGCTTTTAATATGTTTTCTTTGTATTTAATTTTTGAGAGTTTGATTAATATTTGTCTTGGCGTATTTCTCCTTGGATTTATCCTGTATGGGACTCTCTGTGCTTCCTGGACTTGATTAACTATTTCCTTTCCAATATTAGGGAAGTTTTCAACTGTAATCTCTTCAAACATTGTCTGAGTCCCTTTATTTTTCTCTTTTTCTGGAACCCCTATAATTCGAATGTTGGTGCGTTTAATGTTGTCCCACAGGTTTCTGAGACCGTCTTCAGTTCTTTTCATTCTTTGTTTTTTTATTGTGCTCTGCAGCAGTTATTTCCACTATTTTATCTTCCAGGTCACTTATCCGTTCTTCTGCCTCAGTTATTCTGCTATTGATCCCATCTAGAGTATTTTTAATTTCATTTATTGTGTTGTTCATCATTGTTTGTTTCATCTTTAGTTCTTCTAGGTCCTTGTTAAATGTTTCTTGCATTTTGTCCATTCTATTTCCAAGATTTTGGATCATCTTTACTATCATTATCCTGAATTCTTTTTCAGGTAGACTGCCTATTTCCTCTTCATTTGTTAGGTCTGGTGGGTTTTTATCTAGCTCCTTCATCTGCTGTGTTTTTCTCTCTTCTCATTTTGCTTATCTTACTGTGTTTGGGGTCTCCTTTTTGCAGGCTGCAGGTTTGTAGTTCCTGTTGTTTTTGGTGTCTGTCTCCAGTGGCTTAGGTTGGTTCAGTGGGTTGTGTAGGCTTCCTGGTGGAGGGGACTAGTGCCTGTGTTCTGGTGGATGAGGCTGGATCTTGTCTTTCTGGTGGGCAGGTCCACGTCTTGTGGTGTGTATTGGGGTGTCTGTGAACTTATTATGATTTTAGGCAGCCTCTCTACTAATGGGTGGGGCTGTGTTCCTGTCTTGCTAGTTTTTTGGCATAGGATGTCCAGCACTATAGCTTGCTGGTCGTTGAGTGAAGCTGGGTGATGGTGTTGAGTTGGAGATCTCTGGGAGATTTTCACCATTTGATATTATGTGGAGCTGGGAGGTCTCTTGTGGACCAGTATCCTGAAGTTTGCTCTCCCACCTCAGAGGCACAGCACTGACTCCTGACTGTAACACCAAGAGCCTTTCATCCTCACGGCTCCTCAATTTGGGATGATTCGTTGTCTATTCAGGTATTCCACAGATGCAGGGTACATCAAGTTGATTGTGGAGCTTTAATCCACTGCTTCTGAGGCCGCTGGGAGAGATTTCCCTTTCTCTTCTTTGTTCTCACAGCTCCCAGGGGCTCAGCTTTGGATTTGGCCCGCCTCTGCGTGTAGGTCGCCGGAGGGCATCTGTTCTTCACTCAGACCGGACGGGGTTAAAGGACCCGCTGGTTCGGGGGCTCTGGCTCACTCAGGCCGGGGCGAGGGAGGGGCACGGAGTACGGGGCGAGCCTGCTGCGGTAAAGGCCGGCGTGATGTTGCACCAGCCTGAGGCGCACCGTGTGTTCTTCCGAGGGAGTTGTCCCTAGATCCCGGGACCCTGGCAGTGGCGGGCTGCACAGGCTCCCCGGAAGGGTGCTGTGCATAGTGACTTGTGCTCACACACAGGCTTCTTGGTGGTGGCAGCAGCAGCCTTAGCATCTCCTGCCCGTTTCTGGGATCCACGCTTTTAGCCACGGCTCGCGCCGGTCTCTGGAGCCCCTTTAAGCAGCACTCTTAATACCCCTCTCCTCGCACACCAGGAAACAAAGAGGGAAGAAAAAGTCTCTTGCCTCTTCGGCAGCTCCAGACTTTTCCCCGGACTCCCTCCTGGCTAGCCATGGCGCACTAACCCCCTGCAGGCTGTGTTCACGCCGCCAACCCCGAGCCTCTCTCTGCGCTCCAACCGAAGCCTGAGCCTCAACTCCCAGCCCCGCCTGCCCCGGCAAGTGAGCAGACAAGCCTCTCGGGCTGGTGAGTGCTGGTCGGCACCGATCCTCTGTGCGGGAATCTCTCCGCTTTGCCCTTCGCACCCCTGTTGTTGTGCTCTCCTCTGCGGCTCTGAAGCTTCCCTCTTCTGCCACCCGCAGTCTCCGCCCGCAAAGGGGTTTCCTAGTGTGTGGAAACCTTTCCTCCTTCACAGCTCCCTCCCACTGGTGCAGGTCCCGTCCCTATCCTTTTGTCTCTGTTTATTCTTTTTTCTTTTGCCCTACCCAGGTACGTGGGGACTGTCTTGCCTTTTGGGAGGTCTGAGGTCTTCTGCCAGCATTCAGGTGTTCTATAGGAGTTGTTCCACGTGTAGATGTATTTCTGGTGTATCTGTGAGGAGGAAAGTGATCTCCACGTCTTACTCTTCCGCCATCTTCCCGGAAGCCCCAGTCCTAGAATTTGATTGCCTTTAATTTATAACTTGTAAACTGTAGATAACTGAAAGTTATGCAAAATAATTCTTATCTTTGAAAATGCAAATGAATTATGTTCAATGGGATTCAATTGACTTTCTTCTCTTCCCTCTCTGCTACTCTTGAAAAAAGCTAGTTTTTAGTCCATTTGTAAATTCATTTCAATATGCTTTACTCAAAATAAATTTGTGTTTCTTTCAATTCTCTTTTGAATTGGTTGCAAAAGCTCCCTGGCGCCTTCATTAATACTGAGTTAAATAAATCTTTGATAAGGGTTCTTCTTATATATCTGTATGAGATGTCATAATTTTACTTTTCTTGGAAATTTATTTTTTTAACCATTTTGGAAGCCTTCTACTGAGATTCCCAGTGGATTCAATCACCTGATAGAACTAGATCAACACTGTTGCCTGAGAAGTGTGCCTTCTATAGGCTACTCAAGCTCAGACACCTTTATTCCTTAAGGTGAATCCAAATAGCAACAGAATTTTGTTCCATTTTTCCCATTTCAGTTTTCTTTTCTATATATTTTCTTTTTTTATGGCCAATAAGTCACAAGCAGGGATTAGGAATTTGGGTCTGTAGCTTGCTCATTTTATGATTTCTGTAAATGTGTTAATGGTTTATATATATCTATTAACTACTTGATAGAAGTGGTAGAGAATTGTTTTATTAGCCGTTTTTGTTGGTCTACTTGTGTAGTTTGAGCTCAAATCTATCAGAAAAGTTTGATTACTGTTAAGAACAATTCTTTCATATCTTTTTTTTTTTTTGCGGTACGCGGGCCTCTCACTGTTGTGGCCTCTCCCGTTGCGGAGCACAGGCTCCGGACGCGCAGGCTCAGCGGCCATGGCTCACGGGCCCAGCCGCTCCGTGGCATGTGAGATCTTCTCGGACCAGGACACGAACCCATGTCCCCTGCATCGGCAGGTGGACTCTCAACCACTGCGCCACCAGGGAAGCTCTCTTTCGTATCTTAACTGGTGAATTTCTGTGTTTTTGCACTTGCTATTGACTCAAGGCTGAAAATATAAAATCACAACTATAAATTTATCTTTTTGTCTGTAAGCTTGTCCATAACTCAGACAGGTTTTTACATCTCATAGTGTAAATATGTAATATTTTCTTACCTCTAGAGGGTATTAAGAAATTAGCCCATATATTCTCTTAAAGTAAAGGAGTGCTATTCTAATAGACTTACTGAGAAAAATAAGCACTTATATAAACATTAAATTTCTAAAATTCACAGATAATAAGGAAATTGAACTTCTACAATTTAAATATGCTATAATTAAAAGATAAATATAGTATTCTTATATAAACTAATGCAGAGACTTTAAAAAATCAAAATTCACATAAATTAGGTAAAACTGGCAAAAAATGATTTACTAATTTTGGTATAAAAATATAGATATGCCTTCTCTTATTAATCAGTTTAAAGTAGGATAACTTTTTATTTTACTTAGTATGGTTATTCTAGTCGGGTGTGATTTTACTAAATTTGTATATTTAAATGTTACTGATCAAATAAGTAACATTACTCTTATAAATGTTTAAAATTATGAAAAATGTAATGTTTATTGAACTAAATTGAATCATTTTCATGGCATACTCTACCATGATTACCTTTTGTAATATATCAACTCGAAGATGATTTTCAAGCCCTTTGGGTAACTTAAAACCTTGGACTGATTTAACTGAGTTACTTAATGGATATTCCTTGACTACCCAGATAATTTCTAAGACAGAATATAGAAACATTGACTACTAGATAATTTAAGTTTACATAATTTGCTTCTTATTTTTATATGCTAAAAAAAGGCTATGTCTTTGGTCCATGTTAATTTAAAAATTCATTTTTGCCACTTTGAGAAATTATGTAGGGATATTTCTATGTGTAGAGAGTTATGTTATATGCACTCAGGACTTCGGTTTATAAGGCTAAAATCTGGCTCATGACAGACATTTCTCAGTTATCCATTACATCCCCTGCCTTCAGTTTGTCTCTTTGGAATAGAAGTTAGTAACTTTGACTAAGATTTATAACCCAAGTGGTTGAAACTATACTAGGAGCAACAGTGACAGAGCAAAAAATATACTGTGTTCACTAGAGGTGCTAAAAATAATGAGGTTTATTTGATATGTTATTACTCATGAGTAGCATGAATACTGTTGTCAAATTAGAAGAGATGCTCAACATTCTCTAGGTTAAATTTGTAGAGATAAAATATTACTTTTACAAATACTTCATAAATTGTCTTTTTTATGAGAATGAGGGGGAATACCATTTTCCTGTATTTCTCAGTGCTCCTGCAAATGCCCTAGACTCCTGACACATGAAATATGGATGACATGAAGCTAGAAAATGCTTGATTTCACTTCTCCCCGAATTATTTTAATGTTTATATTCCATGAGAGATTAGATCTGTAGTCATTTATCTCTGATTTGTCATTTATGATCTGTCTGTACTCTGATAGGAAAGGATAATAAACTTGTATCATCTCACCTAGATAGCCCTGTGATTACAGCCTGTACAAGGTCCTAAGTTAAGGCCCAAAAAGGACTGAAACAGATAGATATTTACATCTCAGAAGGGCTGAGCCCAGAATTAGGAGACTTCTATAGCTTGTAAAAGTTGGTGATACTCCAGTTTGTCTGGCTCTTAGAAAGAATTATTTATATATCTAAAAAGATTTGGGTGAAAATCCTTTCCTTCAAGCCTCAAAACAGTAAAAGCTCTGGGTTTTTTTTGTTTGTTTGTTTTTGTTTTTTTTATTGTTTTGTGTTTTCATCTCCTTTTGGGAGTAGAGAGGGGCAGCAATCACTCTCCTGTATATAAACAGAGAGGATGTTTTCAGTCCCTCATCTTCAGTGTGTAATCCTCTCATATACTACCTTTGGAACTAAAGGATGGGGAACTAATGCTGTGGTGTCACTCAGGCCATTGATCTGGTTGTATCAATAAATAACTTTTTTCTCGGGCTATAGCTGTGCAAGTAGCGTAACGTATCACACCCTTCACTATTCTTGACAAAATAGGGAATTTCCCAGAAACTGTCAGTGTTCATAATCTTTCTGTTTATAGAGTCTTGGTGGTTGGTTGTCTCATTTTAGATAATAAGACTCAAATGTTACCAGACATAACATCAGTTATTATTTAAAATGCTTACTTGACCTCAACCTTATTTTTAAATTTAATTTTAGCATCTTCTAAGCTAGTTCTTTGTAATTAGGGATGCATATCTAAATTATCTATATTTTATAAAAATTCAGATGTTTAGCTTCTACTCCAGACTTAGTGAATCACTTTAATTGATATTCTTGATATATCCATGGCATATTTTGGGTTTTTTTCTTTTTTTTTGATATGTTCTTGATATATTATGTAGGTCATGCCTCAGGATTATTTTATGTTATACACCGAAATTTTTCCCCTATAAAAATTATTTTCATAAATTTTTATAAATCCCTTGTAATATTCACTGACTTCTTTGAAAATACATATAATCATTGCTCTTAATGACATCTTGTCAAATTTTGGGGAAATCACTATTTTACCTTATTTCACATGCTACAGAAACACCCATTTCCTTGTCACTTGCATTATTTTTGCTGTGATTTTCATCATAATTTTCACACATAAAAGTTATCAGTGACAAATAACAATAACTCTATTTAGTATCTGTCATTTATGCATAGCTTTTATTTTACTCCAACACTGGCTAAAGGCCCTGCAATTAGCTACTGGCCAGTTTATTTCTTCATCAAAGAAAGACCATGTCAAACCCTGTGAAAAGCAACCTATCAGGTACCTTAAACCAAGGACACTTCAAAGAATAGATTCTGGGTATAGGCTTCTGATTTTATTGCTTAGACAACATTCAGATCATATCTCTGTGCTGTCCAGGTCTCTTTACAGTTAATGTTAACCCAAGATCCAAGAGAACAAGAATCAATCACAAAGAGTCTAAGTAATTGATGAAGGAAATTTAATTATGTAATTTATTTGGAATATTGTTGGCATTGTTCTAATGTTCTATATTCTGAATACATAAGGAAGTTCTTTCTCTTTCTTCTTAAGCTATCTCCAACCCATGACTATTTAATACACATTGCTTTTGAAAACACACATTAAACATTTAAAATTTATATGTGACTACAAAAACCCTACAGCTAGCATCATACTTAATGGTGAGAAACTTGAAGCTTTCCCACTAGGATTAGGTACAAGACAAGGATGTCCCTACTCATTACTAGGTGAACATCATGCTAGATATTGCCTTTGCTGATGTAATAATGCAAGAAAGGTGGAGGAGTAAGACATGGAGATCACCTTCCTCCCAACAAATACATCAGAAATACATCTACATGTGAAACAAATCCTACAGAATGCCTACTGAACACTGGCAGAAGGCCTCAGACTTCCCAAAAGGCAAGAAACTCCCCACGTACCTGGGTAGGGCAAAAGAAAAAAGAATAAACAGAGACAAAAGAATAAGGATGGGACCTCCACCAGTGGGAGGGAGCTGTGAAGGAGGAAAGGTGTCCACACACTAGGAAGCCCATTCACTAGTGGAGATGGGGGGGTGGAGGGGGGGAAGCTTCTGAGTCACAGAGGAGAGCGCAGCAATAGGGGTGCAGAGGGCAAAGCAGAGAGATTCCAGCACAGAGGATGGGTGCCAACCAGCACTCACCAGCCTGAGACGCTTGTCTGCTCACCTGCCAGGGCGGGTGGGGGCTGGGAGCTGAGGCTTGGGCTTCGGAGGTCAGATGCCAGGGAGAGGACTGGGGTTGGCTGCATGAACACAGACTGAAGGGGGCTACTGCACCAGAGCTAGCCAGGAGGAGGTCCAGGAAAAAGTCTGGACCTGCCTAAGACCCAAGAGACCATTGTTTCAGGGTGTGCAAGGAGAGGGAATCAGGGCACCACCTAAATGGGCTCCAAAGACGGGCGCAAGCCACGTCTATCAGCATAGACACCAGTGACCTGCATAAAACGCTAAGGCTGCTGCTGCAGCCACCAAGAAGCCTGCGTGCAAGCACAGGTCACTATCCACACCTCCCCTCCTAGGAGCCTGTGCAGCTTGCCACTGCCAGGGTCCCATAATCCACGGACAAGTTCCCCGGGAGAATGCATGGTGCACCTAACGCTGTTGCAACGTCACGCCGACCTCTGCTTCAGCAGGCTTGCCCAGCATTCTGTACCCCTCCCGCCCCCCTAGTCTGAGTGAGCCAGAACCCCCTAATCAGCTGCTACTTTAACCCTGACCTGTCTGGGAGGGGAACAGACACCCTCAGGTGACCTACACGTAGAGATGAAGGAGCAAGGTAAAAATCCATCAGACCAAACAAATGAAGAGGAAATAGGCAATATACCTGAAAAAGAATTCAGAGTAATGAGAATAAAGATGACCCAAAACCTTGGAAATAGAATGGATAAAATACAAGACATATTTAACAAGGACCTAGAAGAACTAAAGAGCAAACAAGCAATGATGAATAACAGAATAAATGAAATTAAAAATTCTCTAGAAGGAATCAATAGCAGAATAACTGAGGCAGAAGAACGGATAAGTGACCTGGAAGATAAAATAGTGGAAATAACTACCACAGAGCAGAATAAAGATAAAAGAATAAAAAGAAATGAGTACAGTCTCAGAGACCTCTGGGAAAAGATTAAATGCACCAACATTCTAATATAGGCATCCCAGAGGAAGAAAAGTAAAAGAAGGGGACAGAAAATATTTGAAGAGATTATAGTTGGAAAATTCCCTAATATGGGAAAGGAAATAGTCAAGTCCAAGAAATACAGAGAGTCCCAAACAGGCTAAATCCAAGGAGAAACACACCAAGACACATATTAATCAAACTATCAAAAATTAAATACAAAGAAAAAATATTAAAAGTGGCAAGAGAAAAACAACAAATAACATACAAGGGAATCCCCATAAGGGTAACAGCTGATCTTTCAGCAGAAACTCTGTAAGCCATAAGAGAGTGGCAGGACATATTTAAAGTGATGAAAGGGGAAAACCTACAACCAAGATTACTCTACCCAGCAAGGATCTCATTCAGATTCGACAGACAAATTAAAACCTTTACAGACAAGCAAAAGCTAAGAGAATTCAGCACCACCAAACGAGCTTTACAACATATACTAAAGGAACTTCTCTAGGCAGAAAACCCAAAAAAAGGAAAATACTTACAATAATAAACCCAAAACAATTAAGAAAATGGTAATAGGAATATACATATCGATAATTACCTTAAATGTAAATGGATTAAATGCTCCAACCAAAAGAAATAGACTGGCTGAATGGATACAAAAACAAGACCCCTATACATGCTATATACAAGAGATCCACTTCAGACCCAGGGACACATACAGACTGCAAATGAAGGGATGGAAAAAGATATTGCATGCAAATGGAAATCAAAGGAAAGCTGGAGTAGCAATTCTCATATCAGACAAAATAGACTTTAAAATAAGACTATTACAAGAGACAAAGACGTATACTACATAATGATCAAGGGATCAATCCAAGAAGAAGATATAACAATAGTAATTATTTATGCACACAACATAGGATCACCTCTATACATAAGGCAAATGCTAACATCCATAAAAGGGAAAGCAAGAGTAACATAATCATAATAGGGGACTTTAACACCCTGCTTTCACCAATGGACAGATCATCCAAAATGAAAATTAAGGAAACACAAGCTTAAATGATATATTAAACAAGACGAACTTAATTGATATTTATAGGACATTCCATCCAAAAACAACAGAATACACTTTCTTCTCAAGTGCTCATGAAACATTCTCCAGGATAGATCATATCTTGGGTCACAAATCAAGCCTTGGTAAATTTAAGAAAATTGAAATCTTATCAGGTGTCTTCTCTGACCACAATGCTATGAGATTAGACATCAGTAACAGGAAAAAATCTGTAAAATATACAAACACCTGGAGGCTAAACAATACACTACTAAATAACCAAAAGATCACTGAAGAAATGAAAGAGGAAATCAAAAATACCTAGAAGCAAATGATAATGAAAACACAAAGACCCAAAAAATATGGGATGTAGTAAAAACAGTTCTAAGAGGGAACTTTATAGCAATACAATCCTACCTCAAGAAACAAGAAAAATGTCAAATAAACAACCTATTCTTACACCTAAAGAAATTAGAGAAACAAGAAGAAAAAACCCCCAAAGTTAGCAGAAGGGAAGAAATCATAAAGATCAAATCAGAAACAAATGAAAAAGAAATGAAGGAAACAGTAACAAAGATCAATAAAACTAGAAGCTGGTTCTTTGAGAAGATAAACAATATTGATAAACCATTAGCCAGACTCATCAGGCAAAAAAGGGAGAAGACTCAAATCAATAGAATTAGAAATGAAAAAGGAGAAGTAACAACTGACACTGCAGAAATACAAAGGATCATGAGAGATGACTACAAGCAATTATATGCCAGTAAAATGGACAACCTGGAAGAAATGGACAAATTCTTAGAAAAGCACAACCTTCCGAGACTGAACCAGGAAGAAATAGAAAATATAAACAGGCCAATCACAAGCGCTGAAATTGAGACTGTAATTAAAATCTTGCAACAACCAAAGCCCAGGACCAGATGGCTTCACAGGGGAATCCTATCAAACATTTAGAGAAGAGCTAACACCTATCCTTCTCAAACTCTTCCAAAATATAGCAGAGGAAGGAACACTCACAAACTCATTCTACGAGGCCACCATTACGCTGATACGAAAACCAGACAAAGATGTCACAAGAAAAGAAAACTACAGGCCAATATCACTGAAGAACATAGATGCAAAAATCCTCAACAAAATACTAGCAAACAGAATCCAACAACACATTAAAAGGATCGTAAACCATGATCAAGTGGGGTTTCTCCCAGGAATGCAAAGATTCTTCAATATATGCAAATCAATCAATGTGATAAACCACATTAACAAATTGAAGGAGAAAAACCATATGATCATCTCAATAGATGCAGAAAAATCTTTTGACAAAATTCAACACGCATTTATGATAAAAACCCTTCAGAAAGTAGGCGTAGAGGGAACTTACCTCAACATACATAAGGCCATACATGACAAACCCACAGCCAAAATTGTTGTCAATAGTGAAAAACTAAAACCATTTCCAGTAAGATCAGGAACAAGACAAGGTTGTCCACTCTCACCAGTGTCATTCAAAATAGTTTTTAAAGTTTTAGCCACATCAATCAGAGAAGGAAAAGAAATAAAAGGAATCCAAATTGGAAAAGAAGAAGTAAGGCCATCACTGTTTGCATATGACATGATACTCTACATAGAGAATCCTAAAGATGTACCAGAAAACTACTAGAGCTAATCAATGAATTTGGTAAAGTATCAGGATACTTATTTATTGCATGGAAATCTCTTGCATTCCTATACACTAATGATGAAAAAAATCTGAAAGAGGAAATATTAAAACACTCCCATTAACCAATGCAACAAAAAGAATAATATACCTAGGAATAAACCTACCTAAGGAGACAAAAGACCTGTATGCATAAAACTATTAAGACACTGACGAAAGAAATTAAAGATAATACAAACAGATGGAGAGATATACCATGTGTTTGGATTGGAAGAATCAACATAGTGAAAATGACTCTACTACCCAAAGCAATCTACACATTCAATGCAATCCCTGTCAAACTACCTATGGCATTTTTCACAGAACTAGAACAAAAAATTTCACAATATGTATGGAAACACAAAAGACCCTGAATAGCAAAAGCAATCTTGAGAAAGTAAAATGGAGCTTGAGGAATCAGGCTCCTTGACTTCAGACTATACTACACAGCTACAGTAAACCAGACAGTATGGTACTGGCACAAAAACAAATATATAGATCAATGGAACAGGATTGAAAGCCCAGAGATAAACCCATGCACATATGGTCAACTTATGTTTGATAAAGGAGGCAAGAATATACAATGGAGAAAGGACAGCCTCTTCAATAAGTGGTGCTGGGAAAACTGGACAGCTACATGTAAAAGAATGAAATTAGAACACTCCCTAACTCAATACACAAAAATAAACTCAAAATGGATTAAAAACCTCAATGTAAGGGCAGACACTGTAAGGCTCTTAGAGGAAAACATAGGCCAAACACTCTATGACATAAATCACAGCAATATCCTTTTTGACCCACCTCCTAGAGTAAGGGAAATTAAAATAAAGAAATGGGACCTAAAGAAACTTAAAAGCTTTTGCACAGCAAAGGAAACCATAAACAAGATGAAAAGACAACCCTCACAATGGGAGAAAATATTTGCAAATGAAGAAACTGACAGAAGCTTAATCTCCAAAATTTACAAGCAGCTCATGCAGCTCAATATCAAAAAAAGCAAACAACCCAATCCAAAAATGGGCAGAAGACTTAAATAGACATTTCTCCAAAGAAGATATACAGATGGCCAGAAACACAAGAAAGGTTGCTCAACATCAGTAATCATTAGGGAAATGCAAATCTAAACTACAATGAGATATCACCTCACACCAGTCAGAATGGCCATCATCAAAAAATCTAGAAACAATAAATGCTGGAGAGGGTGTGGAGGAAAGGGAACCCTCTTGCACTGTTGGTGGGCATGCAAATTTATACAGCCACTATGGAGAATATTATGGAGGTTCCTTAAAAAACTAAAAATAGAACTACCATATGACCCAGAAATCCCTCTACTGGGCATATACCCTGAAACAACCATAATTCAAAAGAGTCATGTACCACAGTGTTCACTGCAGCTCTTTTTACAATAGCCAGGACATGGAAGGAACCTCAGTGTCCATTGACAGATTAATGGATAAAGAAGATGTATATATACATCAATGGAATTTTACTCAGCAATAATGGAATTTATATATATTCCATTATTCAATGGAATTTTACTCAGCAATAAAAACAAATGAAATTGAGTTATTTGCAGTGAGGTGGATGGACCTACAGTCTGTCATACAAAGTGAAGTAAGTCAGAAAGAGAAAAACAAATACCATATACTAACACATATATATGGAATCTAAAAAAAAAAAAAAGGTTCTGAAGAACCTAGTGGCAGGACAGGACTAAAGAGTCAGACGTAGAGAATGGACTTCTGGACATGGGGAGTGGGAAAGGTAAGCTGGAACAAAGTGAGAGTGGCATGGACATATATACACTACCAAATGTAAATTAGATAGCTAGTGCAAAGCAGCCGCATAGCACAGGGAGATAGCTCAGTACTTTGTAGCACTGGGATAGCTCAGTGCTATCCCACCTAGAGGGGTGGGATAGGGAGGGTGGGAGGGAGATGCAAGAGGGAGGAGATATGGGGTTATATGTATATGTATAGCTGTTTCACTTTGTTATACATCAGAAACTAGCACACCATTGTAAAGCAATTATACTCCAATAAAGATGTTAAAAAAAAATAATGCAAGAAAGAGAAACAAAATATATACAGAGCAGGACAGAGGAAATAAAACTGTTTGTGTTCACAATTGAGATGATTATCTATATAGAAAATCCAAAATAGTTAATAAAAAAAAACTGTCACTATTAAGCAATTATAGCAAGTTTGCAGATACAAAGTTAATATACTAAAGTCAATGTTTTTCCATATATAACAAAAATGAACAAGTGGAATTTGGAATTAAAAACAACAGAATGTCATTTACACTAACACCAAAAACAAAAGAATACATAATTAGGTATACATCCAACAAAATATTTACAAGATCTATATGTGAAAAACTGCAAAACTCTGAGGAACAAAATTTAAAAAGAACTAAACAGAGAAATATTCCATGTCCATAATAGGAAGACTAAACTTTTTCAAAATTTCAGTTCTTCCCAATTTTATCTATAGATTTCTTGAAATCCCACCAAAATCCTAGGAAGTTAATTTATCAATATTGATAAACTGATTTTATGTGGAGAGGAAGAAGACTCAGAATGACCAACACAATAATGAAGGAGAATAACAAAGTTGGAAGACTGACACTACGTGACTTCAAGACTTACAATAAAGCTGAAGTAATCAAGACAGTTTGGTACCATGAAAGAAAAGATAAATAGATCAATGGAACAGAATAGAGAAAGCAAAAATATGCCTACAAAAATATAGTCAGCTGATCTTTAATAAAGGAGCAAAGGCAATATAATAGAACAAAATCTCCTCAACAAATGGTGCTGAAACAACTGGACATCCACATGCAGAAAAATAATGTTAATAAATCTAGGCACAGACCTTATAGCCTTCCCCAAAATTAACTCAAGTTAGATCATAGACCTAAATGTAAATGCAAAACGACAAAAGAAGATAAGAAGAGAAAACCTAGATAATATGGGTATGGTGATCCCTTTTTAGATAAAACACCAAAAACACCATACAATCCATGAAATAAATAATTGATAAGCTGGACATAATTAAAATTAAAAACTTCTTTCAGCAAAAGATATTGTCAAAAGCATGAAAAGACAAGCCACACTGGGAGGTAAAAGATGTATCCAATAAAGGACTGTTGTCCAAAATAAATAAAGAACCCTTAAACTCAACAATAAGAAAACAAACAACTTAGTTAAAAAATGGGCCAAAGACTTTAATACACAACTTACCAAAGAAGATACACAGATGGAAAATAAACAAATGAAAAGATGGTCCACATTATATATCATCAGGTAAATGCAAATTAAAAAAATGGTGAGTTACCACTACCTACTTATTAGAATGGTCAAAATCTGGAACACATTAAACAAATGCTGGTAAGGATATAGAGCAAAAGAAACTCTCATACATTGCTGGTGGGATTGCAAATGGTATGGCCTCTTTGGAAGACAGTTTGGCAGTTTCTTATAAAGCTAAACATATACTTACAGTATGATCCAGAAGTTGTACTCCTTGGTATTTTCCTAAAGGAGTTTAAAAATTATGTCCACAGGAATACCTGCACACAGATGTTTATACGAGCTTTATAACAATTGCCAATACTTGGAAGAAATCATAATGTTTTTCAGTAGGTGAATGTATAAATAAACTTCATTGTACATTCAGACAATGGAATATTATTCAGAGCTAAATAGGAAATGAGCTATCAAGCCATGAAAAGTTATGGAGAAACTTTAAATGAATATTACTAAATGAAAGAAGCCAATCTGAAAAGGCTACATACTATATGATTCCAATTATATGAGATTCTGGAAAAGGCAAAACTATGAAGAAAATAAAAAGAGCAGTGGTTGCCAAGGCTGGGGGAGAATGGGGAGAGTGGATAGAGCAGAGAAGATATATATGGCAGTGAAAATGTTCTGTATAATATTTTAATAATGGATATATATTTGTCTTAGTCCATAGAATGTACTCCCACCAAGAGTGAACCCTAAGGTGGGACTTCCCCACTGGTCAGGCGGTAAGGAATCCCCTTTGCTAATGCAGGGGACGTGGGTTCAATCCCTGGTCAGGGAACTAAGATCCCACAGGCGGTGGGGCAACTAAGCCCACGCACTACAACTACTGAGCTCGTGTGCCTCAACTAGAGAGGCTGCATGCCTCAAACTACAGAGCCCACACACCCTGGAGCCTGCACGCCGCAACTAGAGAGAGCAAACCCACTCGCCACAACTAGAAAAAGCCCATGCGCTGCAATGAAATATCCCGCGTGCCTCAATGAAGAAATCACGTGCCACAACTAAGACCCCACACAGCCAAAAATAAATAAAATAAATAAATAATAAGTAAATCTTTTTAAAAAAAAGAAGTGAAGCCTAAGGTAAACTATGGACTTCAGGTGATTATGATTTGTCAATATAGGATCATCCTCTGTAAAAAATGTACCACTCTGGTGAGTGATGCTGATTTTGGGGGAAGCTATGCATATGTGGGGATAGGGGTTAAATGGGAAATCTCTGTATTATGCTTATAATTTTACTGTAGTTTTAAAGTTGCTCGAAAAATTTCTTCTACAATTCAGAAAAATCTTATTGAATTTTCTTATGCTTTTATAATAATGATTATATAATAACATTAGTGTTCAGTACTAGTCTGTCCTTCCTTTTGTTAGGATAAATAAGAAAGATTAAACAACTAAAGCCTTGCCTATGATGTCATTTAACAGTACTAATTATTTAATCGGATATGACAGATGATTTTTTAAAAACTAAGGTTTACTTTATGGAAGGCAAGATTAAAAGCCCCAATAAGAAAATTGACCTGCTGCCTGGCCTACAAGGTTCTCAGCCTTGCAGATGATAAGAGATCACTTCTTGGCAAGTCAAGGATCTTTAGAACATTTTTGAGATCTCAAGAAGAGAGATATTTACACAAATTATAAACTCTGCAGGTGAAATCTGGAGGAGTTTATTGAGCTTAGCTTCCTAGTTTTATGATAGCAAATAGTAGAGGTTTTTAAAAGTCAAATCTGAGAGTCCTTATGAAAATATTCAGCACAGCAAATATAAAAAGGCACATAGGTAAATTAATGCTCTTGCTGCACCTATTTAAATATGCAATCCATGCATAATAAAGCCTTCTTTATTTTGCAATCAGGAATAATATTTGTTTGGAATTATTTTGATAAAAAGGAGGAAATACTGTTAAGACAGAATACACAAAAAAGCTTACTGGGCATCTCTAGTGAAAAAATGTATTGATAGAACTCATTCTTCTGCAGCTATCTGATTAGTCAGCTGCCTTTGAGCTATTTTACAACTCTCTGAGTTGTAGATAACCAGTAGCAATAAAAATAATTCTTGTTTATGCACATGCAAATGAATTCTGTCCAGTGGAGCTTCAACTGACACCCCTTTGCACAAAAAGAAAGACTGTTTCGCATCCAAGTGAGAATTTATTTCAACATAAGCACTTTTCTCATTTAAAATGTTATCGTCTATGTCCATTTATTACTTATGTATCAGTTAGTGAGTTGGAGTGTTTCTCCTTTCCCCTTTCTCCTTCTGTTTGTATTAGTTGTGTTATTTAATACTGCAGAACATACAGTTTACTGTGTTATTATTACTTGTCGTAAACTTTGCTTTACTCTTAGATTTACAAGATTATATATTCAAAGTTCATCACAAATTATTTGCCAAAAATTCTTCAGTCATCTCTTGCTTGAATAAGCCTCATTCTCTCATAGATTCCCCAGGAATTGCTCATTTGTTACTCATATTTAAAAATCATTAAATATGGGGTTTTTTTAGCACTGAAAAAAACAACTTGGCTGAATATAAAATCACAGATCACACATTCTTTTCTTCATTTTCTTGAAAGAATTGTTCCACTGTTGCTACTACATGTTGTTTATGAAAATTTTGATTTCAGACTAATGTTGTTTCCATTATAAGTGACTTTATTAATTTGCCTAGGTGTTTGGAAAAAGAAATATATATCTATATATTGAAAAGAAACCTCTCTCTCTCAATATATACTCTCAATATATACTGAGAGAGAGAAAATGATTCACAGACAGAGAGAGAGACAGAAAGTTTTCAACCATTATTTTTTTTCGGGGATGCCAATTACATATATGATCAGTATCTGTCTTCTCAATGATTTTCTCATTGATAATTTTTTACCTATTTACTTTGTTTTTTTAATTTTTGAAAAATTCTCTACTTTCTGTATATTTTCAGTTAAATCTAATTGTCTTGAACTTCTTGTAGAGTCATCTTATTCAGGAAATAATTATTTTAACATATGTAAGTTTAGTCTTATGGCTGTTTCAGGTAATGGGCCAATTAGAATTTATTTATTTGATAAAGAAAATAGCATCTTATTTATTCCTGAAAATGCAATGAGCACATTTGGAAGAGAAAGATTTCAGTATATAGCTTCTCTCTTACTTTATTAGTAAGTATAACTAATATAGCATATCATAATCAAGTCTATTTATATTTCTACAGATTTATTAATCTTTATTATAAACAGAAATTTTGAAAGTGACAAGAAGATACCTTTTTTTTTTTAATTCTCTCTAAATTTCTGACTATCTCTTTCCAAGGAGAAAAAACAAATAAATGCATTTCTCTGACACATTCTTATTCATTCCACAAAAATCATTTAAGCTGCGAATAAATTAGTCTAATGTTATTACTCAGTACACTCACAGTGAAAGTAGTGGGGTTTGCTTCTTTTCTTTCTGGCCCCATTCTTCCCTTCTAAGGAAACTAGCCTTGCCCTGCTTGAAAACTCTGGGGCGCCTCTCCTGAGGCAGTTGCCTTCCAGTGGACCACCCATTCTCTTCAATATTCACTTCATCTCCTCATTGCCTCCAGGCTTATAACTAGAGGTCAAATACCTGTGTGACTAGAGGTAAGAGAAGAATTACAAGGTCTTCCCAGGGAGAAATAGTGAAAAAATAAATGTGTTCCGTGATCTTAACAATTTATATCTTGCAAGGATATAGAGAAGCAGTTGTGCAGTGTAATAAAACAGAACGTGGCCAATATAACTAGTAAAAAAATTTTTTTTCTAGAGTGGCTGAGTAGGCATCACATTTGAATGATTGCAATTGAAAATGAAGACCTTGCAAAACTTTCCAAATTCAAATGAATTCATAGGTCCAAAGCTCTTTGAAAGATAGCCTAGTTTCAATTAAAAACAAATCTGGCTCTGTTGACATAAATATATACTGTAAATCTTTCTTTAAGCCTTTCTCAGAGGGACTTAGCCGATACCAGTTGACTTTGCACTGGGGAATTGTAAATATCCATGCTTTGGGGGATTATTAGACACTGGCTCTCTGGGTTGACACTGGATGGTCCATACCTCAGCATACGTCCAAATGATCATCTGGTGATCCAGAAGTTTTAGAGTTCTCATGTTTAGGGTAGTCCCATTAGATTCACACATCAACCCTCTGCTTTTCCCCTAGTTCCTAGGAGGGATTACAAACAACAATGAGTATAACCCCCAGCACACTGAGTGTTATTTTAATTATTGTTAGGAAGAGTCATTTGAAGACCCCTGGCCCTGACCCTTCCTATCAGAGAAGTAGAGCAAAAGCAATACTATATTCAGTATTGGAGGGTGATGATATCTACTACATTGCTGGTTAGCTGGAAGATGGCTGTGGATCATCTTAAAGTTAATGAAATGATAAATCAGGCTGCAACCACTATTCCAGTGGAGGTACCTGGGAGCAAATGAATATGGGCTATTGAATTGGCAATTACATCACTCTCAATATACATTAGCAAGGACTTCCAGAAGTAGCTTACATTACCTGAAAGGGAAAGAAGTAGATCTTTGTGATATTAATTTAGGATCATGTCAACTATTCTAGTCTGTCAAAATATGGTGCATGGAGTAATTGACTGTGTAGACAACCCATTAAACATTGCTTTCGCCAACTCCATTAATGATGTCATGATATTTTGATGTGGTGAGCAGGGGTAGTAAATAACTGAGATAATTTAGCAAAGCAGATATATGCCTAAGGGTGAAAGTGAAAACCTCGAAATTTAGGAGTTTTCTCCAAAGTGAGATTCCATTTAATGGTCAGGTGCAGTGCTTTTCAATCCCAAAGGTGCATGCACACAAATCATCTGAGGATTTTGTTAACACACATATTGTGATTCAGTAAGTCTCAGTAGGGCTTGGGATACTGCATTATTCACAAACTTGTAGATCATGCTGGTGCTGCTTTTGGTGAACCATACTTTAAGGAGGAAGGGGCTAGATTCTAAATTTGAAAATAACTTGCTGCATCTTGCACCACTTACCAATCAGAAGTACAATGATAGTTAAGGAAGCCTGTCAAGATTTTGGAAGCAAAATGTATCATATCTAGGTGAGCTTCTTCAAACCATTCACCCAGTAACTTGAGAGGTTTCTAATTTCCAGGGGTGTCAAAAAAAATTAAAGAATTTGTGTAGCAAGTCCAGGCTGCAGTGCAAGCTTCCTGTCACTTAGACCTTAAGCATAGCCTATCCCATGGTATCCCGCATGTCTCTGGTGAGTACAAAGTAGCAATCAACTCCTCAGAGTAGAATCACAGCACACAACACAGGAGTTTTCATATAATTTGTTCTTTTGCTGATAAATAATCTCCTTAGGTCTCATTCCAAGGACTTGTTAGTGATGTAATAATTTATTTGGGACTCCAAATGGTAGCTGATCAAAGCAGCCTCTTATGAACTGATTTCTTTCTTTTCCACAAAGCTGGATATGAATAGCATCTCTACATTGTGAAATGGTGGTGAGGTTGTGCACAAACAGGGTTTAAACAAGTTTTGAGCAGATGACTCAGACTCTCACAACACCTCCTGCTGGTGCACAGCTGCCCTTGTCTTTTCCCACGCTACTACCTCATGAACTATTCACTATAAACAGTTGAGAGAAATGAAATATTTCATGGGTCAGTATGAATTCCTGCCATTGGGTGGAAATGGACTGCTACTGCACTTCAGCCCCTCTCATGGCTGACCCTGAAGGATAATGGTAAAGGAAAATACTTCTGTAGGCAGAATTTTAGCAGGTCATCCAGTTGTGCATTTCATGTGGAAGGAGAAATGACTAGAGTTTAAAATTTGTACTAAATAATGTGCAAGGCCTATTGATTTGGCTAGTTGGTAAGGGACTAGAAAGAAAATGATTTTAAGACTTGACAACAGGATATGATGAAAGGCTATGTGGTTGGGTTTCTCAGAATGAGCACCAAGTGTGCAGAGATTTGTGGCCCTTGTGAAAGTTCACATATGTTTCTCCATTACAGAGGGATCCATCAATAGTCAGGTGGTCAATATGATTCATCTTTTGGATATTAGCCTGCTTTTATTGTCAGCCTTCCTGGTGCTTATACAATGAATCCATGTACAAACTGGCCACAGTAGCAGAGTTTGAGGTCAGACAAGAGCTCAACAAACAGGATTTGCAAAACAACAAACAAAATCTGGTTTACTGTCATGGCTGAATGCCAAACTTGCAAAAAGCAGGAGCTGAGTCTATGCTCTATTATGGCACCATTCTCCAATGAGGATCATTCACCCACCTGGTGGAAAGGTGATTATGTTGAACTCTTTCCATTGGTGTCTTCCATCATGGAAGAGACAATAATTTGTCCTCTCTATGATAGACATCTATTCCAGTAAGGATTTTCATGCCCTGATGGCAATGATTCTGCCAGCATTGCCATATAAGGCCTATTGAATGCCTTGTTCATTGTCATGATATTCTGTACATGTTCCCCCCAAAAAAGAACAGATTTCATAGCAAAAGAAGGATAGCAGTGTGCTCATGCCCATGGAATTCACTGCCCACACAACACATTTTAATACTCAGTCATTTAGTCACACTGGAGTGAATGGAAGTGAGAAAGCCTCATAAAGTTAAATGTATCATACAAAGAGATTGGAATGAGAAAAACAAACAAACAAAACCTAAAGATCTGCTATTTTTTTGCAAATGTACCTCAAAGTTGTAATCAGTTCATTGACATTTTATTCTCAAATAAACAGTATTACAAAAAAAATAAATCTTTCAGGATTATTAGTGTTTATTTGGGTTAATTTTACATGTATTTACTTCATGTCTAATTAATTTCACAAGAAAATTAGACCAGGCTAAGATGTAGTGGTTACAAGGTGAACCTCTGAAGTGCGAAACATACAAATCTGTGAACTCAAGTTCTCTTAATTACTGACAGCACATAAGAGCAAAATGCAGTTTGTTATGTATATTAATTATTTTACATCTGCGAATATCTCTTTAGGATTCAAATGTGGAGATACTCAGTGAGGTAATTTATTCCATTCATTAAATCATTTTAAATATTTTTGTAATGTCCCCATTGAGGCAGTATTTTGCTCAATGTTGGACATATAAATTAATACAAAGTATTATGCTCAAGTTTATTACCTTGACTTTTATTTCCTAGTCACCACTCTTCTCAAATGTAGTTCACTGACAGTATTGTCAGTATTTTCTAGAATTATAAGTATCAATACCACAATAACCACAGGCAGCCATAAAACACTGATCCAAAAAATATATTTAGCTGGTAATCAATAACAAAATTAGAGGCCAAATATACATAAGAATCTCACTATCATCCTTTTTCTGTACTATATTAATATATTTGCCCTTTAAAGATATTTAAAATGTATTGTTTTACATTATATTTCACTATATCTCATCTACTTTTTAAAAAATTTGTGCTGATCTATTTATGATATGTTCCCTAAGTATAGTTCTCACTTTATTAGGGTTCCTTACTTTTTATCTTGTTTTCCATGCTTTTTTTTGTTAGCAAATTTTGACAGGTGATTTATTTTTAAAGAACTAACAGTATTTAACTTCCATGGTGAATTTATTTTATTTGTTATGCTTTCTAATTTATTTTATTTGTTATGCTTTCTAATCTACTCAGCCATAGATTTGATGCCCTCAATCGTCATAGTTATTTCCAGAAGAGGCAGAACTCAACATTAAAATAAAAAACAAATTTAAAAAGTAGGAAACAAAGAGAGCTAAACCACTCTACCTTTATGATCTCATTATATTCTCTTTTTGGACAAGATGGCTGTTAACCTTGCCAATTATACTACTTTTCTTTTTCTTCTTTTCTTTCCTTTGCATTATGAGCATAAGTGGTATAAAAAAGCACTCTCAATTTACTTTGCTGGTTAGTAGCGAGCAGCAGAGCCTTTCCTGAGATATTTCATTTTGCTTTTCTCTCTAGTTTTCTTAACAGCAATTTTTTTTTTTTTTTTTTTTGCGGTACACGGGCCTCTCACTGTTGTGGCCTCTCTTGTTACCGAGCACAGGCTCAGGACGCACAGGGTCAGTAGTTGTGGCTCACGGGCTTAGCTGCTCTGCGTCATGTGGGATCTTCCCGGACCGGGGCACGAACCCGAGTCCCCTGCATCGGCAGGCGGACTCAACCACTGCGCCACCAGGGAAGCCAGCAACTATTTTCTTTGCATTGTTCCAATTCTACTCTCCACCATTGATCGATTAAATGCTCTTCCTGTGACATAGTCTATAGCTAATGAGAGTGTCACCTTCGGAGTCCCTCACGCTGTTTTTCCCTTCACATCTGTAAACGCTTTTTTGTACTCCAGCCTTTCGCAGTTCTTTGAAGCCTTCTCATTTTGTGGCTCGCTAACTCTGCTCATGAAGCTGCCATGGTGTGGTCGATGGAGGTTTCTGACTGCAGTTTGAACCTTTCTTTGAGAATAAACTTTTTATCTTTTTTCTAGATGTGTGCTAACTACAATCTAGAGGGGATCACGGAAAAAGAACGTTAGTGTCTAAATTGTTTGCTAATGCCACTGAAACGGTTTTTATTTACCTAACACATATTACATACTTGGGTATTACTGTGATGAAGAATAATTATATCTTAAAGTTTCAATGCTAGTAGCCAGCAGATAATTTAGATTAAGAAAAAAAAGATGCATTCTTTATATAAATATGTAACCTCTTTTAGGACTAACACTTTACAACAAAATAGTAATAAACAGATTCAGTGAAATACCATATCTATCTGTCTCTGTAAGATATTGATGTGGCCAACCATCCATAGAGACCATAAAATTAATACATACTTAAAATGTTCTCTTAGTCTACTATGTACAAATATATAAACGTGTATTGATATTTCTACAAATTCAAATAAACCCTGTGGTTATGTAGAGAAATTTGAATGTTGGGAATATAACTAAACATAAAATTCTGATTTTTATGTATGTAATCACAATAATGATAAATTACCACCTCTTCCTCAAATGTCTCTATTTTATATGTAGACATATATATATGCATACATTCTTTCAAATGATTTCCAGCTGTTCTAGTTATTGATTCCTTCTTCATTTAAAAAAGATAAAATGGAAACTTCTACCTCCTTGTCTTTGGAAATTTTTTGTTTGCAAAAATAGGTTTCTCTCTAATCCTCCACCAAACCCCAATACTGAAAGATTTTCCAGCACTCGTCACTCCACTGAATTCTACATTCATAAACTTAACTGAGTACTTAACATCTTTATCTAGACATTTAAAAGACTTAAAACTTAACAGGTCCAAATATAACTCCTGATTTTCCCTCAACAAGGTATTATCCCTTAGTTGTACCTGTATGAGTAACTGGCATCATCATACACTAAATTGCTCACAACAAATAACTTTACATCTTCTACTCCCAATTCATCTACTATACTTGTTGGCTCTATTTCTAAATACATGTCAGATGTGTCCATTGTTTATTTCCACTGGCATCTACTTGCTCAAATTATCTGCACAATTTACATGAACTATTATATCAATGTAACCAGTCTCTGTGCTTTCTCTCCTGTCTTCTATAGTTCACTCTTTTCTTTTTTTAAGAGGAAATGACTTTTTTTAAAAAAACTAATTTATTTATTTATTTTTGGCTGTGTTGGGTCTTCTTTGCTGCGCTTGAGCTTTCTCTAGTTGCTGAGAGCAGGGGCTACTGTTCGTTGTGGTGCACGGGCTTCTCACTGCAGTGGCTTTTCTTGTTGTGGAGCATGGGCTCTAGAAACTTGGGCTTCAGTAGTTGTGGCGCAAGGGCTCAGTAGCTGTGGCTCGCAGACTCTAGAGTGCAGGCTCAGTAGTTGTGGCTCACAGGCTTACTTGTTCCACAGCATGTGGGATCTTCCCAGACCAGGGCTGGAACCCATGTCCCGTGCATTGGCAGGTGGATTCTTAACCACTGCACCACCAGGAAATTCCCAATATAGTTCACTCTTCTTAAGGTAGCCAGAATACTTTTTTAAATGTAATTTACACATGCACTATTCTGCTTGAAACCTACCAATGATTTTCCATGGCAAGAAGAAAAATATAATTGTATTTTGGCCTGAAAAACCTTTAATGATTTGGAGTCAGCTCACCTCTGTAACTTTATTTTGCTCCACACTCCTGTGTTGTCTATATCCACAGTGGCTTTTTCCTTCATTCAGAACATGTCAATTTTTTTTTTTTACCTCCTTCATAACTCTAGATTTGAACCATGATTCAGGTGCCATACTCCATCTATTAAACTAATCTTTCTAATAAGCAAATCTTGGAAAATTATCCACATGATCAAAAACCTCCTTAAAATCAGATATTTTGTTGTGTTATTCTGTAATAGTTGAATTATCTAGCCTGTCGAAGAGAATAATAATTATTAAACCCTGTCTGAAATGAATTTAAAATTCTATAAAATGCTCACCCGTATCTCAATATATAGCGAAAAGATGATGTTGTTCAGGGAGAAAAGGCAGATATTAATAAACATATGCTTAGAAACTTCTATGCACCAGACAGTTAATCTCCTGCTTGACACTCAAACAGCAGTGTTAGGACAATATTTATAAATATCATAGAATTCTTTAATTAAATAAAATATTATATTCTATTATGTTTCTTGATTTTTCTGATTGAATGCTTGAGTTATGAATATAATTTCTTACAAGTCTGCAGTATTACTACATATGCACCAATCACATATTTCCTTCTCCACTTGTCTCACAAAAGCTTGCCAATCAGTGTGAACTTTGGTGGTTCACTTCCCTTTAGTTTCTGACATGGTCCCAGTTCCTTTGCCCTTTCACCACTTTTAGAACTTTCCATTTTAAAATAGTCATTCTAGGCAGATGGCATAATCTATTATTACCAGATCCTCACCAAAATGACTCAGATTTTATCTTAAATGTGACTATTATTATAGTTCCATCTCTGTCTATTGTATAAAATGGAAGGTCATTTAGAACCTTTAACTCAACCATATCCATTGTCAACAAATTCCTTTTCCTAGAGTTCCCGTCTCCATGTCCTTTGTCCTTTTAACCTCAATGTGTTGTTCTTGTGTAGAAAGAACACAGGCCCCCTTTCTTTTAACCTTTTTATTTTCACATGTACTTACTGAATCTCAACCAGTCTTACAGTCCAGAATTTTTTTTTTTTTTCTTTTTGTGGTATGCGGGCATCTCATTGCTGTGGCCTCTCCCGCCGCGGAGCACAGGCTCTGGACGCGCAGGCTCAGCAGCCATGGCTCCCCGGCCCAGCCGCTCCGGGCATCTCATTGCTGTGGCCTCTCCCGCCGCGGAGCACAGGCTCTGGACGCGCAGGCTCAGCAGCCATGGCTCACAGGCCCAGCCGCTCCGCGGTATGCGGGATCCTCCCGGGCTGGGGCATGAACCCGCGTCCCCTGCATCTCAGGCGGACTCTCAACCACTGTGCCACCAGGGAAGCCCAGTCCAGAATATTTTGTTCTGATACATGCTCAAATAAATATTACCTGACCTAGACTTCAACACCTAGGAAATATCAGTTCTTAACTTTCTGCGTGTCTAATACCACAGCTGGTTTTATTGCATCCTAGATTAATTCTCGGTAATAAACTGGGAAGAAGCTTGACCTTTAAAGTCATTGCTAATCAAGCAAACCAAATTATCTGAATAGTTCCTTGTGTAAATCGCAGTTATGTTATGCTGCAACTAATTCCCATATTGCTCAATGTTCCATCTCTCTCTCTCTCACTGCCTCTCAAGAGTTAAAATTGTCTTGATTTCCAAATACCTGAAATCTCTGTCCTCTTATTAAGAAATGAATCTTCTGTTAAATGAAAGCCTCCTTACTATCAAAGTTAAATAAATAAATAATTTGATTAAGCATAGGTCTGGCACGTAGGAATTGTGGCTTTGGATTTATTTAAATATGAACTTTCACTTTTTTCTCTAATATGTAAGTTATTATTGCTTACTGTCATACATTTTCATGATGTAGGTGAAATACTTTGCTTTCTGTGACACAACTATTAATACCTAAAACATGTTTTTAATTTTTTGTCAAATTTGTTAGAGCCTAGAAAAATGTTTATGTTTATATTTATTTTTACTTACTTTGAAAGTAGAAATATTTCTTGTACCTTAAGAGACTATGAAGAAACATTTATTTAAATTTGATGTTTATTTAGGCCAACCCTCTCACTGTCCTGAAAAGCAAAATAAATCTGAATTCTCTCAAATTTCTAGCTATAAAGCTGAAATGTAGTTTATGAATTGTAATGGCATATGTTTGTGATTGTGAGGTCATCTTGCTTTAGAAGTAAGTGAAACAAAACCACTTAAATAACATGTTTTTCTGAAATTGCTACAAAATTATATGAGGTAGTTTTAAAAATCCATTTTATTAATAAAAATGATATACTTTATGTGAGTAACTAAGGCATGTACAAGTTTTAAGAATACACTTTTTTTCTCAATCATTACTTAGCAATAAAATTTATAATTTCAGTTTCTATATTTCTATTAAGATTTTGGGATCAAACTCTATCCTAAGGGGAAATATTTTTATAAAACCTTTTAGAAGACACTGATATAGCATTATTTTACTTGATCCTTTAGGATACATGAATGCTCTGTAGTATGCTAAATTTATGACTAAGTATGTTTTATCATACAAATTTAAAATAAATCATAATCAACCTGGATTTTGTAGGATTTATGCATCTAATATTACACTTGTGTGTGCACACATATCTGGGTAAGTTTCTAATTTTGGTTTGAAAACTGTTCCAACTTTTAATATTTCTGTTTTGTAACTCATGTAAGTAGTATAATCATTTACATTTTATGGATGAAAATAAGCCACAACTATCAATTGGGTTAATACTTGAACCACAAAACTATTCCACAGTTACAAGTTCAGTTTCACAATTTTAAAATCTATATTTTATGACAATCATAAAATCACACAGTCAATAAAGAAGTATAGGATAACTGTTTGCATTTCTTCCCACTACCATTACTTTGCTTGTGAAACAAATTTGTCCATAATATCCTTTACTTTATGAAGAGTTACTAGCAAAGAAAAATACACTCACATCAAATTTTGAACTGGTAAAATGATTCAGTAGAAGCTCCAACGATTAATATTGAGTAAAATTTGGCCATTAAATATTGTTGACATTTGTTACATTTAATTTCGTGGGATAATATGGACATATTTTAAAAATATGCCTTAGTTTATCTCTTAGTATGGAAAAAGTCATTATTTTTTAGACTAAATTTTAAAAGATAACACTAAAACTAATTTATTTTTAAATAAATTAAATGAGAAATGTAATTTTAATTTGCTTTAAAAATAGAACTAGAATTATATGAGTAGTACATCTATAAATTTAAAATTTTATTTTAAAATTTGACACCTATATTAACATATTTTGAACATTTATAAATCTTTTCATCACTTCCTAAAATAAGCATATTATATAAAACTTAAAAAGGAAAAGTTACATGAAAAGGCTTTATATTAAAGAAGCATCTTGACTCTCTTTGAATTATGGTTTTCTCAGGGTATATGCCCAGTAGTGGGATTGCTGGGTCGTATGGTAGTTCTATTTTTTAGTTTTTTAAGGAACCTCTATACTGTTCTCTATAGTGGCTGTATCAATTTACATTCCCACCAACAGTGCAAGAGGGTTCCCTTTTCTCCACACCCTCTCCAACATTTATTGTTTGTAGATTTTTTGATGATGGCCATTCTGACCGGTGTGAGATGATATCTCATTGTAGTTTTGATTTGCATTTCTCTAATGATTAATGATGTTGAACATTCTTTCATGTGTTTGTTGGCAATCTGTATATCTTCTTTGGAGAAATGTCTATTTAAGTCTTCTGCCCATTTTTGGATTGGGCTGTTTGTTTTTTGATATTGAGCTGCATGAGTTGATTGTATGTTTTGAAGATTAATCCTTTGTCAATTGCTTCATTTGCAAATATTTTCTCGCATTCTGAGGGTTGTCTTTTCATCTTGTTTATGGTTCCCTTTGCTGTGCGAAAGCTTTTAACTTTCATTAGGTCCCATTTGTTTATTTTTGTTTTTATTTCCATTTCTCTAGGAGGTGGGTCAAAAAGGATCTTGCTGTGATTTATGTCATAGAGTGTTCTGTCTATGTATTCCCCTAAGAGTTTGATGGTGTCTGGCTTTACATTTAAGTCTTTAATACATTTTGAGTTTATTTTTGTGTATGGTGTTAGGGAGTGTTCTAATTTCATTCTTTTACATGTAGATGTACAGTTTTCCCAGCACCACTTATTGAAGAGGCTGTCTTTTCTCCACTGTATATTCTTCCCTCCTTTATGTGACTATATGTGCATGGGTTTAATTCTGGGCTTTCTATCCTGTTCCATTGATCTATATTTCCATTTTTGGGCCAGTACCATACTGTCTTGATTACTGTAGCTTTGTAGTATAGTCTGAAGTCAGGGAACCTGATTCCTCCAGCTCCATTTTTTTCCCTCAAGATTGGTTTTGCTATTCATGGTCCTTTGTGTCTCCATACAAAGTTTAAGATTTTTTGTTCTATTTCTGTAAAAAAATCCCACTGGTAGTTTGATAGGGATTGCATTGAATCTGTAGATTGCTTTGGGTAGTATAGTCATTTCCAGAGTATTGATTCTTCCAATCCAAGAACATGGTATATCTCTCCATCTGTTTGTGTCATCTTTGATTTCTTTGATCAATGTCTTATAGTTTTCTGAGTACAAGTCTTTTACCTCCTTAGGTAGGTTTATTCCTAGGTATTTAATCTTTTTGTTGCAATGGTGAATGGGATTGTTTCCTTAATTTCTCTTTCTGATCTTTTGTTTTTAGTGTATAGGAATGCAAGAGATTTCTGTGCATTAATTTTGTATCCTGCACCTTTACTAAGTTCATTGATTAGCTCTAGTAGTTTTCTGGTGGCATTTTTAGGATAATCTATGTAGAGTATCATGTCATCTGCAAACATTGACAGTTTTACTTCTTCTTTTCCAATTTGTATTCCTTTTATTTCTTTTTCTGATTGTCATGGCTAGGACTTCCAAAACTATGTTGAATAATATTGGTAAGCATGGACATGCTTGTCTTGTTCCTGATCTTAGAGGAAATGCTCTCAGTTTTTCACCATTGAGAATGATGTTTGCTGTGGGTTTGTCATATATGGCCTTTATTATGTTGAGGTAGGTTCCCTCTATGCCCACTTTCTGAGAGTTTTTACCATAAATGGGTGTTGAATTTTGTCAAAAGCTTTTTCTGAAACTATTGAGATGATCATATAGTTTTATTCTTCAATTTGTTAATATGGTGTATCACAATGATTAATTTGCATATATTGAAGAATCCTTGCATCCCTGGGATAAATCCCACTTGATCATGGTGTAGGATCCTTTTAATGTGCTGTTGGATTCTGTTTGCTAGTATTTTCTTGAGGATTTTTGCATCTGTGTTCATCAGTGATATTGGTCTGTAATTTTCTTTCTTTGTAGTATCTTTGTCTGGTTTTGGTGTCAGGGTGATGGTGGCCTCATAGATTGAGTTTGGAAGTGTTCTTTCCTCTGCAATTTGTTGGAAGAGTCTGAGAAGGATTGGTGTTAGCTCTTCTCTAACTATTTGATAGAATTCACCTGTGAAGCCATCTGGTCCTGGGCTTTTGTTTGTTGGAAGATTTTTAATTACAGTTTCAATTTCATTACTTGTGATTGGTCTTTTCATATTTTCTATTTCTTCCTGGTTCAGTTTTGGTTGGTCATACCTTTCTAAGAATTTGTCCATTTCTTCCAGGTTGTCCATTTTATTGGCATAGAGTTGCTTGTAGTAGTCTCTTATGATGCTTTGTTTTTCTGCAGTGTCCATTGTAACTTCTCTTTTTCATTTCTAATTTTATTGATTTGAGTCCTCTCCCTCTTTTTCTTGAGGAGTCTGGCTATTGTTTTATCAATTTTGTTTATCTTCTCAAAGAACCAGCTTTTAGTTTTATTGATCTTTGGTATTGTTTTCTTTGTTTCTAGTTCATTTATTTCTGCTCTGATCTTTATGATTTCTTTCCTTCTACTAACTTTGAGTTTTGTTTGTTCTTCTTTCTCTAGTTCCTTTAGCTGTAAGGTTAGATTATTTGAAGTTTTTCTGGTTTTGAGGTAGGATTGTATTGATATAAACTTCCCTCTTAAAACTATTTTTGCTGCATCCCATAGGTTTTGGGTCATCCTGTTTTCATTGTCATTTGTCTCTCAGTAATTTTTGATTTCCTCTTTGATTTCTTCAGTGATGTCTTGGTTATTTAGTAACATATTGTTTAGCCTCCATGTGTTTGTGTTTTTATGTTTTTTTTCCTTGTAATTGATATCTAGTCTCATAGCTCTATGGTCAGAAAAGATGCTTAATATTATTTCAAGTTTTATAAATTTACCAAGGCTTGATTAGTGACCCAAGATGTGATCTATCCTGGATAATGTTCTGTGTGCACTTGAAAAGAAAGTGTAATCTGCTGTTTTTGGATGGAATGTCCTATAAATATCAATTAAATATATCTGTCCTATTGTTTCATTAAAAGCTTGTGTTTCCATATTAATTTTCTGTCTAGATGATCTGTCCATTAGTGTAAGTTAGGTGTTAAAGTCCCCCACTCTTATTGTGTTACTGTCAATTTCCTCTTTTAAAGCTGTTAGCATTGCCTTATGTATTGTGGTGCTGCTATGCTGGGTGCATGTATATTTATAATTGTTATATCTTCTTGGATTGATCCCTTGATCATTATTTCGTGTCCTTCCTTTTCCCTGGTAATATTCTTTATTTTAAAGTCTATTTTATCTGATTATTGTTACTCCAGGTTTCTTTTGATTTCCGTATGCATGGAATATCTTTTTCCATAACCTCAGTTTCAGTCTGTATGTGTCCCTAGGTCTGAAGTGGATCTCTTGTAGACAGCATATATACGGGTCTTGTTTTTGTATCCATTTAGCAAACCTGTGTCTTTTGGTTGGATTATTTAATCCATTTACATTTAAGGTAATTATCAATATGTATGTTCCTATTATCATTTTCTTAATTGTTTTGTGTTTGTTTTTGTACGTTCTTTTCTTCTCTTGTGTTTCCCACTTAGAGAAGTTCCTTTAGCATTTGTCGTAAGAGCTGGTTTGGTGGTGCTGAATTCTCTTAGCTTTTGCTTGTCTATAAAGCTTTTGATTTCTCCTTTGAATCTGAATGAGATCCTTGCCAGGCAGAGTAATCTTGGCTGTACCTTTTTCCTTTTCATTACTTTAAATATATTGTGCCACTCCCTTCTAGCTTGAAGAGTTTCTGCTGAGAAATCAGCTGTTAACCTTATGGGGATTCCCTTGTATGTTATTTGTTGCTTTTCCCTTGCTGCTTTTAATACTTTTTTCTGTCTTTAATTTTTGTCAATTTGATTACTATGTGTCTTGGCATGTTTCTCCTTGGTTTTATTCTGCCTGGGATTCTTTGTTGTTCCTGGACTTGGGTGGCTATTTCCTTTCCCATATTAGGGAAATTTTTGATTATAATTGCTTCAAATATTTTATTGTGTCCTTTCTCTCTGCTCCTTTTGGGACCCCTATAATGCAAGTGTTGGTGCATTTAATGTTGTCCCAGAGGTCTCTTAGGCTGTCTTCATTTCTTTTCATTCTTTTTTCTTTATTCTCTTCCACAGCAGTGATTTCCACCATTCTGTATTCCAGGTCACTTATCTGTTCTTCTGCCTCACTTATTCTACAAGTGATTCCTTCTAGTGTATTTTTCATTTCAGTTATTGTATTGTTCATCTCTGTTTGTTTGTTCTTTAATTTTTCTAGATCTTTGTTAAACATTTCTTGCATCTTCTTGATCTTTGCCTCTATTCTTTTTCCTAGGTCCTGAATCATCTTTACTATCATTATTCTGAATTCTTTTTCTAGAAGGTTGCCTATCTCCACAACTTTTAATTGTTTTTCTGGTGTTTTATCTTGTTCCTTCATCTTTTACATCGTCCTTTGCCTTCTCATTTTGTCTGTGTTTCTGTGAATTTGGTTTTTGTTCTCCAGGCTGCAGGATTGTAGATTTTCTTGCTTCTGCTGTCTGCCCTCTGGTGGATGAAGCTATCTAAGAGGCTTGTGCAAGCTTCCTGATGGGAGGGACTGGTGGTGGGTAGAGCTGGCTGTTGCTCTGGTGGGCAGAACTCAGTAAAAATTTAATTTGCTTGTCTGCTGATGGGTGGGGCTGAGTTCCCTACCTGTTGGTTGTTTGGCCTGAGGCAGCTACAACATACAAAGGAGCTGTTACAATTGGAATACATGATTTTAAGATTCTTTGATTTTAAACACTATCATATTTCAACCAAATTGAACTCACAAGTAATCTTTATTTCCTTATTGGAGAACATGTGAGTTTTAGCTGAGTATTCAGCTTTGAAACTGAATATTGCTGTCTTCTCTCTCACCATTTTGCTAAATTAGGATTTTTTTCTCAAAATGGAACTGCAATTCTTTCTTCCCAGTAGGAGTTCATAAATACTTCTTCCCTTATAACAGATTTATAAATAAAAAGTACTTAGGATGAGAAAGAAAACAGATATTTATTCCAAAATGAATAATAAAAAAAGATTCTGTGTTTTTCAGATTATACATACACACACACATATGACATATTTCTACCTCTTATCTATCTATCTATCTATCTATCTATCAAATTTAGCCTTTAGAACATGTAATGTGCAAATCTATGGCACTTGTACTCATTTATAAAAGCACTATTTTACTATTTAATGGTGTTTTACTATTGCTTTATATTTCATCATGTGAACATTGAAATCCAGTTTTGTAGATATACTTAAAACACCCAAACAATGCATATTAATGCTTGTAGAAAGCAATAGCCATCATACATGTTTATACATGTTTATAAAGGAAGGTCAATGTGGAAACATTTTATGGGTAGTTTTAGAGCTGCATAACACAGTATGCCAGGCAGAGAAATTGATTTGAAAGTAAAAATAAAAATGTTAGACATTTTCTTGAATTTTTGGCACCTGCTTGTGCCCTGGTCGGCTCCAACTGGAGCCCCTTATTGTTTTTCTCTAATTCATACTGGAGCTGACAGAGGTGCAAGTTGCAAGTCACAGCTTGCATATCATGCCTTAGGATGACAAAGCTCAATAAAAACAATTATTTTGAAACCCATATCTCATCCATTATTAAATCTATGAAAAGAGTTTTAATTTCCTGTGCAATTACATAGTGAAATGTCATACTCTGGATGAAAAAAGATTAATTGCTTTTGATAAAATACTGTGTATTTTTGTTCAACTTTTTGGACATCCATTTAATGTAGAAATATCATTTCAATCTAATGTGCTTCATATTGCACAGAACTACTGTAATTTTGCAGGGAAATATAGTTTAATTATTTTCTTTTTTCATAAAGGAGTAAGAATAAAATATTAATTCTTCTTGGCTCAAAAGCACCACAAGCCACACTTTAGTTTTTCCATCACATTGGAGACTCTTACAAATGAGGAATAGCAAAATATGACTAATGTATTTCACAAGAGATTCATAAGAATACCTCAAGGAATATTTATATGTCATGTGTAGACACAAATTATAATTTCTATCACTTGTACTTATTTTCTACTTACCAATGATTATTAAGTAATTCATAACAATGACCAGTCACTTTCTTCCTGTCACAAATATGACATCAATTTATTCTCTCATAAAGGCTCAACTAATGGCAAATTAATCTTCAGGAAAATAAACTGTCCAAATACTGCAAGCTGTACTTTACATAGTGACAGAACCAAGAAACCCCTGTGAGACTGAAAATAACATTTGAGGAATAGTGGACTAGTGGGTAGCCATGACATTTTGACCTGTTGCATCTAGTCCACTAAATGCTTGGCTGTGATAGAATTTGTTTTTCTAAAAAAAATTGGACTAGGCATTTGATAGAAAATTAATATTTTAACAATTTCACCTTTCTACAGAGAAAATATGAATTTATATAAGGTAGTATTCACTTTTCAAGTGCCTATTATATTCATTGATGTTAGACAGCAAATAATAAAAATGTGGCATAACATATAGAGACAACATTCAAAATAATTATAATACAAGGAAGAGACATTTTATCTGTAGCAGTTTACTATGATAAAGTAACAGTCTGGGCTCTGGAAAAATATGTTGTAGGTCAAGAATGAATTTGATTGGCACATATGCTTTGGAAAGTTACATAGTACCTCATCTATCGAAAACTAATATGGGAAACTCTAAGCCTTAAAATCAGTTCATTAATTTTTTCCAAGAATTACTCAACTGGAGTCATTTTATATCCAATGTTTTCTTCCCTTTTGCTGATCTGTGAAAAAGCTGAAAAAAGGTAAATGGTAGAAGATTGCCTTTTCAGAGTTGACAATGGAAAAATTGTTTCAGAGAAAACATATTGAGCATCAAAAATAAAATTTTCATATTAACTTTTAATTTTAAAATACTTATTTAGGTAAAATGTGAAAAGAAAATTTACTTTGCATATATCAGTCATTATTTGTCAGTAATAAAGTACTGGTCATCTCTCCATTGCTGCAATTTAAGGAAATGTCAGTAAACCCACATCCACCCTGAAATGTGAATTGGAAAATTGAACAGTTATTCAATTTGATGTTTATGTAACTTTAATCCTTTAATTCACAGTGTAAATAGAAAAAAATGTAAACTTATATAACTTTTAAGTATTACACTGAAATCTTCATATAATTAATAGACTCCTAAAACAAATATTATACATATATTAATTGATAGGTTACAGTTCAGATATCTGAGTTCATTTTAATACAATAACAAAAAGCTTTTAACCTGCAATTATGTGTGAGTACAAAGAGTGAAATATAAGTATTTTAGTTTCTTGTCTATCTCCAAGACATTCCTATACAGGCACATGCTGTAATAATCCAATTTTATTTAAAACACTTCCATAAATCAATAATTTCTTAATTTTATGCATACATAGATAAATACAATAAATATATAGTGATATATCACAAATTACTCTTTAATTTTATACCTTATGAACAGCAATTTACTTGACCCATAGGAGACGTCTCTGTAAATACTAAAGAATGAAAGAAGTAAAGAAAGCATAGAGATTATACCTGATGATATTTACATAAAACAATGCAAGTCACTTTTTATTTAGTAGAAAAACATTATACACAAATGTGTCATCTCCTATTATAATTCAGTATTCTTAAAGCTCTAACAATCATTAAATCAATTCTGACCCCTTAAATTTTAGGTTTCTTAAATTACTTTCTTCCTATCTTTAAAATTGCTTTTTTCAAGGTCAGTGATAACCTCCATCTTGGAAATCCAGTTACTAATCTTGTTTCCTCAACATAATCCAAAAATCAGCTTGATTCTCCATGTTCATATCTTTTCTAACTATACTCCTTCTGTAGGCAATCCCATGATTTAAGTATTATTTTTATAATGATGATTCCAAGTTTTCTATTATAGCTTTGCCCTTTCTTTTGAGCTCCTACTTATGCATCTGATGGCCTACTCAGCAACACTCCTTGGATATCTAAAACATCTCAAAGTCAACATGTAGAAAACAGAACTCACAATCATAGCCGTACCAAATGTTCTCCTACCCTAATGTTCCTTCCTGATCTCAGTAACACTTACTCTCACAGTCACTCATACAAAATATATTGGAGATATATTTGATTTCTCTGACACAATATATCCAGTTTATCAACAAAATTTTGGTTCTATTTTCAAAGTGTATACCAAATATAAACTCATCCCACCAGCTTCAACATTATCACACTTGTTCGAGGCACCATCATCTGCCTGCACTGTCATAATAAACTCTGTATTAGTTCCTCTCTGTCCAAGCTTACCTGTTTATATCTTTTTCTTCACACAGTGGCCAAAGTTATATTTAAACATAAAAGTTGGGAAACAATACTCCCTTCCTTATGATATTCCAAGGGATGCATATTATATTTAAAATAAAATCTAGGCCCCCATCTAATGGTCTACAAGGCATTACATGATCAAGTGCTGCCATCTTTCCATCTTATTCCCTACAATTGTCCGTCTTCCCTATTAGCTATGTAACATCCACACTAAATTTTTTGGTGTCCTTTGCAAATTTCAAACTCATTTTGAATTAAGAGCTTTATGTTAGCTGTTTCCTTGGCCTTTAAATTATTTGAATCTTCGCATGGCTCATACATTCTTGACATTCAGTTCATTCCTTCATAGCATTCTTGGTCTTGTCTCAAAGGCCACATCCTCAGAAAATTCTAAACATATTTTCAAAAACAGGTTTTCTCTCCAGTCTCTCTCTTTCCTAATATAACAGTTACCATCATTTGAAATTATCTTAGTTTTTGTTCTGTGTTTTTGCAGTTCTGGTAGCATGTGACTCTATGAGGTAAAACCCATTTCTTCACTACTGTATTTCCAAGAACACACTTAACATATTATAGTAGCTCAAAAAAATTTGTTGAATGAGTGAGTGAATGAATGAATGGACTTTCTACACAATGCTAATTGACAGATATTTAGTAATTTTTTGTGCGGTACTTAGTAGCTGTCTGCCAAGGTAGCTACAACTTTCCCCACAGTAAGATCCATTATGACAGTTTGACCACAAAAAACATTCCATCACTATTTACTTGTTCTAGGAACTGGTCAGGTACAGAAAACCCTCCACTCATGACATTGAACAATCCTTCCACTTTTGAAACGTTCCCAAACTTTTTTCCCCAACTTCATTAAAGTATGACTGACAAATAAAAACTGTATATATTAAGATTGTACAATGTGACCTTTTTAGGGTGTGTAAAATGTAGTGATTTTATGTGTATATATACATATATATATATGTGTATATATATATACGTTTATATACATATATACATATATATCGAGAGAGAGAGAGGGGAATGATTATGACAAGTTAATTAACTCATCCATCATCTCACATAGTTACCTTTTTCTTTTTAAATGTGGTGAGAACACTTAATATCTACTTTCTTAGCAAATTTCAAATATACAATACAGTATTATTAACTGTAATCACCATGCTGTACATTAGATCCCCAGAACTTACTCATCTTACATCTGAAAGTTGGTACCCTCTGACCAACATCTCATTTTGCCCAACCCCCAGATTTGCTTGTTTGTTCCCTTGCAGCCAAAGAAGGACTTCCAAGTGTACATGAAGACTAATTAGAAAGACCCATCCACTTCCCCAAATCCCACCTTAATAGGATGCTTACCAAAGACTGTCTCAGTATTTCCTCTTTTTACTCTCTAAAATGTAATCTTCTTTCTAACTCTTTGAACCCCTGATGAAACTTGAGATGACAGATGGGTCTCTTTGCCTCAAGTTTATGAATAAATAGGTTTGTTAATTTTGTTTCAGATTTAGTTTTGTCCTTCAAACTAATGAAGAGAAATTTAGGAGAATTTGCTGGCTTTCTGAAGGCAGCAACATAGGGAAATATTGGATATTAATCCCTTACTGTCAACTCTACTACCAATGATAATTCTCAGCCTGAGAAATAGGCAGATGAAACAGTATAAATGAAAGGAATTAAATTCACTGATCCTTCAGTTTGCAATTCTGAAAATTTATGGAGTATGTGTGAAATAATCATATAACAATCTAGATATAGCTAGCACTGCTCAAATGTCGATTCCACTAAAACTGTCCTCTCCACAAACTCGTTATTAATAAATCCTATTTTTAATCCTATTAGAGTCTCTGCAGCATTTAGAAACATTGATAATGCCTCCTTTCTTGTGTGGGCTTCTCTGTCTCTTCATATCTATAATGTTAGCAAGTACTCCCGAGCCACAACAGTATGTAGGTAAAAATGAAATCACAGCAATAGTGAGATATGAGTATCACTGGGTTACAAACTATATTAATCAATTAAGGGACTCTAGTTTAAACTAATTCATGCAAAGAGAAAAGGGATAAATTGGCTTATATGAATGAAAAGCCTGACTGTGACACCAAAAACAGATTCAATTGGATTTAGATAGCTAAATGCCATCAGGATATTGTCATTTAGACTCCATTTTTATTCGTCTTGTAGTTTTTTCCTTTCTTGTGTTTTATCTTTATTCTCAGTGTGTTCCTCTTGATAGGAAAGATGGCTACTGGTAGTTCCAAGCTTACAAGGTCCTATAATTTCCTGGCACTCATATCAATTATTAAAAAAATAAATAAAATAAAATAAAATAGACTTGAGAGACACCTCAGTAGGTAGAAAGGGAAGAGAGCTGGAACTCTTGCCAGTTAAGAGAGTAGTTCTAAAATACATTCAGCCTCTTGAATGCTAAACATTTGTCCATAGCTTTATTGTAATTTTTAAAAATTCTACCTAACAAAATATCACTATCCCAGATGAAACCAAATATGTTCTTTTATTTTACCAAGGGGGACAACCCAAAACTTATCTAATCACTGCACTAAGTTCCAATCACAGGATTTTTATATGTTATACATTCCTATTTATCAGGCCTGGATATACCTCCTTGCTATTCTGCTACTTACCCAAAGTGATAAATTATATGACCATTAACAACATCTTATAATGGTATAAGGGATATAATTACTTGAAAATTACAAATCCACTTTCATAGAAGGAGAAAGAAAATCAATATATCCCATTTTCCAAAAAAGAAATCATGGAATCCTAAGTATGACAGTGCAATGAGTTAATTGGTAAGGCAATCTGTCCGCTCTCAGCTTTGTTTCTGGGAGATTATTTTTGTCCAATGCCAATTGTGTGATGACCCTTGAAGATGATTTTCTTTAGCCTATGAACTGCCTCAGATACTTGCATATGTTGACCTTAATTCATCAGTGTAGGTGTATAGCTGACAGTGCATCTTCTTCAGGCTGAGCTGTGGTCGACTAGCATTTCTTTGACTTAGAGCTCCAAACATTTATTTTCATACCACGCCTCTTGAAATTAGGCCTGAAGATTCTGGGTCTGGGTATCAGGCTTCAGGGCTTGGTAGTCTCTGTTTATCTTCTGCCTAGAGTAAGAATTGTATACACTGTGATGGTGTGGAACATCCTGTGCACAACCCCCTGGTTCCCTGGGGATTGATTCAGGGTCTAGTTTCTTCTCCAGCTAGATCTCCTGCCTCCCTGCTTATGCTAAGATTGTATTTGAGCAGAGAATGTGGCTTTTATAAACTTTCAAAGTACATGATTACCTGAAGACTCCTGCCTGGTATACTATCAATATTTCCCACCAGTAAAGAGCCTATGGGCTTCCCTGGTGGCGCAGTGGTTGAGAGTCCGCCTGCCGATGCAGGGCACACGGGTTCATGCCCCGGTCCGGGAAGATCCCACATGCCGTGGAGCAGCTGGGCCCGTGAGCCATGGCCACTGAGCCTGCTCATCTGGAGCCTGTGCTCCACAACGGGAGAGGCCACAACAGTGAGAGGCCAACGTACCGCAAAAAGAAAAAAAAAGAGCCTAGTCTAGGAAGGCTGCCCTTTTCAGATTGAGATTTACAGCATGTCTATAGTATGGCCACAAGAGGGAGTCAACAAAACCCGACATCCTTAAAATTTCTATCAATCCACGTTTAATTCCAATCTCAATATACCCACTGTTTTAGTCATAAATAGAAAAGTACCTCTCTTAACAAGGTGTTTTCCATTCCAAAATACAGGTTGACAGGCTCCAAGCTAAGGAGTGAATTATAATCCCTCCACTGTGGTCCCACCTTGACTCAATCAATCCTACAGTTTTGGAATTTTGACTTACAGTACTTCCAATGCTTCATAATTTTTCTACTGATCATGATTCCTTCAGGTGCAAATGACCAAAACTCATAACTAACTAAGTTTAGCTTAGAAAAGTCAGTTGTTCTTGCATCCTGAATTGGGCAGCATGAAGTTGAAGGGGTTCTGCTCTTCCCAGTGTTTCTGGAAATACCTCTCATTCATTCTGTCTCTCATGACTCAGTTTTCACAAGTGTGTTGGCTTTGTTTTCAGGTAGCTTTTCTGTACCTGGTGACTAAGATAATCAATTGTTCCATGCCAGATACTTTCAGGCAGAGCATAAGAAGGGAATGTTGACCCTCGGGCTGTGCAAAGTGGCAGCACTCTGCCTAGGCACTGAGGATTAGGCAGAGATCAGAAAGACACAAATACATGCCCGAAAGGAGGTTAAATTCCAGTAAAGTAAGACGAATACTAAATAAATGATTGTGTAGAATATGTACAATGGTATCTCATATGGAGATAAAATATGGGGGGTTAGGAAATTCTGAGGAGTGTCAAGTGTGACATCTAGAGAAGAGCTTAAATTCTAGCAAGGGAAGACAAACAACTATCAATCAATAAATGGGAAAAACTTATGTACTATTTCAGTTGACGATAGGTTCTACAGAAAAGAAGATTTAAATGCTTGTTTATAGAGAAAGAAAGCACTTAGGGAGTGCCGGTGGTAACTCTAGAAGGAAAGAGATGATCTGTCTCAGGGTATGTATCAGTTCCAATACTTCATTCTGGATCAACATCTCTCTCAAGAAAAGGCAGTCTTTATCCAGCCACCATTTCTGACATGGGAATCCTAGGGCTACTTAAATAACTGGTCATTCAAGGAAGGATGGAGGGCAGGGGAGAAGGCTGTTCTGAGAAGGAAAAGATAGATTTTGTTTCTAGAGAGTGGTTTAGAATTCTGGCCAGAAAACAGAAGCTCCATAAAAACTATGTCCTTACAGAGAACCATTTAAGAGTGGTGCTTCCCAAGAAGCTAATTCTGAATTAGTTTCAGAAGTCTAATGCTGCAAACAAGTTGTTAAATAATGCTGCAAGCTTTACTGAGCTGAAGTTACTCTTTATTTCATTAAAAAATGGGATAAATCCTTATTTTCCAAGATGTCTATTATACTTGCTCTTTTGAAACTTGAAGGAGAGCTTGTGTTACCCCGTATCATAGAAGATAGTCTCTTTGTAGGACTTTCTCTGTAGGACTCACATCTATGAAGTATGCCAGAGAATACATGTATGTTGTCCTCACAAACCCCAACGGCATTTCCTAAAGACTGGCATTTATTTGAGGAGAAGTAAACTTTTATCTGAGGCCGTGTCCCCAGCATGAACCAACTCAAGCCAAAATTGGCTACAGTTTCTGAATACACAATTGCTACAGAATCAAAGTTTAGGGTTTTCTGGGCCATCACTGCCTCACCATCCAGAACTTTCTTTTTGTCTCTCCCAGCATACTATTTCTAGATGATTCCAAGAACTTCCATGACCTCAATAAAGAAATAATTTTCTGATTCTTAAAATATTTATTTTCATGCCCTTAAAGGCCACCATTTTCTTAAATCTTACTATGGCTTTCCATTTCTATTTGCAAACCAGCCAATTTTTGTCTAAACGTATCTTTCTTATTATATCATATTTTATATGGCTAATAGCAATTACCATAATTATCTGACTCTTCAGTCCCCTAAAATTCTCATGGAGCTGTGTTGCCTAATATTTAACTATGAAATAAAAAGACTTATCTGTTTCTTTGCTATCTGCTGTCAAATGTTAAGCCAATCACTTTCTTTCTTTCTTTCTTTCTTTTCTTTACTCTCCTCCTTTCTTCCACTTTTGAATGACATAATTTCACTTACAATATAATTTCTATAGTATTCAGAATAGGCTGAGGGCTGAAACAATTTATGTCCATATCTTGAGTAATATAAAAATACAAAAGTTTTTTTCTTTTAATTTTCTCATATTAAAGTCCAATATGGGTTAGTGGGGGGGGGGATAGGGGGGTTCTGCTCAATGCAGTTATGCAGAATTCAGACCTCTTCTATCTAGTTCCTCCTCAAAGTCCTCTCTACTAAGCTAATGGATGGAGAAGTGCAGTGATAATGATGGTTGAGGAATATACATTTTATGGTCCCATCATGGAAGTAGCGTGTCAACACCACTGACCAGAACGTAGCCACAAATTCATAGCTAACTGCAAAGGTAGTCTTGTTATCTATTGCTCGCAACAAACTACCCCAAAATTAGTGATTAGAAATAATTTTGTTTTACTCGTAATTTTGTGGGTCAAAAATTTGGACAGGGATAATCTGTCTTTCTGTTTGTGCTCCAATATCAGCTGTTATAGGGCATCCATCCCCCTGATATCTCAACCAATAGCTGGTAAATTGGTCCTGGCAGTCTCCTGGTAGGTCAGCTGCACTGTTGGACAGGGACCCCATTCCTTCTCCATTTGGTCCTTTCAATGGTGCTTCTTGGGATTCCTCAGAAGATGGTGGCTGGCTTCCAGGAAAAATGTTTCAAGATACTAAAGCAGAAGTTGTAAGGTTCTAATTAACATAGTCTCAGATGTTACACAGATTCATTTCTACCACTTTCTATTTGTCAAACAAATCATTAAGGCCAGTCCTTGTTTGACAGGAGGGGGAGTAGATTCCACATCTCAATGTGAGGAGTAGCAAAATATACCCATTTTAACTACAGAAGAGTAGAAAATATAGCTTAACAGTATACTCAAGGATGAAATAAAAAATGAATATTGGTGAGCACAAGCTAGGATGAAGAAGAAAAAAAAAAAAGAAAGTTACCTTCATCCAATTATGTATATTCCACATTGCCTACTTGACATTTACACTTTAAAAAAAATAGAAAATTGTTCTATTCAACATATATAAATCTTGAATTCCCTTGGTGTGCCTTATTTCAAAGAAGGTCAATCATCCACTATATTGAAAAGCCAGAAATCCGGGAGCCATCCTTGACTAGTCATTTTTCTTAATTCCCACTGCCAGTCCAGTTCTAAGAACTGAAAATACTATTGATTTGAGTTTTACATCTTTCATTCCTTATGACGCTCTTCTCATGAGGC
>NW_006792653.1:108954-132639 GCF_000442215.2 Lipotes vexillifer
TATGCTAAAACTAAATTTTGTACAGGTCAAAAAAAATTTTCTCCTGGATTATCAGAAAAGCCCCCCAACTGATGTACCAACATTTAGATTTCTCTTATTCTAATCAATTCCCCAAACTGGAACTGCCTTCAGAATGATTTTTCTAAAATTCAAATCCAATCATGTTGAAAGTCTGTTTAAAATACTCCAGTAGCTCCTCATTGTTGTGAAAATAAAACACAAGCTACTTAAGCCGGCCTAGGAGGTCTTTCTTGATCTAGTCTCTGCTACTTTCCCAGGTTGCATGATATAATACTCCCCCTAAACACTCTGAACTTCCTCCATACTTAACGCCATCACTTCTTTTTTTTTTTTTTTTTTCGGTACGCGGGCCTCTCACTGTTGCGGCCTCTCCCGTTGTGGAGCACAGGCTCTGGACGCGCAGGCTCAGCGGCCATGGCTCACGGGCCCAGCCACTCCGCGGCATGTGGGATCTTCCCGGACCGGGGCACGAACTCGTGTCCCCTGCATCGGCAGGTGGACTCTCAACCACTGCGTCACCAGGGAAGCCCATCACTTCTATTAAGTGCTGTCATCTTTCTTGTTGCTGTCCTTTGCCCATTCTTCTCCTTCTGCCTGGTTTATTCTCATGCTATCTATGATTTACTCCCACTTGCTGTTGAAGTGTTTATATTGTTTATATGGTTTCTAAAAGTCAACTCTAAGCCGCAGGTGATCAGGAAACACGCCCTGTACATTTACATCTTCTACATTCTGATTAGCACATAGAGAAAGCTCAAAAAATGTTTGAAAATATATGAATGAATGAGGGAATATAATCTTCCACGTGAAGCAATGTTTACCTGGCTTCAAGTCAATGGTAATTAATTTCAGGTTTTCAGGGGTACTGTAAAATTACTTATTTGGAAATAAGTCCTAATTAATAGATGAGTTTCAAAATTATAAATATTGCAGAATTGAGCATATGTATGTTAAAATTTTGAGAAGATTGAGAGTCACTGATTTATACGAGTGAAATTCATTTTGACGTCTGGTTCCAAACAATATAATTTCCAGGACATGTTTTCTTGCTTATTGCTTAAGAAAACATCCACTGGGCTTTGAAATACTGTGGTAAGACTATATTATATTTATTACTTTCTCACTACAATGTCTGTGGCTTAATCATAAAATTTGATCGCCTGAAAGGAAATAATTTTTCACCTAGTAATACTAGTTTTTATCCAGGACTCCATATATACTGAACTCGTCTTGAACTTTTAGTACTCCATTGCTTTTTTTTAAAATTCCCACCTATATTTCTTGAGGATTGTTTTCAAATTTCAAGAGAGGACATATCTTTTTTTTTTTTTCTAAGTTTTTTAATGATTCTATAACTTGAAGTTAAAACATTCCACAGATCCTTAACTGATTGCCTCTTAACTACATTTAACTGTATAAGTAGTGTTATATAGAAATTAACAAGAAAGAACATGAGTACACTAAATTTATTTTTCTTTCTTCATCCCCGAAGGAATTTGAAATTAATATTTGCACAATGAATAAATATGTGAGTAAATGAATGTATGGATAGATGATTGAAGCAAACTCAATTTCCAAAGGGTAATTCAGAAATACGGGACTTATCACTGGAGTAGTACAGAGAATATTCAAGACGTCCATTTTTTCCTTTAAAGTGAAATTCACTTACATGGATTAATAAGTTGATTTATGAAACACTGATCAATCCCTTTTCATGTCATAAGTTTCTTTTCAAACCCAACAGATAATTTATTTCTCTGAAGCATCATTAGCTAGGGAATTTTATATCCTGAAATATTCTCACCAACATTATTTAGAATAATTTATAACAGTCTGTTATTACAAAATATTTAACCAAAAATTTATCATTTTCCAGAATAATGCTATATATGCTTTAAACATACAATCTTCTAGATATATTTTACTTAAAAGAAAAGATGTGTGCTTAGAAAGTTCAAGTAAAGTCTTTGCCTTTCAATGTCATATGTGATTAGCTTTTTTTGTCCCTTACCTTTTAAATACAAAGGTAGTCAATTTAACACATACATTTTCAAGTGGTTAACTTTATATATCTTCTTAGATTATGAATAATTATGAAAATCAAATATTTGATGTTTAATAAAAGACTTTAATTTACCCCACTAATTAGACTATATTCTTTTATTTTCATAAAAAATGTGTGAGCATTTTACCCCAAGCTTTACTTAGTTTAGAAGAGGAAAAGGCCAGTGTTGGGGTATACTTGATTAGAGAGAGAAAATATTTCACATGAGCAGCAGTTTAGTCATCAAAATGGTTCAGACCAAACTCTATGTTAATTCATGTACTTATGAGGTAGCCTAAATCCTTTTCCTCATGTGGATACAGAGTAAGAAGTGTGGATTATGAACTTGACCTAAGTTCAACTATGACATTTCAGTAGTTCGAGTTTTACAAATTGTTTGGGGGTTTTGAGTCCGTTTGACATTTGTGGTTAGTCCTCTTAGACTCAATAATTTTTTGTTTACCTTAGATTATTACCCAGATTTATCAAATCCAAATTGCCTGTCAAATAGGATAAGCAGATATGGTCCTGAGTAACATGTCTAATGATCGGGAGGAAGGTAACAATGATAGACTCCTCTTCTTGGAAAGGTGGTCTCATAACCCAAAGGTCTTTCTTCAGTCTTTTTATTTAGCTATAAAAATAGTTATATTCCCTTACGTTTGTTTATATTTCATTGAAACACATTAAAAATAAGTGTAATTAAGAATATTATACAACTATTTGACTAGACTAAGTTTTGGTGTTTCGTTATATCGTTGTATTGAAAGGATATCACATTACATAGTTGGTCCTTGAACAGCATGGACGTGAACTGCATGGGTCCACATATAAGTGGATTTCTTTTTTTTTAATAAATACTACTGCAGTGCTACACAATCCATAGTTGGTTGAATCCCAGGTAGGTTGAATCCGTGGGTGCAAAACTGCTGATACTGGAGCTCTGTCTTTAAAGTTACAGGGAGATTTTCAACTTCATGGTGATCAGCACCCCTAAACCCTTCACCATTCAGAGGTCAACTGTATTGGTCTCAAAATACATATAAAGACATTACATCTCCTATTGAACTTCTTGATATCAACTCATGGTGAATATGTAGATACAGTTAATTATTTTGTAGTATTAAATCTTTTTTTTAACATCTTTATTGGAGTATAATTGCTTTACAGTGGTGTGTTAGTTTCTGCTTTATAACAAAGTGAATCAGTTATACATATACATATGTCCCCATATCTCTTCCCTCTTGCATCTCGCTCCCTCCCACCCTTCCTATCCCAACCCTCTAGATGGTCACAAAGCACCAAGCTGATCTCCCTATGCTATGCGGCTGCTTCCCACTAGCTATCTATTTTACATTTGGTACTGTATATAGGTCCATGCCACTCTCTCACTTTGTCCCAGCTTACCCCTCCCCCTCCCCATATCCTTAAGTCCATTCTCTAGTAGGTCTACATCTTTATTCCCATCTTGCCCCTAGGTTCTTCATGACAATTTTTGTTTTCTTTTAGATTCCGTATATATGCATTAGCATACAGTATTTGTTTTTCTCTTTCTCACTTACTTCACTCTGTATGACAGACTCTAGGTCCATACACCACACTACAAATAACTCAGTTTTGTTTCTTTTTATGGCTGAGTAATATTCCATTGTATATATGTGCCACACCTTCTTTAACCATTCATCTGTCGATGGACACTTCGGTTGCTTCCATTTCCTGGCTATTGTAAATACAGCTGCAATGAACATTTTGGTACATGACTCTTTTTGAATTATGGTTTTCTCAGGGTATATGACCAGTAGTGGGATTGCTGGGTCATATGGTAGTTACATTCTTAGTTTTTTAAGGAACCTTCATACTGTTCTCCATAGTGGCTGTATCAATTTACATTCCCACCAACAGTGCAAGAGGGCTCCCTTTTCTCCACATCCTCTCTAGCATTTATTGTTTGTAGATGTTTTGATAATGGCCATTCTGACCAGTGTGAGATGATATCCCATTGTAGTTTTTATTTCATTTCTCTAATGATTAATGATGTTGAGCATTCTTTTATGTGTCTGTTGGCAATCTGTATATCTTCTTTGGAAAAATGTCTGCTTAGGTCTTCTGCCCATTTCTGGCCTGGGTTGTTTGGTTTTTTGATATTAAGCTGCATGAGCTGCTTGTAAACTTTGCAGATTAATCCTTTGTCAGTTGCTTCATTTGCAAATATTTTCTCCCATTCTGAGGGTTGTCTTTTTGTCTTGTTTATGGTTTCCTTTGCTGTGCAAAAGCTTTTAAGTTTCATTAGGTCCCATTTGTTTAGTTTTGTTTTTATTTCGATTTCTCTAGGAGGTGGGTCAAAAGGATCTTGCTGTGATTTATGTCATAGAGTGTTCTGCCTATGTTTTCCTCAAAGAGCTTGATGGTGCCTGGCCTTACATTTAGGTCTTTAATCCATTTTGAGTTTATTTTTGTGTATGGTGTTAGGGAGTGTTCTAATTTCATTCTTTTACATGTTGCTCTACAGTTTTCCCAGCACCACTTATTGAAGAGGGAGTCTTTTCTCCACTGTATATTCTTGCCACCTTTATCAAAGATAAGGTGACCATATGTGCATGGATTTATCTCTGGGATTTCTATCCTGTTCCATTGATCTATCTTTCTGTTTTTGTGCCAGTACCATACTGTCTTGATTACTGTAGCTTTGTAGTATAGTCTGAAGTCAGGGAGCCTGATTCCCCCACCTCCGTTTTGCTTTCTCAAGATTGCTTTGGCTATACGGGGTCTTTTGTGTTTCCATACAAATTGTGAAATTTTTTGTAGAGAGAGAAAATATTTCACATGAGCAGCAGTTTAGTCATCAAAATGGTTCAGACCAAACTCTATGTTAATTCATGTACTTATGAGGTAGCCTAAATCCTTTTCCTCATGTGGATACAGAGTAAGAAGTGTGGATTATGAACTTGACCTAAGTTCAACTATGACATTTCAGTAGTTCGAGTTTTACAAATTGTTTGGGGGTTTTGAGTCCGTTTGACATTTGTGGTTAGTCCTCTTAGACTCAATAATTTTTTGTTTACCTTAGATTATTACCCAGATTTATCAAATCCAAATTGCCTGTCAAATAGGATAAGCAGATATGGTCCTGAGTAACATGTCTAATGATCGGGAGGAAGGTAACAATGATAGACTCCTCTTCTTGGAAAGGTGGTCTCATAACCCAAAGGTCTTTCTTCAGTCTTTTTATTTAGCTATAAAAATAGTTATATTCCCTTACGTTTGTTTATATTTCATTGAAACACATTAAAAATAAGTGTAATTAAGAATATTATACAACTATTTGACTAGACTAAGTTTTGGTGTTTCGTTATATCGTTGTATTGAAAGGATATCACATTACATAGTTGGTCCTTGAACAGCATGGACGTGAACTGCATGGGTCCACATATAAGTGGATTTCTTTTTTTTTAATAAATACTACTGCAGTGCTACACAATCCATAGTTGGTTGAATCCCAGGTAGGTTGAATCCGTGGGTGCAAAACTGCTGATACTGGAGCTCTGTCTTTAAAGTTACAGGGAGATTTTCAACTTCATGGTGATCAGCACCCCTAAACCCTTCACCATTCAGAGGTCAACTGTATTGGTCTCAAAATACATATAAAGACATTACATCTCCTATTGAACTTCTTGATATCAACTCATGGTGAATATGTAGATACAGTTAATTATTTTGTAGTATTAAATCTTTTTTTTAACATCTTTATTGGAGTATAATTGCTTTACAGTGGTGTGTTAGTTTCTGCTTTATAACAAAGTGAATCAGTTATACATATACATATGTCCCCATATCTCTTCCCTCTTGCATCTCGCTCCCTCCCACCCTTCCTATCCCAACCCTCTAGATGGTCACAAAGCACCAAGCTGATCTCCCTATGCTATGCGGCTGCTTCCCACTAGCTATCTATTTTACATTTGGTACTGTATATAGGTCCATGCCACTCTCTCACTTTGTCCCAGCTTACCCCTCCCCCTCCCCATATCCTTAAGTCCATTCTCTAGTAGGTCTACATCTTTATTCCCATCTTGCCCCTAGGTTCTTCATGACAATTTTTGTTTTCTTTTAGATTCCGTATATATGCATTAGCATACAGTATTTGTTTTTCTCTTTCTCACTTACTTCACTCTGTATGACAGACTCTAGGTCCATACACCACACTACAAATAACTCAGTTTTGTTTCTTTTTATGGCTGAGTAATATTCCATTGTATATATGTGCCACACCTTCTTTAACCATTCATCTGTCGATGGACACTTCGGTTGCTTCCATTTCCTGGCTATTGTAAATACAGCTGCAATGAACATTTTGGTACATGACTCTTTTTGAATTATGGTTTTCTCAGGGTATATGACCAGTAGTGGGATTGCTGGGTCATATGGTAGTTACATTCTTAGTTTTTTAAGGAACCTTCATACTGTTCTCCATAGTGGCTGTATCAATTTACATTCCCACCAACAGTGCAAGAGGGCTCCCTTTTCTCCACATCCTCTCTAGCATTTATTGTTTGTAGATGTTTTGATAATGGCCATTCTGACCAGTGTGAGATGATATCCCATTGTAGTTTTTATTTCATTTCTCTAATGATTAATGATGTTGAGCATTCTTTTATGTGTCTGTTGGCAATCTGTATATCTTCTTTGGAAAAATGTCTGCTTAGGTCTTCTGCCCATTTCTGGCCTGGGTTGTTTGGTTTTTTGATATTAAGCTGCATGAGCTGCTTGTAAACTTTGCAGATTAATCCTTTGTCAGTTGCTTCATTTGCAAATATTTTCTCCCATTCTGAGGGTTGTCTTTTTGTCTTGTTTATGGTTTCCTTTGCTGTGCAAAAGCTTTTAAGTTTCATTAGGTCCCATTTGTTTAGTTTTGTTTTTATTTCGATTTCTCTAGGAGGTGGGTCAAAAGGATCTTGCTGTGATTTATGTCATAGAGTGTTCTGCCTATGTTTTCCTCAAAGAGCTTGATGGTGCCTGGCCTTACATTTAGGTCTTTAATCCATTTTGAGTTTATTTTTGTGTATGGTGTTAGGGAGTGTTCTAATTTCATTCTTTTACATGTTGCTCTACAGTTTTCCCAGCACCACTTATTGAAGAGGGAGTCTTTTCTCCACTGTATATTCTTGCCACCTTTATCAAAGATAAGGTGACCATATGTGCATGGATTTATCTCTGGGATTTCTATCCTGTTCCATTGATCTATCTTTCTGTTTTTGTGCCAGTACCATACTGTCTTGATTACTGTAGCTTTGTAGTATAGTCTGAAGTCAGGGAGCCTGATTCCCCCACCTCCGTTTTGCTTTCTCAAGATTGCTTTGGCTATACGGGGTCTTTTGTGTTTCCATACAAATTGTGAAATTTTTTGTTCTAGTTCTGTGAAAAATCCCATTGGTAGTTTGATAGGGATTGCATTGAATCTGTAGATTGCTTTGGGTAGTAGAGTCATTTTCACAATGTTTATTCTTCCAATCCAAGAATATGGTATATCTCTCCATCTATCTGTATGATCTTTAATTTCTTTCATCAGTGTCTTATAATTTTCTGCATACAGGTCTTTTGTCTCCTTAGGTAGGTTTATTCCTAGATATTTTATTCTTTCTGTTGCAGTGGTAAATGGGAGTATTTTCTTAACTCCACTTTCAGATTTTTCATCATTAGTATATAGGAATGCAAGAGATTTCTGTGCATTAATTTTGTATCCTGCTACTTGACCAAATTCATTGATTAGCTCTAGTAGTTTTCTGGTATCATCTTTAGGATTCTCTATGTATAGTATCATGTCATCTGCAAACAATGACAGCTTTACTTCTTCTTTTCCAATTTGTATTCCTTTTATTTCTTTTTCTTCTCTGATTGCCGTGGCTAAAACTTCCAAAATTCTGTTGAATAATAGTGGCAAGAGTGGGCAATCTTGTCTTGTTCCTGATCTTAGTGGAAATGGTTTCAGTTTTTCACCATTGAGGACGATATTGGCTGTGGGTTTATCATATATGGCCTTTATAATGTGGAGGAAAGTTCCTTCTATGCCTACTTTCTGGAGGGTTTTAATCATAAATGGGTGTTGAATTTCGTCAAAAGCTTTTTCTGCATCTATTGATATGATCATGTGGTTTTTCTCCTTCAGTTTGTTAATATGGTGTATCACGTTGATTGATTTGTGTATATTGAAGAAGTCTTGCATTCCTGGGATAAACCCCACTTGATCATAGTGTATGAGCCTTTTAATGTGCTGTTGGATTCTGTTTGCTAGTATTTTGTTAAGGATTTTTGCATCTATGTTCATCAATGATATTGGCCTGTAGTTTTCTTTCTTTGTGACATCTTTGCTGGTTTTGGTATCAGAGTAATGGTGGCCTCATAGAATGAATTTGGGAGTGTTCTTCCCTCTGCTATGTTTTGAAAGAATTTAAGAAGGATAGGTGTTAGCTCTTCTCTAAATGTTTGATAGAATTTACCAGTGAAGCCATCTGGTCCTGGGCTTTTGTTTGTTGGAAGATTTTTAATGACAGTTTCAATTTCAGTGCTTTTGATTGGTCTGTTCATATTTTCTATTTTTTCCTGTTTCAGTCTCAGAAGGTTGTGCATTTCTAAGAGTTTGTCTACTTCTTCCAAGTTGTCCATTTTATTGGCATATAGTTGCTTGTAGTCATCTCTCATGATCCTTTGTATTTCTGCAGTGTCAGTTGATATTTCTCCTTTTTCATTTCTAATTCTACTGATTTGAGTCTTCTCCCTTTTTTTCTTGATAAGTCTGGCTAATGGTTTATCAATTTTGTTTATCTTCTCCAAGAACCAGCTTTTAGTTTTATTGATCTTTGCTATCATTTCCTTCATTTCTTTTTCATTTATTTCTGATCTGATCTTTATGATTTCTTTCCTTCTTCTAAATTTGGAGGTTTTTTGTTCTTCTTTCTGTAATTGATTTAGGTGTAAGTTTACGTTGTTTATTTGACATGTTTCTTGTTTCTTAAGGTAGGAATGTATTGCTATAAACATCACTCTTAAAACTGCTGTTGCTGCATCCCATAGGTTTTGGGTCGCTGTGTTTTCCTTGTCATTTGTTTCTAGGTATTTTTTGATTTCCTCTTTGATTTCTTCAGTGATCTCTTAGTTATTAAGTAGTGTGTTGTTTAGCCTGCATGTGTTTGTATTTCTTACAGATTTTTCCCTGTAATTGATATCTAGTCTCATAGCCTTGTGGTCAGAAAAGATACTTGATATGATTTCAATTTTATTAAATTTACCAAGGCTTGATTTGTGATCCAAGATATGATCTATCCTGGAGAATGTTCAATGAGCACTTGAGAAGAAGCTGTATTCTGTTGTTTTTGGATGGAATTTCCTATAAATTTCGATTAAGTCCATCTTGTTTAATGTATCATTTAAAGTTGTGTTTCCTTATTTATTTTCATTTTGGATAATCTGTCCATTGTTGAAAGTAGGGTGTTAAAGTCCCCAATATGATTGTGTTACTGTTGATTTCCCCTTTCATGACTGTTAGTTTTTGCCTTATATATTGAGGTGCTCCTATGTTAGGTGCATATGTATTTATAATTGTTATATCTTCTTCTTGGATTGATCCCTCAATCATTATGTAGTGTCCTTCTTTGTCTCTTATAATAGTCTTTGTTTTAAAGTCTATTTTGTCTGATATGGGAATTGCTACTCCAGCTTTCTTTTGATTTCCATTTGCATGCAATATCTTTTTACACCCTCTCACTTTCAGTCTGTATGTGTCCCTAGGTTGAAGTGGGTCTCTTGTAAACAGCATATATATGGGTCTTGTTTTTCTATCCATTCAGCCAATCTATCTCTCTTGGTTGGAGCATTTAATCCATTTACATTTAAGGTAATAATCGATATATATGTTCCATTTTCTTAATTGTTTTGGGTTTATTATTGTAGGTCTTTCCTTCTCTTGTTTTTCCTGTCTAGAGAAGTTCCTTTAGCATTTGTTGTAAAGCTGGTTTGGTGGTGCTGAATTCTCTTAGCTTTTGCTTGTCTGTAAAGGTGTTAATTTCTCCATCAAATCTGAATGAGATCTTTGCTGGGTAGAGTAATCTTGGTTGTAGAATTTTCTCCTTCTTCACTTTAAATATGTCCTGCCACTCCCTTCAGCCTTGCAGAGTTTCTGATGAAAGATCAGCTGTTAACCTTATGGGGAATGCCTTATGTGTTATTTGTTGTTTTTCCCTTGCTGCTTTTAATATTTGTTCTTTGTATTTAATTTTTGATAGTTTGATTAATATGTGTCTTGGTGTGTTTCTCCTTGGATTTATCCTGTATGGGACTCTCTTTGCTTCCTGGACTTGATTAACCATTTCCTTTCCCATATTAGGGAAGTTTTCAACTATAATCTCTTCAAATAATTTCTCAGTCCCTTTCTTTTTCTCTTCTTCTTCTGGGATCCCTATAATTCAAATGTTGGTGCATTTCATGGTGTCCCAGAGGTCTCTGAGACTGTACTCAAATCTTTTCATTCTTTTTTCTTTATTCTGCTCTGCAGGAGGTACTTCCACTATTTTATCTTCCAGGTCACTTATCCGTTCTTCTGCCTCAGTTATTCTGCTATTGATCCCTTCTAGAGAATTTTTAATTTTTTTTATTATGTTGTTCATCACTGTTTGTTTGCTCTTTAGTTCTTCTTGGTCCTTGTTAAACGTTTCTTGTATTTTCTCCATTCTATTTCCAAGGTTTTGGATCACCTTTACTATCATCTTTCTGAATTCTTTTTCAGGTGGACTGCCTATTTCCTCTTCATTCCTTAGGTCTGGTGGGTTTTTGCCTTGCTCCTTCATCTGCTGTGTATTTCTGTGTCTTCTTATTTTTCTTAACTTACTGTGTTTGGGGTCTCCTTTTCTCAGGCTGCAGGTTCATAGTTCCCGTTGTTTTTGGTGTATGTCCCCAGTGGCTATGGTTGTTTCAGTGGGTTGTGTAGGCTTCCTGGTGGAGGGGACTAGTGCCTGTGTTCTGATGAATGAGGCTGGATCTTCTCTTTCTTGTTGGCAGGTCCCTGTCTGGTGGTGTGTTTTGGGGTGTTTGTGGCCTTATTATGATTTTAGGCAGCCTCTGTGGTAATGGGTGGGGTTGTGACCCTGTTTTGCTAGTTGTTTAGCATACGGTGTCCAGCACTGTAGCTTGCTGGTCATTGAGTGGAACTTGGTCTTGGCGTTGAGATCGAGATCTCTGGGAGATTTTCGCTGTTTGATATTACATGGAGCTGGGAGGTCTCTTGTGGACCAATGTCCTGAACTTGGCTCTCCCACCTCAGAGGCACAGCACTGACTCCTGGCTGGAGCACCAAGAGCCTGTCCTCCACACAGCTCAGAATAAAAGGGAGGTAAAAAAGAAAGAAAGAAAGAAGAAGATAAAATAAAATAAAGTTATTAAAATAAAAAATATAATTAATAAGATAAAAACTTTTTTAAGTAGTAAAAAAAAAAGAAAATGGACATACAGAACCTAGGACAAATGGTGAAAGCAAAGCTATACAGACAAGAATCACACACAGAAGCATACACATACACACCTCACAAAAAGAGAAAAAGGGAAAAAAAAAGGGAAAAAAAATATATATATATATATCATTGCTCCCAAATTCCACCTCCTCAATTTGGGATGCTTCATTGTCTATTCAGGTATTCCACAGATGCAGGTACATCACGTTGATTGTAGAGATTTAGTCCCCTGCTTCTGAGACTGCTGGGAGAGATTTCCCTTTCTCTTTTTTGTTCGCACAGCTCCCGGGGTTCAGCTTTGGATCTGGCCCTGCCTCTGTGTGTAGGTCGCCGGCGGGCATCTGTTCTTCGCTCAGACAGGACGGGGTTAAAGGAGCCGCTGATTCGGGGGCTCAGGCTCACTCAGGCTGGGGGGAGGGAGGGGTACGGATGCGGGGCAACCCTGCGCCTCAGAGGTCGGCATGATGTTGCACCAGCCTGAGGCACGCCGTGTGTTCTCCTGGGGCAGTTGTCCTGGATCCCGGGACCCTGGCAGTGGCGGGCTGCACAGGCTCCCCAGAAGGGAGGTGTGGATAGTGACCTGTGCTCGCACACAGGCTTCTTGGTGGCGGCAGCAGCAGCCTTAGCATCTCATGCCCATCTCTGGGGTTCACGCTGTTAGCCGTGGCTCGCGCTCGTCTCTGGAGCTCCTTTAAGCAGCGCTCTTAATCCCTCTCCTCGCGCACCGCGAAACAGAGAAGAAAAAGTCTCTTGCCTCTTAGGCAGGTCCAGACTTTTCCCCGGACTCCTTCCCGGCTAGCCGTGGTGCACTAACGCCCTGCAGGCTGTGTTCACGCCGCCAACCCCAGTCCTCTCCCTGCGCTCCGATCGAAGCCCGAGCCTCAGCTCCCAGCCCCGCCCACCCCAGCAGGTGACCAGACGAGCCTCTCGGGCTTGTGAGTGTCGGTCGGCCCTGATCCTCTGTGCGGGAATCTCCCCACTTTGCCCTCCGCACCCCTGTTGCTGTGCTCTCCTCCGAGACCCCGAAGCTCCCCCCCTCCGCCACCCGCAGTCTCTGCCCACGAAGGGGCTCCTAGTGTGTGGAAACCTTTCCTCCTTCACAGCTCCCTCCCACTGGTGCAGTTTCCGTTCCTATTCTTTTGTCTCTGTTTATTCTTTTTTCTTTTGCCCTACCCAGGGACGTGGGAAGCTTCTTGCCTTTTGGGAGGTCTGAGGTCGCGTTCAGTAGGTGTTCTGTAGGAGTTGTTCCACGTGTAGATGTATTTCTGGTGTATCTGTGGGGAAGAAGGTGATCTCTGCGCCTTATTCTTCCGCCATCTTGAAGCTCCTCCCTGTAGTATTAAATCTTAACCTATAATAGTTAATAGCCAAGTTACTAATTTTCAACTAATATCAAAAATATATGATATTGTTTCCTCATATTTACTCTCATTATATTACTTTATTAAAATAGGGTATCTTTCAATCAGACAAGTTCATACCATATCTGTGTCTTAGTTGCAACTCTCATTTGTTATTAATTATGGGTCCTTCTTTTTTAAAAAATCCACTTGAAATAAGTAGGAATGTTTACTATGATATAAAGAATTTATTGTGTTAATAATTTTAAAAAGCAGTTAGAAGCGCTCTCAAATAAGCATCAAATATAATATTAGAAAATTGAATATATAAAGGTTTTTGATAAAATAAAAAGTTATATTTAGTTTTCTTTAATTGAAGTATAGTTAAGCTACAATATTATGTTAGTTTAAGGTATACAGCAAAATGATTCAGTTATATTTTTTCAGATTATTTTCCATTATAAGTTATTATAAGATATTGAATGTATTTCCTCTTCTGTACAGTAAATTCTTGTTGCTTATCTATTTTATGTATAGTAGTTTGTACCTGTTAATCTCACATTCCTAATTTATCCTTCCTCTTCCCCTTTCCCCTTGGGTAACCATAAGTTTGTTTTCTATGTCTGTGATTCTGTTTCTGTTTTGTGTATAGATTCATTTGTATTATTTTTTTAGATTTAAGTGATATCATATAATATTTGTCTTTCTCTCTCTGTCTTACTTTATTAAGGATGATATTCTCTAAGTCCATCCATGTTGCTACAGATGGCAATATTTCATTCTTTTCTACAGCTGAGTAATATTCCATTGTGTGTGTGTGTGTGTGTGTGTGTGTGTGTGTGTGTGTATCCTATTGGTTGCCTTTATTAATTTCAAAACACATTTGATGTCACTTAGGTTTTTTACAATATCTGCTAAATATTTAGAATTCTGTTTTATTATCGTATTTAATTCTCCTCCCATTTCCATTCCATGTACAAAATTTATAAATATATTTAAGGTAAGAAATCTAAGACTTGGCTCGCCAGATCAGCTGTCTCACTTGTTCTACACAATTTCCTTCTCAAAATAAGCTAGAAATTTAAATAATATCAGGGTCTTACTATTTTTAAAATAAAAAAAGCCTTTAATAGCTTCCAGTAGCATTTTAACATTAAATATAAATAGTTTATCAGATAAGGCCTTTTTAAAAAAAATTTCTAGATACTCCAAGATCAGAGCTTTTGCACATGTGGTTTACTCTATTCGTAACTTTTTTCTCTCTTTCCAGGACTATAAATTTCCATCATTCGGATATAAATTAAAAAAAACACTTCCTCACAAAGTCTCTCTCAGGACCTATGTCTACCACCATCATGTCCCCAGATTTCATATTATTGCCTGACACAAAGGTGTTCATTAAATATTTTCAAGTAATTACATTTAGGTGCAAGCGCTTGCCTAACAAGGGTAGAGTGATGAGCTCCATCTTCCCAGGTGCAGACAGTAAGTGGATGCAGAGTCTGCAGATAATTTAAAAACAATAATAAAACCAACTAAATATCTATCTGCTTTTTGTAATCATATTACATAAGTCAGTCTAAGCAACTTTGATGATAGAATTCTCCTCCATGGGAAATTTTCTAATGAATCTAAGTTGTAGGTAACTGCTGTAGTTACTGTTGAATTTTAATGATATACATGTAACCTCAAATTAGTAAGGTTTATTACCCTTTAATAAACTTTGCATTCTAGAAGGCAGTTAATTTGTAGAATTCCCATTTACATAGTCATCCCCAAAACACCAAGAATCAGCTACAGACATTTATTTCAAGAGTAAGTTTGCAATGATTCAGAGCATTCAAGTTCACTTTGAGTACTATCATGTCTCCAGCCTCTATGGTGCATTAGTAGTCTTGAAATAAACTCAGGGATTGTGTGCATGAAGTAAAAGAATATAAGATACTTGAATTCTCTTATTCTATGTGACAACTGGAATTTTTATTTTTAATATTTAAAATGGTAAAGATGCAAAGTAAGGTATATTTTTTTCTTAGAAAGATAAACTAATGTGATTGAAGATGTTGTGTGATTACTTTTTCCTTTTGTATCATCAGATTTGTTTTATTTTTTATTTTTACTTAAAATTAGTGACTCTTATACATAGAAAGTTCAAGAAGAAGAATTTACACTATTTGCATTTCTTTTCAGGCTGTTATTAATATTACTCACTTAACTTTATTATAACAAAAATTTTATTTATAGAGGAGGTGGGTGTTAAAAATGATCTGCTATGAATTTTGCTATTATTATACCTTGGGAATGGCATCTAACTTTTGCTCCTCATATTATCATCTGTATAATGTAGCTACTGAATATTTTGCCAGAAATATTGTGGAAATCAATTGAATCAAAGATTTTTTAAAAAACCATGTAAATGCCATTTAAATGTGTTTAATGGACTTTGGAGCTCTTAGCCTTCCATACATCAGTCAGCACACCAGCATTCTTAAATTGTATGAACTTCCCACCTGAGAATGGAGGAGACATCCATGATCTATTGATTGTGACATGTAAATATTAATCCATTTTATTCTAAGGGATTGTATTATTTGTTGAATTGAAAATCTGGATGCAGAATATCATGTTGTTTAAGATTTGTGCTTCTCGCCAATAAACCTGGGTTTGCTCACTTTTTGCCTCTTTACCTAGCTTTGTAACAGGGAGATTTTATCTAACACTTTTTGTCTCCATTTCTTCATGTGCTTTAGGGAGATATACATAATACCTAACTTGTATGGTTGTTTTGATGATTAAATAAGTTCAGGCATATAAAGTATTGACGTAAAATGACAACTCATAAATGTTTCATATGATTTTCATTTCTAGCAACTGTTATCATTATCAACCTAATTAAAAACTGAAAACTTGTTAGGGAAACTTGGATACCAAAACCAGCATATATCAGTGTAAAGGAAAGTGAATTAGTCTGAATCACTGGTGTGATTCTTAACCTATAATAATTGTATGTCAACTTAAAAGAAACTTGAAGAAAAGAAAAAGCATATGCTGAATCGCAAATTTATTCTATTCCAGTATTATTGTTAGACAGATGTGAACATAAGATTGGATTTGTACAGTAAGGGTTAGGCTATTAAAAGAAATTAAATATGCATATGCATACATTTATAGGTATGAAAAGAATAGTTAAATTTGGAATATATATTTTAGCAGTTGCTTTTCAGTAATTAATAACATAGAATACTTTTATGAGTAACTCAGATGAACTGAAATGTAATATACAAGTTTGGAATCTTTGTTTTCAGAATAAGGGAGAAACCTATAGTTTATTCAGAGATTATATGACATTACTTTTTAGCTTAGTGTAGTATTACAGAACATAAAACAAACACACTGGTTCCTGGAAGATAAGTCAGTAAAATTAGTTTTGGCTTTCTTGTAAAATTTGGGAGCATGTACAGAGAATCAAAAAGGCTATGCTCAACTACTGGATTTAAACATATAAGCTCTCTGGAGATCAGTGTTTGATTTTATAAAGTGGAAATGATCATCTTTTCTAATTTCCTAGAAAGACTAAGCAAGTAAAATATTTTTAACACATTTAGTAAGGTTAAAAGGGCAACCAAACCCTAGTTTTAATATTACCAGGCAACATAATAATAAGGAAATTTGAACATCTCTAAATTTACAAACTAAGCATCACCCTTTTTTTTTTCTGACTTCCCTACTCACTCTTTGTAAATCCAAAGAGTAATAATACATAACTGTCTGCAGATTTTAAATAGCAAAACTAGCCCTTGCCTGCCATGTTTTTTCTAAGTGAGTAGGTGTCCTGAAGATGGGTATTGACATAACAACAGGGCAAGATATAAAACTTTGAAGTGTATCATGCATTTGTTGATAACTGATTAATTTATCTCACTTGGCTGTTGATCCACTCCCTCTAATAAAATCATGTACAATGCTTTGCAGTATGGACAACCACATAAAGATGCTATCGAATATCACAGCAGCATCTGCTATTATTATGAGTCAGAGAACAGAGATAAAAGCTTCAGTAGCAGTCTTAATAGAAGCCAGCATTTTGTATTTAGCAATGATAGATGATAATAAAAGTAAAAACTGCATTTTATATCATCATTGGTTGTTACTCATAGATTCTCAGTCAGAGGTTTGTGTGTGTGTTTGGGTCATGGATTTCTGGACTCCTCTGCTGTACTTGGCAAGTGAATTATTTTAACATCTGAATACTTAAAGCTACATGAAATGCAGAGATGCCTGGAAGAGGGAAGTACTATTTTAGGATAATGCATTTGTGATTATGTATAGATTATAAAGAGAAATGAAAAACTTTACTTTTTTAAACATTCTGTGAAATGTATGCTAGACCTGGCTAAAGTGTTTCATGATATGCATTAGTAATCCTGGACCCATTAAATGATTTTGCTAAAATAATAATATATTTTTGAGATGAAAAAGTAATCACTTGGTAGGATAAACTTAATGGAACGAATTATTTCAAAGTATAATTTGGTAGCACTCTTTAGATATATTTAACTTAATGTTTAACAACTGTACACATTTGCATCTAGAATATCTAGTTAATAATTTTTAAAAGTGTGAAGATGATAGTTATGAAGATCCCTCTTCATCCTTGGAGATAAATTACTTAGTTTTTCAGGCAGGGTCAGTTATTCTTATGCATGCATTCACTTTTATTCTCTGGTTACAGAGGATGAATCTTTATTCTCATGGATTTGACCTGTATTTTCTTTTCACTCTCTTTATGTCAGAAATGCATGTAGTGTGAAATCGATCTTTAGCATTCAGTGATTTCCTAACATATTCATTTAGTAACTGGACACAGAAAAACTGTGTGTTCATCAGTCACGAATAAAAACACGTTTGAGTTCAGTGGCAGCCAAGGAAAGATATGATTTCCTAGGAAGATTGTATTTAAAGAAGATATATATTCACTGGTAATACCCCTCAAATGTCAATTCTGTATATATGCCATGTATGGAACAAAACTATATTTGCCCCATTATGTGGCAGAAATCAATATGATGTGTTTACTTTGGGATACTCAAAATATTTCACTTTTCGAATAGCTGAGCACATCTCCAAATGACTGATCTTGTAAAATTCAAGCAGATTCAGCAAGATGTCTCAAAATGTTCCCTCTCCACCTGCTAGCAAGGAATCCAAAGATATCTTCAGTCAGTATGCAAAAGAAGCCCTGATATGCTTCATCCTATGGAGGGTACTCCTATAGAAGGGAGATTCTATAGAAGGAAGGTTTCCCTGACTGTGAGAATTCCTTGCAGTGAGAAGGCAGTGGAGTTATATTTACCTCCACAGTTTGTCACACAGTGAATCTATCGGGGAGAGAGGCCTGCAGAGGTCTCATTATGAGAGTCTTGTAATAGGGCTACTTTAGTGGTAACACACAACAAAACCTGGTGTCATGAACAGGATGAAGGTATTATTTTAGATTTCCAATGCCTAATTTTAAAGACAGGTCTCTTTTTTCCATATTTCTTCTTGACATTGTCTCACTCATTATTTTATAGTTTGATCACATATTCCCCCCATCAGGGAACCTTATATGCTGAGGTTAACTGATGTCATCTTCTTGGGAAGCTGAATGGAAGAATTGAAATTGGTGAACTTGGACACTTACAAGAAATATTAAAAAAAAAAAACATTATGGATGATACTAATGTTCAAATTCAAATTTCTTTAGCAAGTAAATGTACTTTCCATAGTTAACGTTCATTATTTTGAAAATGCCTTTCCCATCAGTCCTTTCTCCTGAATCTGCCTGTTCTTCTTGACTTTCCTACTGTTAAATTCCCTTGCACAGGTCTGGGAGAGATACTTGCAGGTGAAGGATCATGATGATGCCAGACAAAGATGAGGAAATTGAAAGTTTTCAAAGCTCAGTGTTTATTAGCTCAACATATGTAGTTTTTCAGTTAGTATTTCACTGCTTTTCACAGCGATATCACTTACTTCGTGCACACTCTAAAACAAATCCTTTTGGAATTTTAAAATTGAAAAATACAGTTTCATATGTTTATTATGCCTGCTTTCTATTCACTACCATAGTTTTTTTTCAAACAATTGTTTTCCGATCATAGAGATATGTCTTGAATATTAATCATAATCAAAATTCTTTTTTTCTACTAGAAATGCATGCTTTTCTAGTTTTGGAAATATGTGGCCTCTTCAGTTTATCTTAGCTTCTTCACAGTTATAAAGATATAATACGAGTAGCCATGGCATTGTCTGATATTCAGTTAACAAAAGAACTAAGAAATAAGTGATTGAGGCATGGCTAAAAATTTCCTTTTATAGATATAATTATTAAGATCTAGGTGCCAGCTGTAAAACCTAATCCTACACCCCTGGAAAAGACAGGAAGACTATGGTCTGTGTACCTCCCACCTTGCAGATGCTGCACTTTGGTAGGTATTTTGAATATATGCCATTTTTGAAGAGATGTCTATTGTGACCAATGGACTCAAAGCAGTGATATCCGCCTACCGTGCTATTCATAGTTGTAGAAGACTAATAGCCCATGTTGTAACTTAGGAGCCTTAAAGCTCTGCATTCCTAAGTTCTGCATATATGATGTGTGATAGAGAAGAATACATTAATGATGAGTTAGGAACACAAATGTTTGTCCCTCTAGTCTTGAATAGTATTTCATTTCTAACTACTATGAAATTGTAAGAATGGTGTTAGGAGAGGAGAAGTATTTCATAAGTCTCCTTTCATCTGTAAAGCTCTCTAATTAAATGAAAATATCCCTAAATATTAATTTTAGTAACAGGTAGAGAAGAGAGCATGAAGGCACCCCACAATATGGTAGATAGGGACGGGGCAAAGAATTTAGGTTAAGGAATCTAACAACGAAATCTGAGTTATGTCCTAATCAGACTCCATGCCTTAACCAGTGTTCTCTTTGGGCTCTCTAAAGGGAGAAGAGAGAACACTTGTTCTGGATGAGATAATGTCTTTATTTTTCTCTCCAGCAGCCAATCTTAAGAAATTGATTTTTATTTGGCAAATAGCAAAAAATAGTTAATTTTGTAATACATCATTCAGACCAAATGGCATATCTGATTTATTTTATTAGAAACCAATGTAATATATTAAGAATAATGTTTTATACAATTGAATATATGTTTCCAAGGAGGATATCAGATAAGTTAAATTTTTTAAACCAGCAAAACCTGATTACTTTTTTACTCTGTGACTGAAAGGGAACTGCTCTAAAAGGAGAATGAAACTACATGCTTTGGAAACTTGGATTTAACAAGGAGTGCTAAAATTCAACCTTGCATTAGTCCTTATAATTTTTTGACACTGTCTTAATGTGTGAAGGAAGAATTGAACTCTAGAGCTAGAAAGGGCATTGTCAAAAGACAAGATTGCCTTTCTGTATGACAGATATTAATATTAGATCATTTGCTTCGCCAGGAGCAGAGCTTATGAGGTCTATGGAGGCTACACAAATTTGGTTGAGATTGAAAACCTTTCTTGCTATAGTTCTTCCTCCTTCCTCTATGCTTTACCAATGAATTAAAAGAAATATGACTGAGTATTAATTGGTTTTGCTGCTGTATTCCACATTTGTTACAGAAAAAGATATTCTATTGAAATGCTTCATGCAAATAAGAGCATTCTGCCTTATCCTGGAGGCTTTGAAGACAAAATATTTTGCTTAATGTTTTAAGAAAAAACAACTTGCATAGAACCTGAGAAATTCCCTTATTTGCAATGTCTCCCTTCCACAAATATATACACCAGCCAAACATAACTCAGAGCAGCCAATGATATTCCTTCAAGATAAAAAGAGACAGTTTCTGATTTTGTATTATTTTCACCATCAAAACATAAATTTAATTTAATCAGGAATTGAAATGAAGCAGCTCAGAAAAGTATATACATTTTCTTTTCCAAGTACAGTTAAGAAAAAAACGGAGGAAGAAAAGAGAGAGGAGAAGGGAGTGATTTTAAGCAGACATGTATTCACTAGCTGGCCACAGTCCCTGCTACATACACAGAGGAGGATTGCAGTTAAGACGAGTGAAGAGGGAGCCCAGCTTCCTGGGTTCAAAACCTGGCTCTACTCCTTATTAGACATGTGGTACAAATTATATACTGTTTCTAGGCTTCACTTTCTTTTTCTGTTAGATAGAATAATAGTAGTTCCTCTCTCCTAGAGTTATATGGAATTGAGCTAATATTTCTACAGCACACAATGCTACGTAACTTTTTAAATATAAATAACTGTTTTCTGTTGTGTCGTATACAGGTTGATTTATGGTTTTTGTAACTTTCCTAGCTTCTGAGGTCATTTGAGTTTCTAAATTACGAACTGACGCACTTTATTTTCCACGTTGGGAGGGAGGGTTTGAGATTTTCTGCAAAGAGGGAAAACTTTAAATTTATCCACAAATATGGAAGCCATTTTGATGGCAATTACCAATGATTGGCCCAAAAGAAAATTTAGGAGACACTAAAAATTCAGAAAGAAAAATAACAAGCTGCTGTCAAAGGGGTGGGGCACCAGGTGCTCTGCTAAACGCTTCCCATGTGTTATGTGTTAGTGAATTACTTATGCTCTTTAGGCTTCAGCTGGTCATCTTTGAAATGGTGATAATAATGACACCTAACCCACCATGTAATTGTTCAATGGATTATGTAAAATCATATACGTAAGGCATTTGAAGCAGTGCCTGACTCCAAAATTTGCATATAATATATTTAATGGTAATTATTTTTACTATGAAATATTTATAATAACCCTATGAACACAGATAATATTATTTTCTTCAATTTGCAAAGAACAAAATTTGGACTTACAAAGAGTAAGTAACTTGCCCAGAGTTGAGCAGCTGGTACGTGGTGGAGCTGAGATTCAAAGAACAGTGGCTCACAGTGACTGGAGCATGTAATCCTCCTCAAAATCTTGCAAGTGCCTTAGAGTGTGAGGCCGAGCTGCTTGCTAGCAATGTGTTGCTTGGTAATTACTCTGGCACCCAAAGTATTTTCCATAATACATTCTTATTTATTTTATTGTTATGTAAGCAATATGTGTGTTATCAGTTTTCATATCTTCCCTTGGTATTTTTGGAAAACGTAAGAAGCAATTTATGAGATGGGGTCATTTTTCTTCATATTTATCACTGCTAGAGTGTGATCATTATATGTTTTCTTTTTTTTTCTTAAATCACATCCTCTCTTTTTCTTTTTCTTAATTTTATTTATTTATTTATTTTTGGCTATGTTGAGTCTTCGTTTCTGTGCGAGGGCTTTCTCTAATTGTGGCAAGTGGGGGCCACTCTTCATCGCGGTGCGCGGGCCTCTCACTATCACAGGCTCTCTTGTTGCAGAGCACAGGCTCCAGACGCACAGGCTCAGTAGTTGTGGCTCACGGCACGGCGGCATGTGGGATCTTCCCAGACCAGGGCTCGAACCTGTATCCCCTGCATTAGCAGGCAGATTCTCAACCACTGCACCACCAGGGAAGCCCATTATATGTTTCCTTAACTGTAGAAACTATATAATTAAATATTAATTTGAAATTCCATGTGAATATAATTCAGCGGTTATGACAAATCACAGTTCCCTAGTGTACATCTGCTCCAGTCAAAATTTTGCCACAGGAAATTATGAATAATCAATAATGATTTCCTTTAAAATCAATTGTAATGGCTCCTTATTAGGTTCTGGATTACAAGCGCTGATGCATATGAATGTATGGCAGGTATCTAAGTGATAGAAGTTAAGATACAAAAATGCAGATACTACTAACCTCTGAAGTCTTATTTAGAATTAATAACTTTAAGACACAATGTTTTGTATGCCTAAAGGCTCACCATTTAAATAAATTCTATCCTTTCCTTTCTTGTAACTATTGTGCTTGCTGTTCTTTCCTATTTGTGAGCCAACCCTCTCCCACACATCTCCCAAAATCAAGTCCCAAATCTAATCACACCTTCTCTGTGTACAAATGTGGTGGCTTTCCTCTAACACAACTGGAGAAAAAAAAAAGAGAGAAACAAAACAAAAATCTAAAATGGGGGCTTCCCTGGTGGCGCAGTGGTTAAGAGTCCGCCTGCCGATGCAAGGGACATGGGTTTGTGCCCCTGTCTGGGAAGATCCCACATACCGTGGAGCGGCTAGGCCCGTGAGCCATGGCGGCTGAGCCTGCGCGTCCAGAGCCTGTGCTCCGCAACGGAGAGGCCACAACAGTGAGAGGCCCATGTAAAGCAAAAAAAAAAAAAAAAAAAAAAAAAAAACATCCATTCATGATGACTATTATGATCACAAATATATTTTAAATTCCATAGTGTCAGTACGGTGCAGTCAGTATATGTAATATGAATAAGCTTATATGTCATATAAACCATCTACTAACTAGTCAAACTAATCAAGTTTCCCCTTCAATACACCATATATGTGTATATATGAAGAAAGTGAAGGTTTTATAGATAATTGAAAATTTAAAATAATTCCAAATTAAGTGAGATTTCATTTTGTAATGCCTTGGAGGATTTTAGTGTCTCTAATTATTTTTCCTGTTAGCTATGGTCTTTACTAGGCTCAGGAACCAGGGGATTGATTACTTGTGAATAAGTTTTCCATTTGTGCCTGTCTGAATGGAAAATTGTTTACCAGATTTACTTACGTACTTTACTAATGATTTTCTGCTTCAGTTATATCAAATCAAATTTGAATTTCTGAATACATTGGAAGGTAGGGAAAGGCA
>NW_006792653.1:132649-140503 GCF_000442215.2 Lipotes vexillifer
AAAGGCACAGCCAGCAAAACGGACTCAAAACATATCACATAATCTCATTTCACTGATTTAAAAAACAGCTGCTAGTAGTACTTAGTGGGCTACAGGACACATAATAAGTGCTTTCTAAATCATTATGGAAAAACTATCATTGCTCTAACTATAGATATTATTCTTTGCTATTTTCCAGGGCTTTATTCTTCTTAAAATGATGAATGCAATTTGATTGGTGTCAGTTTTGAACACCACTACTAACGATAATCACCACAATATATCTATTATTTACTGTGTGCTTATTATGTGTTCAGGCACTAAGCTAAACACCTTATAATATTCTCTCATTAAATTAAATTCTCACATTATGTACTATAATAATCCTATTCGTCAAGCTACACTGTCTCTATTCTGTAAAGCAAATTGGAGTTTGATTAAGTGACTTTGTGACTGAATTCCTGGGAGATAGCTGTGATGTAGAGCAAAAATCATTGAGTAACTTTTGCATCTTGCAACTTTTGGTAATTCAGGAGAATTTCAATTGACTCTTTAGTAAAAATATTATTATTTCAAAAAGTTGTGAGTTTAATAGCGAAGAGTTGTAAACTATAACACCTAAAACAAATATTAAGGTGTTTTTATATGTTCAAAGGATAATAATTCCTTAAAATATATCCTCATTTATTTTCCCAATTATTTTTTTCATTTTTATATTAATTTCCTTTAGTTCATCATTAGTAAAATTTTGCAGCAAAATACACTGACTCATAAAAAAGGCTGACGATGTCTGCTAAAATACATGATTACCAACCTCTCGTGGTTCTTAAACATTGCCTGACAACCAGCTAAGTTTTTGACTCCAGCTCACTCCCTTAATTTTCATGACCTTTTAAGGCCTTTCCTTCTGAAATGTCCAGCCTCTTTTCTTTTCCCTCACACATGCTGACAATTGTGCCTCCTGCTTTGGAGAGAAAACTGAAACCATCTAAGGACAATGTCTTCCAGGATTAAAGATACAAGCCTATACCTATATCTCCATCCATTTTCACTTCCTTCCTTCCTGGTAGGCCAGAGAAACTTTGCCTTCTCCTAATTCAAATCCCCCCAAACCTTCCCACATTTCCTGAATTGTTGAAAAATGGACAGTTCTCTCTCTCTCAGTTCATTTGTATTGGCTTTGAAACATTGAGGCTATTAAGTCTGTGGCCTCCAAGTGAAGTTTATGTCTTCACAGAGCATACCCTGTATAGTCCTGTTTCTCACCAACTTTGTGTTGGACATGTGATTTGCTTTGGTCAATGGTACATTAACAAATAGGAGACAAGCAGAAGCTTGATAAACACTTGTACATTAGGGCTTCTTCTTTTAGAAAACTCCCTCTTGGAATCCAGCTGCTAAGCTGTAAGAGAACCTAAGTTAAACCCTATGGTGAGACAGAGATTATGAGGAGTACAGAGGCACCAGGCGCGTGAGGTAAAGCCTTCTTGGACCCTCCAGTTATAGCTCAGTCATCCATGACCCCACTCACAGGTCATGTGGAGCAAATCCGTCACTCAGCCAAGTTCTGCCCAAATTAAGACCCACAGAAACATGAAAAATAAATTATTCTTGTCTTAAGCTACTTAAATTTGAGGTAGCTTGTTATGCAGCAATAAGTAACTAAAGCAAATATGCTCAAATATTTCCTCTTGAAAGAACAAATGGAAAAATATAACAGAAAAACAAATATGGACATGAGACCTGACGATCTCATATCTCATATCTTCTTCTAATTACTCTATCACAAAGGAAAGTTCTCAAAACCATTTTCATCACTCACTATCTGAATTTCACAATTCAGTCTTCATTCTACATAGATACATCTACATCCCATCCCTCTAAGAACACAGCTCTACCGCTAGAGAATCAGTGGTTCTCTTCTGCTGAACTTTAGGATTCTTTTCTGATTTTTAAATGATCTCCTAAAAGCACTAAACTCTTTTACAAAATCCCTCCTTGAAACAGTTCCTTCTTTTGCCTTGCTTTATGTTTCTTGATTTTTGTCTTACCTCTCTGGCATGTTTGAGAGTATCTTTTAAAATTGTATCCTTCCTTATTCTGAAATTAAGTGTTAAATTTTCTACAAACATCCATCCTGGGTCCTCCCATCTTCTTGTCTCACTGTCTAGTGTCTACTTCCTTGCCTGATGGTTAGTTTACCACTTGTACTTAAATGGCTTTCAAGTGTCTTCCAGTGTTTCCTGTTTAAAAGAAAATTACCACCTTTCACCCAGTTATGCAGACTGAACTTGGTCCTTCACATCTCTGTCTCAAACTTCATATCAAATCAGCCCAAAATTCCTTTTGATGTTACTTCTTAAATATGGTTTTTAATTATTTTACTTCTTAAATATTTTTAAATCGTCCCCTTTTATTCATAACCACAACCCAAAGTGATATATATGTGTGTGTATATGATGATTTTAAACTAATATTTGGTATACTGCCAATGCTCACTTGTGCCAGTTTTGCTTGATCTAAGCAAAAATTAAATCTAACGTAAGATTAAATTTAGGCATTCAAAATTCAAACATGGTGAAGAAGAATAAATAAGTGATGAAATGTGTACTTCTAATATTAAGCATAACATTTGACCCCTCCGAGAAGATAAAGATGAGGTTCTACTCTTAACAGCTATTTTAAAGTGTAGCATATATTTTAGCAGTCAAGCGATAGATTGCCTATTTTAAGTCTCACTCTCTGGGAAGTTAGATTTCTATCAATTCTTAACCTTTTCCTTTATACCCATCATGTGATAAAGTTGCTAATAAGAGAATAGAAGCTCAATAACTTACGGTTATTTTCCAAAAGGGTCGGAGCAATTTCCTCCAAAGTGAGAATTTGGAAAAAGGAAGAAATGGTCCTTCCTTTTTTACATGAACCCGCATTATTTACGACCTATCTTTTTTACAAAGTTAAAAAAACAAAACAAAACAAAAAACCCAGCCCTCCCAAATAATTGATACTCTTTTCTTCTAGCCACAATCTGAGTTTACATAATCATGACCTCTATTTCTCTCCTTGCCTAACTTCCTTTCTCAGAACTCTGTGTGTTTCTAGCATTGGAATACCTTTTGAACTATCTGATCATAAAGCAATTCGTTTTTGACATAGAGTTATTTGGCCTTCTATTTTTGCAAGTAGTCAGAGATACTGATTGCAAAATATGGTTTTAAAATTGCCCTTTCCTAAGCTTGGCAGCTCTGTGAATTCTCATTAAATTTGTTTGTAATATTTATGACAGAATGCATGCATGAGAAAACCTTTTGTTAATGCCATGTATATAGTGAGGCCTACAAGAAAACCTGTTCCTTTGGATATAATATAGCCAAGAATACTTTAAAAAAATAAGTACTGTGACAATAAATCTCTGCTATGACTGTAGAACTCTAAATTACATAAAAACTGACATGTTTATTCTTGACATACTCATCAGACCATGATTAATATGTTTCACTTTTCATCAAGTGAGGAAAAGATGGGATTATGGTTGAGCCCCAGTTCCTGTTTTGTATGTTTCTTGCAACACAGAAGTAAAGACAGAAGAAATTAGAGTTCTTATTAATGTGTATTCTTCAATATGAACCATGTTATGCATATTTAATAGAAATTACTGTAGAAATAGAACTAAAAGTTAACTGCTAAAAAAAATATCTTTTTCATAGATAAAGTAATCTAATGTTTTTCAAAGAAAGCCTGCTACTCTTATTTTAGGATTCTATTGGACTACAGATGACCCTTAGAGAACTTAGTAGTTCTCCATAGAATGCAATTGTATATTTATTATTCAATAGAAAGAGGAACAATTGACTGTAGAAATATTCTCATTTTTGTGATTTTGTTGTTGTTGTTGTTTTGTTTTGTGGTACGCGGGCCTCTCACTGTTGTGGTCTCTCCCGTTGCGGAGCACAGGCTCCGGACGCGCAGGCTCAGCGGCCATGGCTCACGAGCCCAGCTGCTCCGCGGCATGTGGGATCTTCCCGGACCGGGGCACGAACCCGTGTCCCCTGCATCGTCAGGCGGACTCTCAACCACTGCGCCACCAGGGAAGCCCAACACTATTATTTTTAAGTGTGTACTCTAACGCTAAAGAAATTCAAAGACAAATTCTCTGGAAAGTGGATGATTTCTCTATGGGGAAATTATAATAAGAGGAAATCAATTTATAATAGTAAGTTTATAAAAATGGACTTGGGATATGGGAGTTTTATCTTTGCCATAAAACTTATTCTGGCCTGAAACCAAAGTCAATTTTTAAGAAGATTTTTGACAGATTATAATCTGACCTAATCTGATGATTAACTTTCTAAATTTAATTTTCAGTAGACAGAATCATGTCTAAATTCATGGTGGAGAGAAGGACCTCAATGAAATTCTAACAATCCTGCCTTCTCATTTTCTACACCTCACACATAATTGGTATGTATTATATTTTGTATTAAAAGATTGAATAGACAGTGGTTTTCTCATCTAAATATCTATTTTTCAGAAAATATTCTCAGTGTCATAGGTCACCAATTTGTCTGATTACTAAAATGTACCTGTCCAAATCTTTCTGCCTTAACTTAAATTTGATCCACATATTCATGTACCAGCTTGACTCTTGTGTTGTTTTTTTTTATAAAAGGCATAGATGCATAGATGAATTTAAGATCATCAGTTATTCCAATGCTATGGAAGTATTCACTTCCCTAAAAAGCAAGCACCCAAAGAGCCAAACTGGGTATTTCGTACAGTTGGACATTACAGTTAATTAAATGCAGGTTGATTTGCAAACACATAAGCACAAACAGAAACAAGGAGTAATATAATCAAAAATTACTCATAATTAAATGTAGACTTTCTTCCATTCAGAGTTAAGATTATAAAAACTTTAGTATAATATTCTTTTTTTTTTTTTTTTTTTTTTCCCTAATATTCTTATATGAGATAATTTTTATTACATTTTTATTGTGTAATATAATCATCCCAGAAACTCTGTGAGGTTTTACTTTTATCTCAAGTTTTCAGATGTAGAAAGTGATCAAGTCACTTGATCTCCATGATAGCAGAGGGAACTCATTAGAAGACACTTCTGAAAGGCCAGGACCTCTCACAGTTATTAACTTTAATGGATGAGAACATATTCAGCAGACTGCAGAATCTACTCTCTTTCTCAATTTCTTCCTCTCTTTTATACAAATGCAAACACATAGGCACATACACACCACTACTCAAACCTAAGTACATGTGGCTAAATTCTCTCTCTCTCTCTTCCCCCTAAAGCTTTTACCTAACCATAACCTAGAAAGAGTAGATCCTACCTGACAATTATAGGCAACATTCTGGTGTTCCTGACAGAAAGCCGCATTATGAATTGCACATAACAACTCACCTCATTTGTAGTGTTCCACAGACTACACAAGCAAATAGAACATTTGTGTGCTTACGTATTAGATGAGCAGTGGCGTAGCAGTAAGAAAACCTGAAGACCAGTTTAATTATCTGTGCAGTTTGTTTTCTTTAGTTTTCTCTCACCAACTTAATAAATGATATAAAACCACTATGTAGAAAGTAGGATAAATTATAAGATCTTTAGTCATCAACACAGTGAAATAAATGGCACTCTACTATAAAAATACATGCTAAATTAGCAGTGGTTTTGTTCGCCATAAACTGCACTCTGGGCAGATTGCAGAGAAAGCTGGGTCTTCATTTAGAAGATCAGCTCCTGGATTTGTCGTAAAGGTCCTATAGAAATATACCTACATAGTGTTTCTGTCTCATTCACCTCTCAGACCACAGATGTGCTTGTGAAGTCAAAGGGTTTCCTTACAATTTCTGAAGACTAATTGTTCATTGTCATACTGAAAGAAGAGAGAAAAGTTTTAATACATCAAGGAATTCATTTCCCTGTTAAGTTTTTCAGTTAATCTAATGACCTAGGAATTCACACAGGGGTTTGGGCAGTGGTTTGGCATTAAGCCTACATCAGATGCAACATCATTACCTTGAATTAAAGTGCAAGAATAACACTCTACTGGGAGCATTATAGTATCCTACATGAAGAAAATGATTCACGAGCACTCTTCATAAAATTAGCTTTATTTCTCCATTCTAGAATAAATGATAGAACATTCTACAGAATATGCCCTAAATCAGTAGTAAGCTGCCCCTCCTAAATCTCAATAACTGTCTAGGGTAATCTTTGACAGGTGGGTGCTATTAGGATTTGTTCTAATGGTGACCATGTGGAATTCGCTAACACAGGGCTTATTGCCACTTATCCAGCAGGGGCATAAAATGAGGTGACATGGTAATGAGTTGATACAGATGATTTTTGTAACTTTCACACTGCTACCAGGCTGAGGTAGGCGATCAGAGGGAAACTATTGTCTGCCTTTCGTGATGGTTTTAATGTGTTCCATTTGATTTAATACTGCTGGTAGGCAAAATGTGAAAGAAAAGTAGGTCACTGCCTCTTTGCTTTGCTCAGATGACAGGGCAGTACTTACCTGGTTTATCCTAGGAGTTATATTTACTTTCACTGATGACAAAGAGATATATTTTGAGCTAGGACTTATGCCATTCTTTGTAAATATAGTGTCAAATACTACCAACAGTAATCATGAAGCAATAAAAGAAAAAAGTCTCATTTAAAAATGATACATATTTATTAAAGTAAAATTGAATTTAGCTACTTCTTCCATAGTCACTGAGAATAAAGGCTCTCATATGGATAATCAGCATTTCAATTTAGGAATTTCTTAAGTTATGAGACTGACATAGTTTGTGAATATATGTAACTGTCAGCCTTTTTACAAATGCACCATTATCACAGATAAACTTCTAAATCAGAAAATGTGGTAAGTTTGAACATAGCAGTTGCTAAAATCTTTACTATAAAAACTAAAGGACTTTTCTGGATAGTTTTCCATTTTCCTTTGATTGTCCTTTAAATAAAAACTTAGACTCATTAAACTGGCAAATGTTTAAAATGCTGACCTCATTAGTAAAATATGTTACATTTGTTGGTCTAATTCTTTCGTTTTGCTGAGCTTTTATTGAATTTTATTATAAATGTCATTTTATATTAAAGTAAGGGAAGAATTAAAACTCAATATAGCAGCTGAGATGTTTCTATATGGGAAAATAGTACATTATGAGAAAGGAAAACATTTTGCCATGATTCCATATATATGCATGTTCTTTTCATAAGTTTCATTTATCATAGCAACATGATAAATTCCAGGAAAACAGCTAAAATATAGTTTCCATAATACTGGTAATTTTGAGGCAGACAATCTTAATTTACACATCTCATTTAAATGATTAACTTTTTTATGCCTCCTTCCTAGCACAGGAAAGGCAGATCTTTGCGAGATTAATTAGATAGATGCCGAATGCTATATGCTTATCCGTGGAGGAAACACCAGTTCCTGCCACGCGCATTAGATGTTACAGGAAGCTGCAAGCTTGCCTCTGAGTCTACGCCCTCCAAGGGAAGCAGCAAGTCAAAGCAAGCGCAGTCTGGGACAAACTGGGGGCAGAACCATTGCTGCTGCCCAGCAACTTCTCTGACCCATCGCTCTCCTGGGGAGAAATTATCTTTTCTTAACAAAGAGCTTTAGCTATTCACCCTCCATTGGCAGCTTCTCAGTCAGGGACAGCCAGGCTTTATGCAGTCACCATAATGAGAAAGACTTTTGTTTGATGTAACGGGCTAGCTGGAGACTGGGGAGACGGGAGAGAGGTAGGGGAGTTCAATCCCCTTCACTTTTGTGTGAAAGACAATCGAAGCACCTTTTATAGGATGAAAAAGGTAATTTCCTATATAGTAAAATTTAGGGAAAG
>NW_006792653.1:140589-146015 GCF_000442215.2 Lipotes vexillifer
GGAAAGAATTTATTTCCAAGTTTCTACAGAACATGTAAATGAAAAGCAATATATAAAATACTGAAGATGCTAGAATGAGTGTTATGCAAGCAAAGACTCTAAAGTCAAGCTTCACAAGTTAAAAGAAAACTCTGTTCTAAAAAATCTCTAAAGAATTTTGAATTAATCTCATGCCTTATGGGGAGTTTAAGCACTATATAAAAATTGTTGGGAAGATTGTCTCCAAAGTTTGAAGGTATGGTAGTGATAATTTGATTTAGAATACAGGGTATGTGGTATACTCAGTTTTCATTTGGAGTCGGGGAGCTTCAAACATCTCAGGCTTTGGATGACGTCCTCCAGAGCAAAGTTTTACATAATGCCCTATGTGTCCTGTTAGTTAGTGATGAACTTTAATGATTCAGATCCAAAAATTTCAAAAAATAAAATATATAAAAAGAATATTATAGTAGAAAAATGAGAACTAGTATAACAAAAAAGAAAAAATTAAAGTGCATCCAAGGTAGCAAAGTTAATTGTACTTCCTGAACTTTTGCTTCAATTGTGTGTGTGTGTGTGATGTTTGTCACTGTTAAAATTATAGTATTTTTTTTCTGTGGGTTATGGTGAAAAATGTTTGAAAATCTTTATATATATAAAACAAGTAGCATGTTTTCTGATAACCAGGGTCTTTATGTATGAGTTATGATGCCAAGGATGGAGAAAACAAATCCTGGCTTAAATTAGTACCCCAAGCTGAGGGTCACAGGTGCTCTGAATAGGCAGACTTGACCTGCATTCCAGCTGCTGCTTTGACAGGAGATCCACTCAGGGAGCTGAGAAGTATGTAGCTGTAGAGATTCACTCATTTTACCAGGGATAAATATTCCCCTGGGCAATACACTGGAAACTAGCTAGGATGAAATATAGTTTTACTTTTTTCTTGAATACAATGTATATTTATGAAACACTACTCTGGGCTTGGGGTTTAAGTTGGAGGCAGTGAAAGAATAAATATTACGTATTAATCATTTTTCAGTACCTTAAGGATGTATAATATCTAAGGGGATAAATTTATTGAACACTAGAATTTAAAAGTCATATATAAGATAGGTTCATACTTTCAGAGGTCATGATGTATAGATAAATATAAATCAACTAATAAATAAACTGTGATACAATTTGTTAAGTATAAATTTAACATCTCTAAAAGGAAGTACAAAGAATAAATCAGAGAAGAATTATAAAGTATCATTTGAAATAAATATTATAGAATTATTAGAATTTGAATGATAAAATAGAAGAAGAAAATTGTAATAACTGGAAATGTTAAAGACGCTGAAGTATGAATATATCAGGGGAGTTTAGTAAATTGTCTAGTTCAAATAATAATTACACATAGGAATATATGAAGTTACTTATATTTATTATACCATATTTATTATTATTATAAATTATGGACTATAGAATATTACAGTTAAATACCAATAAAACATATCCAAAATGATGATGAATTTCAATTAATTTGCTTAGCAATTTCTTATCATGTGCCAGGTATTGTCCAGAGCACTTTGCAAAAAATAATCCTCCACAATATCATCCCCATTCAATAGAAGAGAAAACTGGGACCAGAGAATGTCACTAACTTGCACAAAGCCACAGAGCTAGTAAGCTGGAAGTCTAGCCTGGAGTATGTAATCTGAATCAATTTACTATTTTGTCCTTATTCGTGATCAGGTACATTTATCTTTATCTTATTTTTTGTAGTCTTTAATTTTGTGCCTAAATACACTTGCAATTAGTTGTATACATTTAGACAGTAGTAACATACATTTCCATCATCTTAAAAATAGGTATGTATCCAAGGAGCAATTCAAATCCATGAAATTCCAAATAAGCCTCCTATTACAAGACTTTTTTTTCCACAATAAAACGTTAGATGCAGACTAAATTTGATTCTGCATCAGACAAGCAGATACAACATTTCAGACTATGAAACAGTTTAATAACTGATACATATACTGAACTTTCTAAAAGGTAGAGTTGTAATTTAATTTTTATTCATAGCTGTCAAGTACCAAAGGCCACAAATAGAATAATAAATTCAAAGGAATATTAAAAGTTAGACCTTAAATAGAGAACCAGACAGATGTTTGCAAGATTAATAATGTTATTAAATTTCTGTAGAATCGTACAATACAGAAACAATGGTCCTAAATATGACAGCATTTTTTTAACTTGTGAACAATTTTGTGGGTATACTGATATAAGTAACCGAGCTCATAATCTTTTATCTAATGCTTCCGATTTTCTTTTTGTTGTTGTTCAATATCTGAACTTTTCTGGCTCCCTCTTTTTTCTCTATTGTAAGTACTTTTTCTTCTCTTGGTCTTTTCTATGAATTTATCACTACTTTCTACCCCATGTAAAAATTGATTTTAACCAAATTCATACACTCTGTAAATAGATGTATATTGTGCCATTTACAATGTGTTACAAGTCTTAGTTTTTCTCAGTCTCTATTTTCTTTGACACACAGTAAAGATAAAGCATCTTCCCTTATGCTTGTGTTTTTCCATCCATCATGCAGAAACCAACTCTACTGGGAGAAATCACATCCACTTTTAATTGAGCAGCCACAGTTCCAAGTAAAATCAGTTCCTAAGGTGATAAGAACTTTTTTTTTTTTTGCGGTACGCGGGCCTCTCACTGTTGTGGCCTCTCCTGTTGCGGAGCACAGGCTCCGGACGCGCAGGCTCAGCGGCCATGGCCCACGGGCCCAGCCGCTCCGCGGCATGTGGGATCTTCCCGGACCGGGGCATGAACCCGCGTCCCCTGCATCGGCAGGTGGACTCTCAACCACTGCGCCACCAGGGAAGCCCGGTGATAAGAACTTTTAAACAATTTCTCTAGACACTTTTCAGCTCTTTCCTGAAATTACATGTTTTACTTATTAATGCTATGGCTTTCTCATTTGTATGGACAACAAAAATGCCATGACAAAATTTTTGTCTGTTACCAGACCAGAAGACAGAAAGTATGGCAGCAGATTCTAAAAATATCCAGAATATTCCCAGAAAGTACCATAAATTTTGGAAGATTGTGTTGCAACATGGAACTTCTTAATTTACAAGATTTAAGCACATGGTCTTGAACTTTCTATAATAAGTTCTGTTACTTTGCCGACAAAGGGACCAGAATAGATGGAATATAGCTAAAGGTTAATGTTTGCATGCCACCCAGGTCACAAATAAATGTTTTATTTCTTTGGGAATCCCAACTTTCATTGCTATAAATAATTAATTGCAAGCACTAGATAATAGTTGTTAAAGGTCATAATGGAGACAGGATTTTAACGTTCCTGTTAGTAAAATTGTGCAGAGAACTTAGAAATAGAGGAACTACTCAAGCATCGGTTCTTTGCTGACCAACTGAAGAGGGGTGAGGAGAGAAAAAATTTTTTGGAATTCTATGTTGGCATAAGGGTAATTCAGAAAACACTATGTAAGTCATTTCTTTGTTTGTAAATGCTTGTGGCTTCATATGTGTAAAATTTTTAAAATTTGTACTGTATTTTACTGTATTTTTCTTTTTTCATATCACCTAGTTCATTTTTCTTTTTACCCCCTATTTTAAAAAAATTTATTTCTTATTGAAGTAGAGGTGATTTACAATGTCATATTAATTTCTGGCATACAACAAAGTGATTCTTTTTCATACTCTTTTCCATTATGGTTTATCACAGCACATTGAATATATTTCCCTGTGCTATACAGTAGGACCTTGTTGTTTATCCATTCTATATATAATAGTTTGCATCTGCTAACTCCAAACTCCCACTCCATCCCTCCCCCTCCCACCCTACCCCTTGGCAACCCCAGGTGTTTTCTCTATGTCTGTGAGTCTGTTTCATAGATAAGTTCATTTTTGTCATACTTTAGATTCCACATATAAGTGATATCATATGATATTTGTCTTTCTGTGTCTGACTTACTTCACTGAGTATGACAGTGTCTAGGTCCATCCATGTTGTTGCAAATGGCATTATTTTATTCTTTTTTTATGGCTGAGTAATATTCCATTGTATACATGTACCACATCTTCTTTATCCATTCATCAGTTGATGGACATACAGGTTGTTTCCATGTCTTGGCTATTGTGAATAGTGCTGCTGTGAACATAAGAGTGCATATATCTTTTTGAATTATAGCTTTTTATGTATATATGCCCAGGAGTGGGATTGCTGTATTGTATTGCAGCTCTGTTTTTAGTTTTGTAAGGAACCTCCGTACTGTTTTCCATAGTGGCTGCACGAATTTACATTCCCACCAAAACCACTGTTGACTCTTTTTTTTAAACTTATTTTATTCAGGCATTTATTTATTTATTTTTATTGATGTAGAGTTGATTTACAATGTTGTGTTAGTTTCTGCTGTACAGCAAAGTGATTCAGTTACACATATCTATACATTCTTTTTAAAATATTCTTTTCCATTATGGTTTATCACAGGATACTGAATATAGTTCCCTGTGCTATGCAGTAGGACCTTGTTGTTTTACCCCTTACTTTTTGAAGTACTATTCCCACACCATTGGATCTTCTGTCTGTCTCCTAGGGCTCAACGCTGAAAGCTTCTCATAGGCTACAAGAACTTCATTGCTACTGTGCGTACCCAAACTCTACCCTGCCTCTAGCAGTTATTTAATATTAAAATATTCACAATAAGAGAGGATTATAAGGGCTTCCCTGATGGCGCAGTGGTTGAGAGTCCGCCTGCCGATGCAGGGGACGTGGGTTCGTGCCCCGGTCTGGGAAGATCCCACATACCGTAGAGCGGCTAGGCCCGTGAGCCATGGCCGCTGAGCCTGCGTGTCTGGAGCCTGTGCTCCGCAACGGGAGAGGCCACAACAGTGAGAGGTCCGTGTACCGCAAAAAAAAAAAAAAAAAAGACAGGATTATAAGAAAAAAATTGTTTTTTTTAAATTGTTTCCTCTTTGCAACTCAAATGTGGCTACTATGCAAATTATAATTGCTTTATGGAATACAATTCTTTATTTTGTTTTTTAAATCCCAAGGAGTAGTAGGAATTTGTAATTTTAGGCTAATTATGAAAGGCTTAACTGTTTAGGTGACCAACATACTTGCTAAATCTCTTGGTGGGCATAATTATTTAAGTACCTATTTCTAGGAGAGAAAAAAACCTTTCATTTTTCCAGGCTTATGTAGGGAGGTAGTTGTAATACTACTCCAAAGAGAAAACAGCTCTCACAAGAGCAGTCATTTTCAGGGAAAATTAATACCAGTTTAAGAATTTTCACAACAGCTAATTATTACCTATTTTTAAGAGATTTGGACATTTTCAGTGAGTAAGCTTTAGGATATATTTGTATTTTGGGAGATGATGGCTATGGTGAGTATTATTTTTTTTTTTTTTTTTTTTTTTTTT
>NW_006792653.1:146143-165987 GCF_000442215.2 Lipotes vexillifer
CAGGCCTCTCACTGTTGTGGCCTCTCCCGTTGCGGAGCACAGGCTCCGGACGCGCAGGCTCAGCGGCCATGGCTCACGGGCCCAGCCGCGCCGCGGCATGTGGGATCTTCCCGGACCGGGGCACGAACCCGTGTCCCCTGCATCGGCAGGCGGACTCTCAACCACTGCGCCACCTGGGAAGCCCTATGGTGAGTATTTTTAATGACATTAAGGCAATAATTTTCCCATAAGTTTAACATCAAGAACTTCCAACAGGCACACAGTGTTTCTCTGCTTGATTTTTAGTATTTATTTAACACTCACCTAAGTGTAAATTAATGTTTATTTTCAATATAAGTAATAATGTGTTAAATGTTTACATATATAAAGCCTAGACACATTTCTGATAATTTACTTAGGTTAGACTATGAACTATAGCTCATTGAATTTTATAGCTATAGAATCATGGACTTAATGGGAACTAAAAAATTTGAAGACTCTTGAATACTCTGAAAAAATTGGCAGCCAGAAATACTGTTACTTAAATTATAAGTAAATCTGATTATTTTTTAGGAGTGTAATTTTTGTTTACAGTTGATTGACCAGGAGAAGGTAGTACTGAAATATTCTCTGTAGTTTTGAATTGAGGAGTAATAGAAAAACATTGTATCCTAGATTCCAAAGTCCTGTATTTGTCTGAACTCATCTACCACTTGTGTGTGACCTTACACCAAATTAATCAATTTTCTAAGCTTCAATTTCTACATATACAAAATTGGATAAAAATATTTTATCTTATTCAATTTGGTGATTATTAATTTTCAGAATTTTTATATTAGCAATCCTGTCATCTGCAAATAATTACACTTGCATCTTTATTCTAGCATTAATATCACTTAATATTTTTTCTGATTGTAGCATTATTTCATCCAATTACTGGCAGTCTTGTTCTATTTCTCCCTTTCAAAATCCATTTTCCATTTGACTATCTCTCACCCGCATGTCAGCTACCATCCCCCAACCTCTTGCTCCATCTTTCCTGGGGTATCATAGTGATCAATTTACAGGTCTCTACTGTAAATATTGCAACCCTACAGTCTATTTTTCCCATAAATCCCAGAGTTTTAATGTTTATGTCAGTTGTTTTCTCCAATGTATGTAATAAATTTAAAATTTGTTACATAATATTATGCCAGTTGCTTGCTCAAAACCTTGTAAAGTCTTCCCAATACATTTAGAATGTCTCAATGCATGTATTAATTGGGATATAGGTCATCCACTAAGGTAGTCAAGGAATCCCTACATTATCTGGCCAAGACATTTTTTTCTATCTCCTCTTCCTCTTGCTAACTCTGCTCTAGTCACACTGATATCCCTCTTTGTTCCTAAATATTCTCTCTTCCCTTTGCCTGTAATGTTTTATTCCAGATATTAAAGTGACTTGCTTCCTGCTTTTTTTCCTTGTCTCTTCTGAAATGTCACCCCTCAGAGATGATTCCTTTCAACACCCTATCTAAATGATATCACCCTGTCATGCACTCTCTACTTACTGTTTTTTTTCCTTCTAACACTCATAGCTGCTGAACATTATACCCTTTCTATCTCTGCTTCTAATATATACCTTCAGTGGGGGAAGGTTTTTTTTTGTTTTTTTTTTTTTTATATATTCACTGATGTAACTCCTGCAGTGCCTCAACCTGCACCCAGCCTCTGGTAGCTATGCCATAAATATTTGTTGAATGAATAAACTAAAGCATGAATGAACTGGGGGGGAAAAAACGTACGGAACAATATTGAGTAGTACCAGTGATAGCTTGTGTTTCAGTTATGCATTGCTGCATAATCAAAACCTATTGTCTCAAAACAACATCACAAATTTAGAATTTGGGCAGGACTCAGCAGGGTTATCCCTGCTTTACCTGGTATCTCTTCAAGCTGAGATAGATTGAAGCCTGGAGGCTGGAACAATCCAAACACTTACTCTCACATCTCTGGAGGTTGATACTGACTGTCAGCTTGAACATCAGCTAGGATTTGGGGCACAGCACCTACATCTCACCACCATTCCACGTGACTGCTTGGTTTCCTTATGGTATGACAGGTGAGTTCCCAGTAAAATTATTACAATGAAGAGAAGAGAAAGACAGGTTAAAGGTGTATGTATCACTTTTTATCATTTTGTCTGGGAAGACAAGAAATGCCACATTTCTATTCATTCTATTCTGCCCCATTCTATTCATCGAAATAACGCTGGCCCGTATTCAAGGGGAAAGATATTAGACTCTAGTTTTTAAAGGAAGAAGCGTCAAATATTTTGCTGACATATTTTAAAACTATTATAGAGTGCATTGTTATTTTAGTCCCCTTTTTAATGGAATTGCCTCTAGGGTTTTCCTATTATATATATATATTTCCTGCTCAACAATAGCAAGGACAAGATTGATAGGCCAGCTTATTAGGAATGAATTAATGCATACAATTTTGTATAAATGTAAGACATTTTCATGCCTCATCAAAGAAAAATTACACCTAAATAGCTGTCAATGCATACTAAATTGGTAAAAATTCTAGTAAGATATTTTAAATATTTTGAAATACAATGCTACAAGTGACTTATTTAGTAAAATGTACTAAGTGTAATCTGTCCTTACTGGCTCACTACATGTATGCGTTCCCATCCCACCTACACTGGATTCCCTTCATTTGCCATTTTTACTGTAAGCTTGACAGCATCTATGAATTTATTGAACACTATCAGGATTCAGAATGTTTTCAGTGTGATGGCAAAATTCATACCTTAAAAAAATTTTTCAGGCTATTATTTGCCGCTTCTTTTCAAAAAGTCAACCTTCTCTCAGCAAAATAAATCTGAACAAAGTTAAAAGTATTCACATTTCAGGAGTAAAAACAAATAATATTTTCACTGGATATTGGGTTATTCACAATGACTATTTAGATGCAATATTAATTTTCATGAAAAAAATCTCTTCTTTCCTCTTCTGGTAGTGACTTCCTTCTGACATCAGCTGCTGTCTTTCTTCACTTAGTTCTACAGTGCTGACATATTTAGGTTTTTACATAGAGAGGCTCCCTATGTGATTGTACATATACGTACTTTGTAAATGACAAGAAAGCTTGGAAATATTTCTCCTCTTTAGGGATAAGCAGATTCATTAAGTATGAAATATGATCAGATTCAATAGTGTATCTTTTCATTAAAAAGAAAAAAATTACTCTTTGAAAAGAAAAATGTAATTAAATAATTATACCTAGTGAACAATTAAAGCACAATTAACAGTCTTACCACAAATCTGAGACTAACATTATTTCAAACTATGGAGAAAATGGTAATGTGAATGTTTTCACAATATACATTTATATTTTATACTATACATAACAGATGGTCTAAAAGAATACTGTAATAATTTTTCATGATACTTCCTTATTACATTCTCAAAAACAAGGGTAAAATTTAGCATATCGAAAGAAAAATTTGATTCTCACAGGCGATTGAGGAACACTTGTCTTTCTTTTGAGTAGTTAGAGGTAAATTTCCATTATAAAAGGAGATTTTTATCATTAAATTTTTAGCATAGAAAGGATGTGTACAGCTTCAAAAAGCCAACCTGATTTTAGCTTCAAATTCTTTTTCTTCCTCAAATATTAAAGGTATTTGCAGATCCTTAGACCTGTTTGTCTACTTAGCCAAGTTAAATTAAAATGCAAGATGATAATCTATTGTTAGATTATTTTTCCAATATTGACAATCAGTTCCCTTTCATAATGAACTTTTCTCTGTGCTAGCTACTTCAAATTTTTTTATCCTTTACCCATAGGATTGAACATGATTATGAAAGATAAACCTTAGTAATAAAAGATGAAAAGGGGTTATGACATTCTTATTAAACAGAAAAGGCAACTTCTTTCGATTCTAATCTTATAGTTACTAGCAGTGTTAGAACATTATTAGAAGTACAGGAAACAGGCATATTTATTCATAAGTCCTGCTCTCGTAAATTATAATTTGTAAAGAGTAGAACTTTTACAAAACTAGTGCACCATGACTCTTCTTTTTGTCTTATAAAATGTGTAATGTAAATTCTATTTTTCTACAAAGGAAATTTAAAAAATATGAATATTTGTTCAGAAATAAAGTAAAATATTAATAGAACTCACAAGGATCTTCAAGAGGGTAATGTAATGGGAAAGAATAAAATTAATATTTCTTGATCTAGTGTATTCCAGGCAATTTACTTCTTTTTTGTTTTGCTTTTTTTTCTTTTTGTCTTCCTGAAGAGTCAAAGAAGAGGTCAAGTTACTTATTTTTAGGCAACAGATTCCAAACTAGCTAATTTAAGTAGTAAGGGATTTATTAAGTTGCAGAGAAAGCTCACATAATTGTTAGGAGGGATAGAGGCTTTAGGCTTAGCTTCTGTGATTACAGAAATGGGCCACCATAAGAGCCTTTGTCAGGAATCTGAAACTCAGGAAGCTAATCATGCTGGAAACTCCAGAATGAATTCTTTTCTGTGACAAACCCCAAACTACCAAACTGGAAAGTCTTCTGAAAAATTAGGAAGTCATCACTATAATCACAGTCTAGAGCTACACTACTCTGATTTTATTATTCAATTCTCAAAGAAGCCCATCACGAGTGAATTTAATTACAGGAACCAAAATCACGTCTGGTGCCCTAGCTGCAAGGTAATATAGCAAATGTAAGTAGAGTCCAGACTCCATATGCTTAAAGGGCGTTAGAGTGGGTATTGGAAAACATGTCAACTCTACCCACTGAGGCCCCCCTTCCACTTGGTTACAGAGCACCAGTAAAGATCCTGTTCCAGTTACTATGGTAGAGAAACAAAGTATCTCAGAGCTTAGCAGCTTCAAACACTATCTTATTTTTCTCATAGTTCACTTTCGGGTCTCTATGCAACTCTAGTCATATTGGTTAGGGCTGTAGTCATCCGAATACTCCAAAGAGTTGATATCGAGGATGGCCCACTAGTATGGCAAGCATTTCGGACCTCTGTTGTAGAATAAAACCCATAAAGTGGCCTGTTCATGTGACCTGGGCTTGCCCACAGTATAGGAATTCAGGACTCAAAGTATGAAGGCTCTATTGTACAAGAAAGATGCTCCATAACTTTTTATGATATACTATCTGAAACCACACATCACCACTTCTGACTTTTTCTGTTAGTCTCAACAGTCTATACATATATACACATATATTATACATACATATATACATATGCTATATATATAATATATACTTATATCTTTATAAATAAATGAGAAGAGAAAAATACAGATAACTACAAATATTCTTACTCCTTTAAGAATTCTGAAGACTTGGTTGGCATTCATAATATTCATTTTCCGTTACCCATTCCATGTCCATTTTACCCTGTCTGAGCACCTCACCTTGTCAGTGTTCTTTATTTAAAGGTGGAGGGGCAGTAACTAAAATGTTTATTCTTGATAGTTCAGGTCTCTTGCTTGTCATCCAGTTTGGATATTTCTAATCTACCAAATGGCAGGACTAAGACGTGTTTAGGATGAGTCACTGAGTTTGAGAAATACTACTACCTCTCTTGATTTTGTTGCAGCATACATATAAACTTTGATTTAAAAGACCAAGTCCTGAAACAACAGAAAAATGCCGTCTTTTTAGATATTGTTCTGATGGCATGAGGTTTCCAAAACTGCTTGATGCAAGTTTTAGTTTTCAGTTTAGTGATCTCATTCTCAAGTCCCTGTGGAAGCATGGCACCCTTGGGTATCAAATTATTGAAATATGATATGAAAGTTGAAAGATATGAAGTAAACTTTTCTATTTAATTATTTATTATTTCAAGTGGTTTTAAAATCGTATAATTATAAATATATATATATAATTATGTAATTATAAAAATTATATAATTTTGAGAGGTGCCACTATTAAGTACATCCCCTAGTACCAGAACATATAGACTCTGGCCATAGAGAATATCACTCTGGAATACACAACCAAATTACCAGGGGTTTTTTCCCCACTTATTTGAGACTAGTTGACTCTTCAGTAGTTCTCCCATTCTCTAAGAGCAGCTGCTTCTGGCACATCAGTGAATCCTGTACAACAGTAGTTGCCTTATTTGTTTTGTGGTAAAATGAATTCCTTGATAAGAATTAGTATTGTTATGTGAAAACCTGATGGTAAATGAGGTATTTGGTAATATGTTAATGGTGTGTTTACAACAGGTTGGTGGACAGAAAAGACATAATTCTTTTTAAAAAAAATGTACTACAGTCAGGAAAAATGAACTCTCTCTCCCAAAAAATGATATCTGATATATTCATTGTGCTACTAGATGGCTGGCTGATTCCCCCAGTATATAGCATTATATTAACAATTCTCTGCAATTTACAGATCAGGGACTTAGCATTGAAAGTATTATATATGCCTATTGTGAGGAAATTCAAACTATTGAGCCCATGCATAACCTCTATCCCTGACACTATGACCACATTTTATATTCATTGAACAAGAGCTAGAACAGATGTGGAAAGAAGATGATTGACAGCCTTTAGATAGGGTACCTTGTTCATCCAATTATTGACAACCTCCTCTAAGGAATATTCATGTCAGCCATAAATATTCTCACTTTCTAGAACCATTTAGTGAGGTCTATCTACATTCCTCCTCCAACAGCTGCTTTGTAGTCAATCCTCCAATTTTATTCTTTCCAAATTCCTCATCATTTGAACAAACCATTAGATACCACTCATGAATGAATACCTATTTGTATTTCCAGTAATGTCTAATTCCAGACCAAATGGAAAATAATATATAACTCTTGAAGTTTTGCTTACTGCCAAGATTTTCTTTTCCCATTCTCTTCCCCGCGCTCTTGTCTAACTGTAGCATTCTCCTTCTGGGTCAAAATTGTTCTCCTCAGTTAACTGCCATAGGAAGATCCTAATGAGACTATAAATGTGGGTTCAGAGAGAAATGGCAGGAGTAAGCACACAAGGAAATTAAGACCTGCTCAGTCTGTCTTGAATATACCACATTCTATTGTAAGAAAATGCTTCTGGATGTTACTGGCTGTTTGGTTTTGGAATCAAGTAACACCAAGTTTATGATGGGAAATCTGGGAATTACAGTTACTTGTTCCATCATCAGGTGTTCAATATCCACCATGGCACAATAACAAGCTAAGAATGATTGCTGGTCACTTCAAAGGGAGCCTGGATTTGCTCCAAAACCTAAGCACCCTCCACTCTGATTTGGCCATCCAAGCCGATGGTAGCCTTCATGACAGGCATTTTAAGTACCATCACATTCAGAAACTAAGAAGGCTTAGGTGAAAGACTGAGCCAGCTGCAAAGCCTTTTCTTGTTCTCAGTGCAGCTCAAAACTGGCCACTTAATAAGTGCGTCAGAGCAATATAATTAAATAGGCTATCAATTCCCATCAACCATTAATGCCTTTTACTTGGTGGTAGAGAATGTAAGTTGAAGCAACTTTTCCTTTCTTCTGAAGGAGGTATCCTAACATGTCTAGACCTATGGATGCCAGAAACTATCAGACGCCTTACTGTTGTATCATTCCCATATTCTGGCATACATCAAATGCTCCTTCCTTGTCAGTAGGTACTATCAGCAAGTCAGCTGTGATAAGATAGTTAATTAAGGTCTCTGCAGGCTAAATTATGACCAAGAAGCAGTGTTGCATAGCCTTAAGCAGACCAGTGAAGATTTACTCTTGTGTTTGTTGGAGGAAAGCATAATGCTTCCTCTGTTTTTCTGATTATTGGGATAGAGAAAAACACATAATCTTTAATGGAGTAAATTCTGTGTAATTGGTGTTAGGGGCCATGTTAATTTGTTGCAATAAAAATAATAAAAATTAAAATAAATATGGATGGTCATCACCGAATTAAATTTAGAATACTCCTTTATTATGTTCTAAGACCTTTTTTTTTTTTTGCACAAGTCAGAATGGTAAAATAAATAGGGATATGACAGAGGCCATTTCTGCTCCTTCCTTGATGCTGTTGTTAATGACCCTACATTTTATAAAGCCTTAAGGATTCATTAGCTTCCAATTAGCTTGTCAACCAATAACCCTCACTCTACAGGGAAGTACTATGGTGATTTACCAGTGTCTGAGTATTTATATTCTAACCACACATTCAGAAACTGGGGAAATAAGCACAGTGTGAGTTCATGCACAGTGTAAGTTCATAAACAGAGTAAATTCTATTTATCATCTGACCCTCTTGAGCCCTCACTCTGATCAATGAATCACTATGACATTCTAGAACCAAGAGAGCAGAATTGGTTTGGAGCCAGTATTGAATTACTCCAGACAAGAATATGTATATATTTGGTTTTCTCCCAGTGCAGGTTTGCTCCAGGAAATCAAAACAGATCTCTTAGGGAAGGACTGGGAGATAGATGTGCTGTATATATTTAAGGTGCAAAGGCAAAGTCCTTTATCCAAGTATGTGGTTATCTCTTCCTTCAAGGATTCTTGTTTTTAAGAGAAATTGATATATGGGAATTTGAGATACAGTAAAGCTCCATCTGATGATTCAGTTCAGAACTCTCTCTTCACCATACATAGAAGAGTTTTTCTGGTTAAGTAGATAAAGTACAACCCTAATGGGCTAATATATTTTCTTTAGGAGCATATCATCTAATAGCTAATAGACTGACGAAATCTGTCAGTCAGATGATTCTGATTACAGTCCTGCCTTGGTATCTGCAGGGATTGGGTCCAGGACCCCAGCAGTATACCAAAATCTGGGGATGCTCAAGTCCCTTATATAAAATGGTGTAGTACAGTTGGCCTTCTGTATCCAAGGGCTCTGCATCTACAGATAGGGAGGGATTACTGTAACTGCTGCCTGGTTAAGTAATCACTGCCTCTATGGTTAATTGTTGTTAAGTGTTGTGTTTTTGCCTTTTGCAATCATGAGAATTCTATAATTACTCCTGGACAGGACATTAATGTCAACAGAAGCACCTCCCGCTTATATCCTCTGCCCACAGAAGACAGCCATTCATAGTGCGTCACAAAGATGCTGATCCTGCCTTTACCACTGATGTTCTCTGTGGCTTTGTCAAGAAGTTATCCTCTCGAATAAGATTTGAGCATTTAATGTATAACATGATGAATATAGTTGTTAATGCTGTACTGTATAAGTGAAATTTACTCAGAGTATAACTTAAAATTTCTCTCACAAACACAAAAAAACAAACAAACAAACAAAAACAACAAAAACACCCCACAACTATGTGAGGTGATGGATATATTGGTGATGGAATCCTTTCACAATGTATAATGTCTAGCCAATCATCGCTTTTACGTTTTAGATAACTTATAATTTTATTTGTCCGTTATACCTCAATAAAGCTGAAAAAAGAGAAGTGATCCTAAAATCTTACTTCATAGACATAGTTAGAATAAATATCGTGTCTGTTACCTTATCATATTGTTAATAGTAGCCATGCTATTAAGCCAAGCAACTTCAAGCTTGATGAGTTGTTTTCTTTTTTAACATCTTTATTGGAGTATAATTGCTTTACAATGGTCTGTTAGTTTCTGCTTTATAACAAAGTGAATCAGTTATACATATACATATGTTCCCATATCTCTTCCCTCTTGCATCTCCCTCCCTCCCACCCTCCCTATCCCACCCCTCTAGGTGGTCACAAAGCACCAAGGTGATCTTCCTGTGCTATGCGGCTGCTTCCCACTAACTATCTATTTTACATTTGGTAGTGTATATATGTCCATGACACTCTCTCACTTCGTCCCAGCTTACCCTTCCCCCTCCCCGTGTCCTCAAGTCCATTCTCTACCTCTGCGTCTTTATTCCTGTCCTGCCCCTAGGTTCTTCAGAACCAAATTTTTTTTTTTTTTTTTTTTTTAGATTCCATATATATGTGTTAGCATACGGTATTTGTTTTTCTTTTCTGACTTACTTCACTCTCTATGACAGACTCTAGGTCCATCCACCTCGCTACAAATTACTCAATTTTGTTTCTTTTTATGGCTGAGTAGTATTCTATTGTATATATGTGCCACATCTTCTTTATCCATTCCTCTGTCCAAGCTTGATGAGTTTTTTAACTGTTTGCTCTGCAAGGAAGTTTAAAAAATAATAAACAGTGAAAAAATGGTATGTTTATTTTAAATTTGATCCCAAAACACAACTTTAAAATGTGTTATGTTTAATATAAATATCTCAACCTATCAACTTATAGGGGGCCAATTTTCCAGATTTGAAATGTCAATAATGTCCTTTAATAAATTGGAATATTTACACGTTAACTTTGGAATAATGTGATTTAAACTGCTTGGCAAAATGTTTTGTTTCTCACACAGGATGCTATAGCTGCACTGCTGCTCATGGCGAAAAGTGGTACAGCGTCACTCACAACAAGGTGATTCTCACGTATGTCTCCTCCCTCTCAGGGAACTCCACTGACGAAGTATTCTCATAGTAGTCTTAAAGTAATCTGTAAGTGAATTTATCTCTGGGAAACAATTTTATCTGTGATCAAAAAAGATATCATAACCAAGGTAAAAAAGCATGCCGTTAGCTTTATTTAAAAAAATGTATATACATGAAAAGGCCAATACAATTAAAGAAAAAGCTAAATGATTACCATCACTCTGAATGGTTGCCTCTGTATGCATGAATTCCTATATCAAACAAAGATGGCAAATTAGAGCTTATAGCTGTAGGATAATGTCACGTTTCCCTCAATTAGATATTATCAGTTGATTGTTTACTTTTCACTGAGAAAATAGTTTAGCAATAACTTTGTCCATAAATTTACTTGAGGTTTAAATTTTCCTTTGGACATTAAGGTCCTAATCATCATGAAATTCAGAGGCAGATTGCTATTGAAAGACAAGTGAAAACATAACTGAAGAGGAAATCAAATTATCTATGCCCTATGCATTGAACATACAATTTTTGACAGCTACAGTGTCCATATTTAGAAATCCTGAGTAAATGCAGAAGTCTGGCACAATGCTTTCTACTCCATGGAAACTGCTCTATGACTTGCAATTAACTTTAACCACTCCCTTCCCATCAGCCATACACACATAACTTAGTCACTTCATTACAATTTACACCTCTTTTGTGATGCTTTGCATTCTGAACTTTTTCAGTGTGAGATAAGAAGTAGCTTTAGGGTCTATCACTTCTCTAACCTCATACCCTGACAGCATGTTGTACACGTTTTAACCTATTTTTAATTATTTCTACTATTCTTGTATTTGTATTAGATTTTCTTTTAAGAAATATGTGAGCAATGACTTAATTCTATCATGGTGAAAACCTCTCTGGCACAAGCCTTTCCTTCAGAATTTTACTAGCCTTTACTCTAGGCTGATTCACTGATACCTGAATGTCAGAATGAGGATGATATCTGGTCCCTGCTGTAGCAGCCAGCTAATCTTAGAATGGGCACTACGTCATTTTCTCTGCTTGGCTTTATTTGGATAGCAGAGGAAAACATTCTTTAATTTTAAAAAGCTCTCATTATTGAATTTAAGCAAGGTACCAGAGGACATACCCAGATGTTTTAGCTTGAGATAATTATGTGAAATTCTTTTTACTTTTTTCTTTTTTATCTTTTTTTAACTTGAGATGTTATTTTTTTCTTCTATCTGAAACCTGCTCAGAGAAACATTGGAAGGTAGCTACATATGCCAAAAAGGTTGTCATCAAAGTTATTCCTGCTGTTTCTTTACATATCTATGTTATTTATCCTCATGCATAATTCATTTTCTGAAAAAAAAAAAAAAAGAAACAAAGCAAAGAATAAATAGTGATATAGTGCCAAAGATCCCTTGGGAGTCTGACATAAGAGCTTAGTTCACTTTGCATCTTGTGATCATTTTGTCACATAAACACACATTCTCAATGCTTCCTATTCATTTAAAAAAATCTAAAGAATTGTATTACTTATTTTTTAGGGGAGAGTAAAAACATTATTTCTACTCTTGTCCTCATAGAAAAAAAGACTCAAAACTCTCATAATTTATCAGCATAACTTATATAAAGTCAGCTTAATTTTGAATAATACATGTTAAATTACAAAAAGTTAATCAGAAAACATGCATTTCCAAACAAGGAATGCTATTGTAGGTGAGAAAGCCATATCAGGAAGTAGAGTATATAGTTACTTTCTTTGTTCTACAAGTACTCAGCATTCCTAATTTGGAGCCAGACAAATGTCTTCTAAACGTAGAAATATGTGAGAAAAATATTTTCTGTTAATTTTCAGAAGATAACTTATAAAATGATGATGCCATAAGAATGACGAGACAACTATAACAGCAGAACATATCAATTCTTTTCCATTCATACAAGACTCCTTGCCAGGAGACTTGGATTGTTTATATTTTCTTCCATTTCATGGACACGTTTTCAAAACTCCACAGACATAAGCCTTTAGATGGGTAAAATATTAGGATTCACAATTTACACAGAAAGAAAGTTACAGCTAAATGTTTTAACTTTTCAAAGACCACAAAACTAGGTAGCGACAGAAGCTTCATCTGCTGTGCGGGCTTTTAGGATGAAGACTTGGAGTCTGGAGAAAAACTACCTAGTTTTTATTCCAAATCTCCAATTTATTGGACGTGTAAACTTGATCAAGTTAAACTGCTCTGTGCCTCAGTTTCCTCATATAAAATGGACAAATTATCACATCTTCCTGCCTGTTAGGGTCATTCAGATTTAAGGAGTGTGAAGTATTGTAAATCCTGGCTGATCTTTTACTATCCATCTAATCTAATGTCTAATTATCCATAAAGCCTGACGAACTCTCATTGTACCAAACGCTAATCCAAAGACTCCACGTGAAAAAAGGGGGAAAAAAAAAGAAAAAAAGGAGAAACCTGATAAACTTACAATACATGTTAAAATTTTTCTAAGATAATGAAAAGGGACCAGAAGTTTCTAGGTGTTTATGTGATTCAGCCTTTAACATTGTCTCATTCCTCTTCATGTGAATTTTTTCCATAAGCCTGCCGACACAACCTTTAAGTCCTCCCCTACTCCTTTGGTAAACAAAAGAGAACCCACCATTATTTCAACATTGTATTCTCAAAAGCAAAGTATGCAAATGGTGAAAGAGAAAACCAAGAGTGTTTTCTCCTGATAATAAAGAGATAAGTAAGCTATGTCTAATTTAGCAAAATAAAAAACAAAAGGGATTATCTGAATATATTTAAAAAGTGGTTTCACAAATGATTGCTAGCTGTAATCATTTAAATGATCTGAGGTTTTATTTTCTTCAAATATATGCCTCATAATTTAAATTTTACAAAGCTGAGATTGGTTAAAATTGCACTATTCAAGGTGGATTTATGTTTTTATTTGTTTAGATGTCTTTTTTTCCACATCTTTATTGGAGTATAAATGCTTTACAATGATGTGTTAGCTTCTACTGTACAACAAAGTGAATCAGCTATATGTATACATATATCCCCATATCCCCTCCCTCCCACCCTCCCTATCCCACCCCTCTAGGTGGTGCAAACCGCAGAGCTGATCTCCCTGTGCTATGCAGCTGCTTCCCACTAGCTATCTATTTTACATTTGGTAGTGTATATATGTTCATGCCACTCTCTCACTTCGTCCTAGCTTCCCCTTTCCCCCATGCTCTGAAATCTGTTCTCTACATCTGCGTCTTTATTTTTGCCCTGCCACTAGGTTCATCAGTACCACTTTTTAAAATTCCATATATACGTGTTAGCGTACGGTATTTGTTTTTCTCTTTCTGACTTATTTCACTCTGTATGACATATTCTAGGTCCATCCACCTCACTACAAATAACTCAATTTCATTCCTTTTTATGGCTGAGCAACATTCCATTGTATATATGTGCCACAACCTCTTTATCCATTCATCTGTTGATGGACATCTAGGTTGCTTCCATGTCCTGGCTATTGTAAATAGTGCTGCAATGAACCTTGTGCTACATGTCTCTTTTTGAATTATGAATTTCTCAGAGTATATGCCCAATCGTGGAATTGCTGGGTCATCTGGTAGTTCTATTTTTAGTTTTTTAGGAAAACTCCATATTGTTCTCCATAGTGGCTGTATCAATTGACATTCCCACCAACAGTGCAAGAAGGTTCCCTTTTCTCCACACCCTCTCGAGCGTTTATTGTTTGTAGATTTTTTGATGATGGCCATTCTGACTGGTGTGAGGTGATACTTCATTGTGGTTTTGATTTGCATTTCTCTAATGATTAGTGATGTTGAACATGTTTTCATGTATTTGTTGGCCATCTGTATATCTTCTTTGGAGAAATGTCTATTTAGGTCTTCTGCCCATTTTTGGATTGGGTTGTTTGTTTTTGTGACATTGAGCTGCATGAGCTGCTTGTATATTTTGCAGATTAATCCTTTGTCAGTTGCTTCATTTGCAAATATTTTCTCCCATTCTGAGGGTTGTCTTTTTGTCCTGTTTATGGTTTCCTTTGCTGTACAAAAGCTTTTGAGTTTCATTAGGTCCCATTTGTTTATTTTTGTTTTTATTTCCATTACTCCGGGAGCTGGGGCAAAAAAGATCTTGCTGTGATTTATGTCATAGAGTGTTCTGCCTATACTTTCCTCTAAGAGTTTGATAGTGTCTGGCCTTACATTTAGGTCTTTAATCCATTTTGAGTTTATTTTAGTGTATGATGTTAGGGTGTGTTCTAATTTCATTCTTTTACATGCAGCTGTCCATTTTTCCCAGCACCACTTATTGAAGAGGCTGCCTTTTCTCCATTGTATATTCTTGCCTCCTTTGTGAAAGATAAGGTGACCATATGTGCGTGGGTTTATCTCTGGGCTTTCTGTCCTGTTCCATTGATCTATATTTCTGTTTTTGTGCCAATAACATACTGTCTTGATTACTGTAGCTTTGTAGTATAGTCTGAAGTCAGGGAGCCTGATTTCTCCAGCTCTGTTTTTCTTAAGATTGCTTTTGGCTATTCAGGGTCTTTTGTGTTTCCATACAAATTGTATAATTTCTTGTTCTAGATCTGTGAAAAATGCCATTGGTAATTTGATAGGGATTGCATTGAATCTGTAGATTGCTTTGGGTAGTATAGTAATTTTCACAATATTGATTCTTCCAATTCAGGAGCATGGTATATCTCTCCATCTGTTTGTGTCATCTTTGATTTCTTTCATCAGTGTCTTATAGTTTTGTGAGTACAGGTCTTTTACCTCCTTAAGTAGGGTTATTCCTAGGTATTTTATTCTTTTTGTTGCATGGTGAATGGGATTGTTTCCTTAATTTCTATTTCTGATCCTTCGTTGTTAGTGTATAGGAATGCAAAAGATTTCTCTGCATCAGTTTTTTATCCTGCAACCTTACCAAATCCACTGATTAGTTCTAGTAGTTTTCTGGTGACATCTTTAGGGTTTTCTATATATAGTATCATGTCATCTACAAGCAGTGACAGTTTTACTTCTTCTTTTCAAATTTGTATTCCTTTTATTTCTTTTTCTTCTCTGATTGTTGTGGCTAGGACTTCCAATACTATGTTGAATAATAGTGGCAAGAGTGGACATCCTTGTCTTATTCCTGATCCTAGAGGAAATGCTTTCTGTTTTTCACCATTGAAAGTGATGTTTGCTGTGGGTTTGTTGTGTAAGGCTTTTATTATGTTGAAGTAAGTTCCCTCTATGCCCACGTTTTGAAGAGTTTTTATCATAAATGGTGCTGAATTTTGTCAAAAGCTTTTTCTGCATCTATTGAGATGATCATATGTTTTTTATTCCTCATTAGTTTAATATGGTGCATCACATTGATTGATATATGTATATTGAAGAATCCTAGCAACCCAGAGATAAATCCCACTTGATCATGGTGTATGATCCTTTTAATATGTTGTTGGAATCTGCTAGTATTTTGTAGAGGATTTTTGCATCTATGTTCTTCAGTGGTATTTGTCTATAATTTTCTTTTTTTGCAATATCTTCGTCTGGTTTTGATATCAGGGTGATGTTGACCTTGTAGAATGAGTTTGGGAGTATTCCTTGCTCTGCAATTTTTTGGAAGATTTTGGGAAGGTTTGGTGTTAGCTTTTCTCTAAATGTTTGATAGAATTCACCTGTGAAGCCATCTGGTCCTGGACTTTTGTTTGTTCGAAGATTTTAAATTACAGTTTCAATTTCATTACCTGTGATTTGTCTGTTTATATTTTCTAATTCTTCCTGGTTCAATCTTGGAAGGTTGTACTTTTCCAGGAATTTGTCCATTTCTTCCAGGTTGTCCATTTTATTGGCATAGAGCTGCTTGTAGTAGTCTCTGATGATCTTTTGTATTTCTTCAGTGTCAGTGGTAATCTCTCCTTTTTCAGGTCTAATTTTATTGATTTGAGTCCTCTCCCATTTTTTCTTGATGAGTCTGGCTAAAGGTTTATCAATTTTGTTTATCTTCTCAAAGGACAAGCTTTGTTGATCTTTGCCATTGTTTTCTTTGTTTCTAGTTCATTTATTTCTGCTCTGATCTTTATGATTTCTTCTACTAACTCTGGGTTTTCTTCTTCATTTTCTAGTTGCTTTAGGTGTAAGGTTCGATTGTTTATTTGGGACTTTTCTTGTTTCTTGAAGTGAGCTTGAATTGCTATAGACCTCCCTCTTAGAAATGCTTTTGCTGAATCCCATAGGTTTTGGATCGTCATGTTTTCATTGTCATTTGTATCTAGGTATTTTTTTTATTTCCTCTTTGATTTCTTCAGTGATCTCTTGGTGATTTAGCAGCGCACTGTTTAGCCTCCATGTATTTGTGTTTTTACTGTTTTTTTCCTGTAATTGATTTCTAATCTCATAGCTCTGTGGTCGGAAAAGATGCTTAATATGATTTCAATTTTCTTAAATTTTCCAAGGCTTGATTTGTGACCCAAGATGTGATCTATTATGGAAAACATTCCATGTGCACTGGAGAAGCAAGTGTATTCTTCTGCATTTGGGTGGAATGTCCTAGAAATATCAAGTAAGTCTATCTGGTTTATTGTGTCATTTAAAGCTTGTGTTTTCTTATTTATTTTCTGTCTGGATTATCTTTCTATTGGTGTAAGTGAGGTGTTAAAGTCCCCCACTATTATTGTGTTACTGTTGATTTCTCCTTTTGGAGAAATGGCTGTTAACATTTGCCTTATGTATGAGGTGCTCCTATGTTGGGTGCATAAATATTTATAATTGTAATGTTTTCTTCTTGGATTGATTCCTTGATCATTATGTAGTGTCCTTCCTTATCTCTTGTAACTGTCTTTATTTTAAAGTCTATTTTATCTGATATGAGTATTGCTACTCTAGGTTTCTTGTGATTTCCATTTGCATGGAATATATTTTTCCATCCCCTCACTTTCAGTCTTTATGTGTCCCTATGTCTGAAGTGGGTTTCTTGTAGACAGCATATATAAGGGTCTTGTTTTTGTATCCATTCCGCCAGTCTATGTCTTTTGGTTGGAGCATTTAATCCATTTACATTCAAGGTGATTATTGATATGTATGTTCCTATTACCATTTTCTTAATTGATTTGGGTTTGTTTTTGTGGGTCTCTTTCTTCTCTTGTGTTTCCCACTTAGAGAAGTTCCTTTAGCATTTGTTGTAAAGCTGGTTTGGTGGTGCTGTATTCTCATAGCTTTTGCTTATCTGTAAAGCTTTTGATTTCTCCATTGAATCTGAATGGAATCCTTGCTGGGTAGAGTAATCTTGGTTGTAGGGTTTTCCCTTTCATCATATTAAATATGTCTTGCCACTCCCTTTTGGCTTGTAGAGTTTCTGGTGAATGGTCAGCTGTTAACTTATGGGGATTCCTTTTTATGTTATTTGTTGTTTTCCCTTGCTGCTTTTAAATTTTTTTCTTTGTGTTTAATTTTTGATAGTTTGATTAATATGTGTCTCAGCATTTTCTCTTTGGGTTTATCCTGTATAGGACTCTTTGCGCTTCCTGGACTTGATTGGCTCTTTCCTTTTCTATGTTAGGGAAGTTTTCGACTATAATCTCTTCAAATATTTTCTCAGATGCTTTCTTTTTCTCTTCTTCTTCTGGGACCCCTATAATTTGAATGTTGGTGCATTTAATATTGTCCCAGAGGTCTCTGAGACTGTCCTTAATTCTTTTTTTTTTCTTGCTGTACGCGGGCCTCTCACTGCTGTGGCCTCTCCCATTGCGGAACACAGGCAGCATGTGGAATCTTCCCAGACAGGGGCACGAACCCGTGTCCCCTGCATCCGCAGGCGGACTCTCAACCACTGTGCCACCAGGGAAGCCCATGTCCTTAATTCTTGTCATTCTTTTTTCTTTATTCTTCTCTGCGGCAATTATTTCCACTATTTTATCTTCCAGGTCACTTATCTGTTCTTCTGCCTCAGTTTTTCTGCTACTGATTCCTTCTAGAGTGTTTTTAATTTCCGTTATTGTGTTTTTCATCACTGTTTGTTTGCTCTTTAGTCCTTGTAGATCCTTGTTAAATGTTTCTTGTATTCTCTCCATTCTATTTACAAGATTTTGGATCATGTTTACTATTGTTACTCTAAATTCTTTTTCAGGTAGGTTGTCTATTTCTTCTTCATTTATTTGGTCTTGTGAGTTTTTACCTTGCTCCCTTGTCTAACATGTTTTTTTGTGGTTCCACTGTTTTTTTTTTTTTCGATGGGTAGGGCTGTATTCCTGTCTTACTGGTTGTTTGGCCTGAGACGTTCAGAACTGAAATTTTCAGGCAGTTGGATACAGCCCGGTCTTGGTGCTGAGATGAGGATCTCACTCCGATTAATATTCCCTGGGGTCTGAGGTTCTCTCTTAATCCAGAAGTTTGGACTCGGAGCTCCCACCACAGGACCTCAGGTCCAACCTCTGGACCTCTGGGTCCCACTGGGTGTAGAAACTCCTCCCCTTCCCCTGGGAACCAAGATCCACAAGCCACATGGTGTGGCAAAAAGAAAAAAAAAAGAAAAAGAAAGAAAAAAAGGAGCAGTACAATAACAGAGAATAAAAAACAAAATACAATTACAAAGTTAAAAATATATTAGGAAAAATAAAAATATAATTGAAACAACTGCAATAAAATAAAACAAAACCACAGCAGAAAAATGATAAAATAAAAAAGGGGGAACAAGCCAGAAAGAGCAGAACAATAACAAAGTGTAAAGAATAAAATAAAATTAGAAAAAGAATAGATTTATTAGAAAAAATAAAAATATAAATGCATCGACAGCAATGAATCAACAACAAGGTACAACAGAACCCCAATCTAAAAGAGGAAAGAAGAAAAACAAAAAACATGAAACAAAAAGCAAAAAACTTGGCTATGGGGAGTGGAATTTAGGTAAAGGTGGAACTTAGTCAGGGGCAGGGTTTAGGGTGGGGCAGGACCTAGGTGGGGGTGGGGGGGGTGAACTTTGAGTGTGGGGCAGGGCCTAGGCGCAAGACCTAGGCAGTGGGAAAAGGCCTTGGGGGCAGGGCCTAGGCAGGGAGAGTGTGGGGCAGATCCTTTACTTAGGAGCTGCCCGGAAGCAGAGAGACAGCACCTCCAAAGGGCTGCCCCCGGAGCTTGGAGTTCCGGAGTTTGGAGGTAAGGCCCTGGGTGAGGGTGTGTGGGTGGGGTTTAGGCTCAGCGCAGTTGGAGGGGGTCTCCAAGTATAGAGGTACGGCTCTGGGTGGGGGTGTAAGGGCAGGGCTTGGGCTCTGTATGGCAGGAGGGAGGCTCTGAGGGCAGAGGATTAATCCCGGGTACCCAACAGCCTCCCTGGTGCCTAAGTGGACAGGGAAAGTGCTGGCCGCATTCCCCTCCATTCCTCCATGCCCCCCGACATCTCTCCCAGGGTCTCCCGCATT
>NW_006792653.1:166175-167247 GCF_000442215.2 Lipotes vexillifer
TTCCTGCTGGACCCTTAACTGTGGGTGGGTCCCACTGGGTGTAGGAACTCCTCCCCTCCCCCAGCCACCCCTCATGGGTGCCAGTCCCATAGGTTTGGCCTTTACTCTTGCTCCCCCTTCCCTCCTTCCTACTCCCTCAGGACCTTCATGGATGGAGGGGCCTCGGTGGGCAGAGGATCAGGCCCAGGATCTCAGCAGGCTCCCAGGGGCCCAAGTGGGCAGGGGAAACCTGGCCACACTCCCTTTTGATCCTCTACCCTCCCAGTGGTCCCCCAATTTCCCCCTCAGGCTTGGGATCCCTTCCCCTCCACAGCCGCCCCTCAGGGGCTCCAGTCCCATCCCGCTACCACTTCTGCCCCCCTCAGCACCCCCATGCCCCATGTCCTACCATGTCGCTGGGGGTTCCTCCCATCCCCTTATGTGTCCATGGTCCTCCACCAGTGCCCGGTAGGTGCCTAGTAGGCGCCGCATCCTCCTAGTCTGCTGTCTTAACTCCTCCTGTTTAGATGTCTTCTTAAATTAGCTTTAAATTTTTATGATAAGCCTTTAAGGTAAATTCCAGAGAAAAGAAGCTGAATCAGATACATTGTAATCCATTTTAAATCTTGAATTGGTATGGAGGGTCTTGTAAAACAGATACAGAAACACCAATATTAAATTGCCCTCCAGGGTATTAGACTAAATAACTCCTTCAATTTCAATCCAATCTGATCATTGCTATGTAAACTCAGTTTAAGTATTCATTGGGTTAAATTCTTATAGGAAAGAGAGATCCCTTTTCAATGGATAAAACATCAATAATTTAGCATAATTTGACCCCAAGGAAACAAAACTGAACAATTAGTTTAGCAAAATTAAATTAATATTTAAAAATTACAGAGGTAAATTTTCTAATTTAATAATTTTTATTAATCTTTTGAGGAAAAAGCAAATGACTGTTTAAGTATGCAGTAAAAAATTATAGAATGTTTTATATGATTGAGAACAAAAATAAATCAAGATATACTTGTGAGAATAGTTTTAATGCTATTTCAGTTAAGCACATACAATGAAACTTTATTGGGATTTTTGG
>NW_006792653.1:167264-189883 GCF_000442215.2 Lipotes vexillifer
AAAGAGTGAAAAGCTGGAGAATAATATATTTTGAAATATATGAAATTCATCCTATAATTATGTCAGAGTAAATTCTAATTTAATAATTACTAAAATGCATTATATTAATTATATTAATATATTAATTATATTATTATATTAATTATATATTAATAACATGTCTTATATATTCAGATTGTCATAAAAACGTGAGAATTTAATTTCTCTCTTACTCAGTATTAACAGATTAATGAATAATAATGCTATACTAAAGTAGTTTAAAAAGTAAGACTATCAAGATTCAATTTTTCAAAATGATAAAGTAGAATTTCAGCTTTTAGCTTAGCTGTTAAATTTGTTCTTTTTGAATTTAGTAAAAAATGTGAAGTAAGCCTAATTACTTAGAGATAATAATATTTGAAACTAAAAATTAGAGAGTGTCTTTTTTTTTCAAATATGCTCTTATTTTACTTAAAAATAAGAACAAATAAAGTTTCCAGAAGTTTTCATGGAAAATTTATACAAGATATATGAAAAAACGGCATAGAGACCAAATTAATTTAGAAAAATTTAAAAAGGTAAAATCAATTGCAATGTTGGATTTAAACTCATGCAGTATAATTTACTACATATTAAAATCAAATATTTAAGAAAATTGTCAGCTGGAAAAACTTTAAATTGAAGAATTTTTCAATGTGTTTAAATTTGATGATAAATGAAAGTTTTGGAGAGAAGTATAAAGCCATTACAAGGGAGATTAATTGATGTTATATTTAGGTGGCAGGACTAGTAATTATTTGTATTATTTTAGAAGTTTGTATACTTATCTCCTAAATTTTCTCCATGGTCACTGTTCTGTTTTCATTTATTTAAAAGATATAAGAAAATGAGTTTTTCACATAGTTTGATTATTTTAAAATACTTTTATGCTTCTGGCCCCTAGTGGAAACTGAATGACTCATCATGAGCCACAGAGTGACTTTGTGGCTAGAACACAAGTTAAATACAATGAGGAAATGATGTTAGGTGTGTATAACAGTGATCCATAGAAAAAGGAAAATAATACAAAATCAAACCTGAGTATGTTAATAAAGCAATAAAAAAATGGCATTCTCTGGTATTCCAGACTATCGTGTCGCTTCCCTCTATTACACACATGCATCTTTTCAACTCATATCTATGGCCTAATGAAAGGTTCACTGTAACCAACTGGCAGAGAAGGAAGGAGGTTGAGCACAAATCACAAAGGGCTCAGCTCTTTGTATGACACTAGCTGAAAATGGATTGTTTCCACATTACAGCTTCATTTAGCAGATGTCCTAAAGAACAGATGTGACAAACTCCCCAGCAGCAGAGTTTCAAGCAGTCCATTTTGTCATTTGGGTTATAAAGAAGGAAAAATGGCCTGAGTTACATGGATTACTAGGCAGTGGCAAATGGCCTGAGTAGTAAATCAGTGCCCAGAAGGAATAAAAATGGAAGGTCCAAGAGCAGGATATCTGGAGAAGTGATAAGCGATAGACAGGCAAGTGCACAGAATGTGTGGATCTTTGGGTTACATGAGAATGCTCACCAGAGGCTGCTGACTGCAAAGGTGGCTCTGCCAAAACCAGCTTTACAGGATGACTTTCCTTGTGTGTATCACCTCTGTACTCTGTCACCGAGTGTTTTCAGAATGAGCTCATGGATGGAATAAACTTGGTGGTGGGAACTGAGAATACACATGGGCTCAGAAGTATGGACTCACTTTCACCAAGACTAATCTATCTACATTCACTAAAAAATATACAACCTGTCAAGAGCAGAGACTGAGACTGAGTCCTTAATATTGCTCCAACCCTCAAGGTGATGCATTAGGCCAGTTGCTGGCAGGTATATAATAGTTGACTACTTTCCCCTGTTGGATAGTGATTTATCCTAACAACAGTCCATACTTTTTGCAGATATGGAATTACCTTCCCTGCCCACAGTGTTTCTGCCACACAATACCTCAGGAATGCTCAATCTGATCCCAGTGTGTGACATCCCACACAATGTCTCCAGCCAAAAGATGCATTTTTACATTGGAGTGGATATGAAAATATGATAATGGAACCAAATTTTCTTCCCATGGACCTTGTGTGGCAAATTTCCAAGTATTTCCCTGTTGGTATTAAGTTTCAGTATTCACAGAGGTGATGAACTGATAATATACTTTCTTTTGCCTATCTTCTTTTCCTTGACTGAATTAATCACTCCCATACCAATCTTTCCTTCATTTCTCAAATAACGCATTTACACTTGAAACTTATCTCAAGGTAATACCTGGACAGAATCCACTGAATATGGAATGTGGAAACCAAGGGGGGAATTCTGGGTAGAGATCTTGACTCCTAGGAGATAACTTCTGCCTGGGGAAATATTTAGATACACAATTACCACCTGGTCACATCAGCTCCTTTTCTTCCAGTGGAGCAATAAGAAGAAAGAAGGTAATATCCTGGTGGGGCATCTTCCCTGAAGAGATACCCAATGGGGAACAGAGGAAATATGACTGGATCTCATGGTATGTGCTAAGGCATCTTTTTTTGGTTCAGCACCCATTAATAATGGCAAGTGGGCAAATTGAAGCAACCACAACTTACACAAAGACAAGTTAATTAAAACCTAATATCTCTTGGGATCCCCTGGTGGCGCAGTGGTTGAGAGTCCACCCGCTGATGCAGTGGACATGGGTTCATGCCCCGGTCTGGGAAGATCCCACATGCCGCGGAGCGGCTAGGCCCGTGAGCCATGGCTGCTGAGCCTGTGCGTCCGGAGCCACGGGAAAGGCCACAACAGTGAGAGGCCCGCGTATCACAAAAGCAAAACAAAACAAAACAAAACAAAAACAACCTAATATCTCTTGGTTCCAAAGGTTCTGAACACTCTACCATGTCAAAAATAAAGAAATAAAAAGAAACTAAACAAAAAGCAAGCAAACAAAAACCCCCCAAACTAAAAAGAAATCAAATCAATTCAAACAAAATGGCATCTTGGGTTAAAGGAATTCTAGAATGAATAGCGGAGGAGGAAATGAACATCATTCACCATCTTCAACAGCAGGGACTGTTGTCAGTTATTTCTCAATAACTGGGGGAAAAAAAAAACAGTGAGGACTGTCAATTGTTTACTAACACTGTAAATGACCTATATAATTTTAAGAATTTGAAGGATACACCATGACTGGTTAGATTTGTAAACATCTTCTCAGGAAAGAAGGGAAGCTCTCTTGTTTTCAGAGATATGGAAGGTCCCATAGTGCAGCATTAATTGGAGGACACCAGCAATGTGGGATGTGCATGTTAGCTCCCAGCTCATAGGCACACTCTGCAACTCTCACCTCCCATCCTGACACTTTCTATTTTGATGCTCACTCTTGAGCTACTACAGGCCTCACTGGTTGCTTATACATGCACAAGTTAGAAATGCAGACAAGTTAATTCATTGTAAGTAAATCTTTGACAAAGGAGAGATTCTCCCAGAGCAATTTGTCCTAAGATGCAGGACACACGGCCTCTAAGAAAGTGGTGAAATCAGTCAGAATCACCTGATACTAAATGGCAACCAGCTTGTAACCCTCATATTGTTTTTCTTTTTGCTGGCCTTATTTCCTTTTCCATCATTCTTGCTTCCCCAGGATCACATTTTTTCAACGAGTTGTCCATAAAATTTGCCTCAGACTCTGTTTCCTGGGTAACATAAGCTGAGACAGAAAGCACCGCATCCATCATTATTTTTGCAATCCTGTAGATGCTATGTAATCCTGTAGCTATAATCCTGTAGTAGATACTAATTGAATCAATAAATTGAAAAAGAGTAATCCATACATTATTAATAAGAATCTTTCTCATTTATTTTCTAAAATCAAATAGTGTGTGCAACATAAAGGCTTAAAGTGAGACACTTGAAGTCACTAATAATTTATATTAATTATATGTATTGTAAATTATACATGTATGTATGTTATATATTATAATTCTTAATAAAGTCACTAATAATTTAATAATATAATTAACGTTGTTAAATTTTAAAAGTGTCTCACTTCAAGTCACTAATTTTTTAAAAAATTTAATTAAATCAGTATTATGTCTATATGTGACAGAAAGACTAGGGAAGTGAGTGATCATTGGCATTTTAAGCAGTGGAAAAAAGCAGTAAAAAAGGAGGAATTGAAGTAAACATGATTTTGAAGAAAGCTGATCTTAGTCTTGGTAAATTTTTAATTACTTATAAGAAGGTGATTTATATATTCACACTTACTCTAAGCTTACTTAAAAAGAAAACCCCCCAAATGTATGCTATCTCTATTTACACTTATACCTATACCTATGTCTTCCATATCTTCAATTTCTTAGTTTTATCAAAAACATATATATCAACATGGAAAAGTGATGAATGAAAATATATACTCTGTTATTTTGATAATTTTATCACTTTGGAGGGGTTATATTTCATCACTTTGGTGGAGGGGTTATAAATGAGTTAAAATTTATTCATTAATTCCCAAACATTCCATAATATGCACATTATATTTATTATTTAAATGTAGTATTAATATAACACAACTAAAATATGGAATTATTAAAACTTAGGGCACAATATCAGACCTCACATGCTACTTACTAGCAAGGTAATCTTAAATAAGTTATTTAAACTATGAGATTCATATTCCTCACCTGCAGAATGATAAGAACAATAGCTGGGCTATAAGGTTATGGTGATATTGAATATCATAACCTATATAAATCACCTGGCACAATGCTTGGTGCATATAAGGTAATCAAATTTGACCTTCTTCTGCTACTTTATCAGCCACTGTTTTCTCAGGTGTTACCAACACTGTATCAATTCCCTTTTACTGCCACTACTACTAAATCTTTATCTACCAAGTCAGTTTTGAAATAACTTTCTAACATCATCTTTATATATATCCTGTCCACTAAAAAAATAATAACACTGTTAAGCTTCCTTTCTTTCTATAAGTTTGACATTATTAAAAATGAGCTTATGTCAAAGTACACATTGCTAATTTTTCCCACCTTGAATTTTTCTAGACTTTCTCGAATGTTTTCACAAGTATGGAATGCCAATTATGAGGTAGAATCCTGTGGCATTTAGCTGTTGTAGGTCATTTTCAAGTTTCATTTTAATGCCAACTACTAATTTATTTTTCTTCTGTTATTTCCATTTGTTTCAAAACCTCTGACATATTTAAAACACATTCAAATAGTAACAAAATATTTTGCAGTATATACAAAAGTTCACACAAAAGGAAAATCTCTAGGGACCAGACATGAAGGAGAAACTCTGATGCAGAGTACTTAGCAGTTATTAAATTCAAATAGTGCAGACAGGTTTTAGAATCATTCCTAAAAACTGAGATTCTTACACCAATACCATGCTAGTGTGAGGGTGAAAATAAGCTCCCTGCAAAAAACCATGTGTTCCAAAGGGCCAAGCAACTTACAGCTGGAGCAGACCAACTTCCTTGGGCCATGGATAGAAAAAGAATCACTAGGAGTAATTTGGAACCACAGGATTGTGCCTTCTACAATGAGTGATCTGAATTCACACCATTCAAATTGTGTGGGAACCTGTAGCTTGAAAATTAACAAAAATCTCAGACATCCCTTGTACTCAAGTAAATGTGGAATTTCCCCACAGGGAATCTTTCTGACCAGTTCGTCCCACTTTAATTTTTAAATTAAACTGTGGAAGAAAAATGTTTAAATTAATCTGTGGAAGAAACCTCCCATAGACACACCCAAACCATAAAGATGTACATTTAAAAACTAAATTTTAGAAAATTATATCTAAGACAGAATTAATCCAAAAAAAACTGAACTAATAATATTTCTGTCAGCCAAAATAGATTTTTAGACAGAAAATATTATTAAGAAAAAAGGTTATTACTTAACTAAAAATGAAACATTCCAAAGATAATATACCAATTCTGAATCTCTATGTACTTAGAAATATATTTTCAATATCCATAAAAAAACCACCAACAAACTAACAAAGCCAAGTCCATAAATTTGTAATCTTGGCTCAACTTTTTAACAGCACTTTTACGGGAACTGAAAGATAAAGCATACACATAAATACAAAGAATATTTGATTCTTTGTATAATTGTACAATTAAGAAAATTGATACAATGGTAATTTATGAATGTTACAAATTTGTATAGGTGTAAATCGACTCTCATTTTAACTCATAACTAGAGAAAGCCGTGAGCATGTATTAGTGAAAATATAAATAAGTTGTTCATTAAATCATTGTTAAAAATTACAAAACACTATCCTTAAATAAAGGCATAGGAAATAAATTATAATGTATTGATAGAATGGAAAACATAAAGAAATTAAAATGAATTAGTTCTACATTTTAATTTCTGATTCTCAAAATCAGAATCTTAAAAACATTAGAAGTGTTAAGCATTTAGAAATATATTTAATTTAATGACACCTAAAACATAAAAAAACTCAATTTACAAGGGATTATATTATTTATGGCTACAGATGTATATCATAAACTCAGAAAAGTATGGATAGGTTAGGAACTCATAAACCTGAACATACTGCCTGTGGAGAGGAAAAGAGATGAATGGGTTGCAATAGGACTTGAAATGTATAATAGTATTATTATTGTTTATAAATCTTAAGTAAGGCAGAGTTAAATCTGAATAGTGAATGAGCGTTATACTATATATAGTATATATAGAGAGAGTGTGTTATATTCTCCATACTTATCTCTAAGTTTAAAATATTTCACAAATTTTCGAAAGAAAATGTTTAAAAGGAAAATAAAATTTCAGTGTCTATTTGCGACATAACCTTTTTCTGCTTTGATGAATGTATCAAATGTAGCATCGTTAGTTTTAATCATTCACTGACTCGTTTTATTTAATGAGCACCTACTCCAGTTCCAGGCACTGTACTATGTGCTGGTTTATAGAGCAGAAATTAAAATCAAAGGGGTTTCCTTTTGCCATCAATATATCTACCTAATAGAGAAGGCAGATACATAGTTGTAGGAGTATAATGACATGAGATGACTCTTAGAAGGGAAGAACTGGGTGCAATGAGAATACGGGGCAGACGGATGTCCCTCCTAGAGGAGGAGAATTTTAAGCTGGTGCTTAAAGAATGGGTCATATTGTTGAGAGTTTGGTTGTTTGGTAGGAAACAGGGATAATTGTTCTAGCCACAAGGAGGATCCTAAGACAAATGAATCTAGCACTTTGGTGAGCTAAAAGTAGTCTAGCATGACTAATGCATACCTGAATTTGAACAGAACAATCAGATAAGATCAGATACGATCTGATCAGCAGTTTTAGAGATCTTGGAGGGTCTTATAGGTGACCCTGATAAGGATCCAGCATCTGAAGGAAGAAGTTATATTATTAGAACTTACTTTTTTGAAAGCATAGAGCATGGATAATTAATATGAAAGAAAGATCTATCTGAAATAGGTGGATTGGCTGTTGTCCAGGAAACAATGTTTAGTAGACTCAACTAGGACAGAGTCAGAAAGAATGAGAGAATAATTATTCCACAGACATACTAATTAGTAATGATAGGACTTGGTAATTGAACAATAATGTGGTTTTGGAGAGTGAGATATTAAGGATGCCTACATTTATGAATCGAGAAACTGGGTGACTAGTGGTGCCTTATATCAAGATAGGAAACAGGGCAAATGAACAGTGTTTAAAACTCTAATTCGAAAAGCTACATGCACTCCAGTGTCCATGCAGCACTATTTACAATAGCCAAGACATGGAAACAACCCAAGTGCCCATCAACAGACGACTGGTTTAAGAAAATGTGGTATATATACACAATAGAATATTACTCAGCCATAAAAAATGAAATATTGCCATTTGCAGCAACATGGATGGACCTAAAGATTATCGTACTAAGTCAGAGAAAGACATATATGATATCACTTATATGTGGAATCTAAAAAATAATGCAAATGAATCTATATACAAACAGCCTCACAGGCATGGAAAACAAACTTATGGTTACCAAAGGGGAAAGGGAGGAGGGGAGGCGTAAAATAGGAGTATGGGATTAACATATACACACTACTATATATAAAATAGATAAACAGCAAGGATCTGCCATAGAGTACAGTGAACTATATTCAATATCTTATGATAACCTATAATGGAAAATAATCTGAAAATATATATATATAATTGAATCATTTTGTTGTATACCTGAAATTAATGCAATATTGTAAATCAACTGTATTTTAATAAGAGTTAAGAGTGACATTCACTAAAGAACATTCTGAGTTTAGTTTCATATGAATCATTGAGGAAGTCATTAGTCTAGTAGGAAGTCACAAAGATGAGTCTGAGGAGAGAATCTGTCCTGCCGAAATTTCAGATTATGAGTCTTCACTGGTGTCATCATATGTGTGAATGGGATCACCTAGGAAGATGGTATATAGGTTAGCAATAAATGAGAACATGGTAATGAACCCTGAGTATCAGTTTTTATGGAATTACTGGTAAGGAAGCCACATTGCATTGGGTTAATGAAAACTGAAGATACAGGAGAGTAGGCTAGAATTCTTTAAGAAGGTTGTGATAGTCTGAAGAAAATCAGGGTAGTAACTAGAGTGTGTACAAAAGAAAATACCTTTTAGCGACTTGTATGTGTTTAAATGCTGATGCAAAAAAACCACACTCGTGGGCTTTTCTCTCTTCTTCAAAGCGTCTGTGCAAGAACTGTGCTTTCTACACAGAATGTTCTTCCATCAGATGTCCCTGTGGCCGGGGCTTTTCCTCATTGCTATCTTAGCTTAAACATTACCTATTCAGAGAGACTTTTTCTAAATTTCAAGCAATATTTTGTCCTCTCTCACTGAAGCTCTGATCACATCCCCCTACTTCATTTTAATCAACTTTATTTATCATCATCTACTATATCTTGTTTAGTTATTAAATTGTTTCTTTTCTTCAAGTAGTGAGAAATTAAACAAGTTGACTTTCAAATGACATTTCATCTTTGCTTTCCTAGAATAAATACAAAATTATCTGATTATAATATACTGATATACACTGCTTAATTCAGTATGCTAATATTTTGAGAAAAATCCCTCTCCAGTTCCAGTTATAAAATCTTTGTCAGGTTTTGATACCACAGTTTATGTGTTTTTTAATAACAATTTGGAAAATATTTAATATTATATTCTCAGGATTAGTTGAGTAGGATTGGTGGTGATGATTCCTTAAATGTTTGGAAGCTATCATTGGTGAAACCATCTGGTGTTTTCTTTATGGATTATGTATGTAATGAATATCCATTATGCTTATAGGACAAGGCAGATTTTTCAGTTCTTGTGTCAGTTTGGTAAACTATGTTTATCTATAAATTTATTTTTAATATAAATTTTATTGCCATAAGCTTTTCCTAAACCATTTATTATCTTTTTGATGTCTGCTGCATAGGAAGTGATATCACCTTTTTTTTTAAATTTCTGATATTGATTACTCTGCCATCTTCTCTGTGATCTTTCTCAGTTTTTCCCAGCATATTTCAATTTTATTAGACTTCTCAAACTCCAGATTTGCCTTTTAAAATCTACTCTATTGTACTGTTTTCTCTATCACTTATTTATGCTTTTATCTTTATTATTCTTGAGTATAATTAGATACTATTTTCTAATTTCTGTAGTTGTACACTTAGTTTATTTATTTTTATCCTATTATACAAAATGAAGGTTCAGTATTTCTTTTTGAGAAAACCTTTAACTATATCCCACAAGATTTGGTATGTAATGTTTTCATTATTATTTCGTTCAAAATATTTTCTGTAAGTTCATGAATTAATAAAATATGCAGTGTTTAGTTTTCAAACATTTGAAGATCTTCAGTTATTTTTGTTATTGAATTCTAGCTTAATTCTCCATGAAGTCAGAGAACATATTCTCTATGATTTTCATGATTTAATATTTGTTGATTTTTATGATCACATTTTGTCCTACCTTGAATAAGAAGAGAATGCAACAAAATGTGTTTTCTAGCAAAGAGCTGACCTTTTCTCCCTATGGCACAAAATGCTGCTGTATCAACCAGCTTACAAGATCTATTTCATGTATGCAATAAAATTACATGACCTGTCCAGGGGCTAGTCGCTTAAGCATGATAAAGTAATAGATGTGCAGAAAAACACAGTGGAGGACTCTGACTCTGTATAATTGTTTTTTCTCAGTAATTGCTATAAGGATGACCATTCCAGGCAGCAATAAGTCCCAAGTGTACTCATCTCTTTACCCGTCTTATTTCCAGCCCGGGGGGCTAATTTCAACAAGGCCTAAACCTTATTCGCTGTTATCTCCAATCTTCTACTTGTTTTCTTGTTTTCTTTATTCAGAGAAGAATTCTCAAGGCCTGAGTTAGTGAGAAGAATTAAGGTTTAGGGAGAAAAAAAAGCACTAACCCACCATCATAGGACAACTGAATTGAATATTCTTGACATTGGGTTTTTTAAAAGAAAATAAGCCTATACATTTGAAAGGAGAAATGAACAAGTTAGTAAAGTCACCAAATAGTCATTCCCCTAAAGTTGGTCCCAATGAAGGATACGCTTAACTTCCTGATATCCGTGGTGAATGTAGCTGGTGACAGATACAATTAAGGCGATGCCTCTCAGATCAGAGCATGGTTGCTGCTGACATTGATTCTTCAGTTGCTTTTTTTAAAGTGGGAATCCCACAAACTGCATTCGTTGTCAAAGTTGGACCCTGTAGCAGGCTTCTCCAAACTCTATTCAATTACTATATGTACTTTCCTTCAAGTTTTAGGATCTCCTGAAGTGGCCTCTAAATCACCAATACACGATCTCAAATTTTATTAATAAGAAGTGGGGACATTTTTTCCTATTGCCTTTTTTTGCTTTAAGGCTTGGATGTTAGAAATTATACCTATTTTTATTGTCTTAGCTACTTTATCTTGCTCAAGGAAACCAAGGGTTTGTTTGTTTGTTTGTTTGTTTTTGGCCATGCCACACTGCCTTAGGGAGCTTAGTTCCCAGATCAGGGACTGAACACTGGTCCTTGGCGGTGAAAGCACGGAGTCCTACTACTGGACCACCAGGAAATTTCCCTCAATGAAACCAAGTTTAAATCACTGGGAATGCATAAACTCCTGCAGTCAATGTTACCGTCTAGTAAAGAGAAAAATTTTCTATTTTCTTACTAAATTGCTTTTTAATTATACATAAAACTGACTACCAGGCCCTTTCTTCATTTTGCAAGCATGACAATCAGAAAAATATCTTTCAAAACCCTTATACGTGGCAAGCCCATGTAAATTATTGCCTATAGTGAGCTATTTTTAAGAACGAAATGGAGTAATTAAATAATTTAAAATATACAATATTTGAAATATTTATTGATCTATAAATTTGTTGACTTGTATTCGTTGACCTAATGTATATTTCTATGCATAAACTATTTTCAAAATTAGAACTATCTCATATATATGGGTATGTTGCACGTTAAAGCAAAATCAAAATTTTAAAACCTATGGGGCTTCCCTGGTGGCGCAGTGGTTAACAGTTCGCCTGCCGATGCAGGGGACGCGGGTTCGTGCCCCGGTCGAGGAGGATCCCACGTGCCGCGGAGCTGCTGGGCCCGTGAGCCATGGCCGCTGAGCCTGCGCGTCCGGAGCCTGTGCTCCGCAACGGGAGAGGCCGGCGTACCGCAAAAAAAAAAAAAAAAAAAAAAAATTTACAACCTAGTTTATATCAATTTTCTGAATATTAAGACAAAACATAAGCAGAATTATTATCTTCACATATAATCTTGTAGTTTACCTAGTCTCTTATCTATTTCGTCCACAGTACATTATCACTGGCATTTTTTGGAAGGCCATATTTTTATAAATAGTCTCTCATTTTTAAAAAAATTTGCTTGAAATATTCTTCAAAGTTACATTTTATGGTTAGTTTGAAATTGTAGAATCTTCAGTTGACTCTTCTCTGTCTGACATAATACGTTTGATTGAGGAAACAATTTCCTCATAGTTGTTGAGGTAGCTCACAGCAAATTCTGCTACATTTTGTTAGATTGACGTTATCAATCATATTTTTCAATATTGAAATATATAAATATTTTAGCCCAAATATTCACACAGGTATTGTCTCTTACTTTCATTCAGCAAAATATCTAATCCAAATTTTTACAATGAAAAACTCATTAAAACTCTTGTCTATATTTTAGATATTTTTAATGTTTGCCAAACTTAAATGCTGCAAAATCACAGGTTTTCTCAATTTAATTCCATCCTGGTACAGACTATAAATATACCCAGTGAAATGGGAGCTGCATCCAAATATTCTTCTCAAAAGCTAAGATATTAATTAAATATATATATATATATATATATATAAACAGGAAATCTTATATATGATTGCAGATTTTATCATTTTGCCTTTCTGTAAATAGCTGTTAATATCTTCTTGTTTGAAAGCTTTGTTTCCACCAATCACAGTTCTCTAAGACTAAAAAGATAAAAAATTTTCTTGGTGCTATATCCAATAGCTATTTTGTTAAAATTTTCCAACTCATTTTGAATAAAATTTCTCAATTTGCAAGACATTAAAAATCAGTATCATTGTAATATGTACATAAGTTTATTAAACAAATAGTTATTCAAAAGCTTAAACATTTCTAAAGTCCAGTTGGTGATGGCAGCAAAGAGAAAATATATTTTTACATTAAACCTTAGCTTTGTCCAAAAATTTTGTAGTATAGTTATCCTGTCTACTTATAAATTATGTGTATATTTTGACAACTGTAACTTCTACATTGATTGTTAGAATGTTGTATTTTATAGAGATGCACATTTGTGTATGACAAACAATTCCAAGTATATTTCTATTCCATAGGTTTCTTAATTTATTAACAACAGGTTTTTTTATCATGATGCTGTGCTATATTAATATTTGTTTTCTAATTATCATCTCAAAGACAAGTAATTTTGTCTTCAATGTTAAATCTTTTAATTGAGGTTACAATACTATTTACAGTAATAACAAAACTTCACCTTTGAAGAATAAACTTCCAAAAGCTTTATGAGCATTCCATTACAATATAAACCATTATTGATATTAAGTTGACTGATTCTGTATTTGAAGCATCTGTCGTATAGCATGTTATAAAACTGGCAACATTTAGTTATTCTGCTAATAATGCCAAAATGTTAAGAGCTATTGTTTCACATTTCATATGTGCACAAGAAAAATTGGAATAAAAAAAGCAAAATTAATTGTGGCAGTAATGGAGATGTGCCATTTTGATTTGCCTTCAAAAAAAAAAGGTGCCTTTCTTTCTGGGAGGAATGTATTTAGATAACAGTCTCCAGCTGCACCATTTAGGACCTCCTGCGGCCTTTGAGCTGAGGCCCTGCTCTTTCAGGGAAGCCACAGACAATGACTGAACACAATGAAATACTAGGGCCTGATGATTTCTGCACAAATTGAGACTCATTTATTGGGCAATCTTTATTCTGGACAATTGGTTTTACTGAGACTTTGTCAGATTTACACTGCAATCTGTGTCAGTGTCTGCCAATTCTTTTTCTTCCCTGCTACGGAATTAATAATGTGTCCCTCAAATCCATTATGTCGAAGCCCTAAACTCCCACACATCATAGTGTGACTGTATTTAGAGATAGAGCCTTTAAAGAGGCGATTAAGTTAAATGAGGCCATCACAGTGGAGTCCTAATCCATTATGACTGCTGTCCTTATAAGAAGACACCAGAGGAAAGACCATGTGAAGAGGCAGCAAGAGGGTAGCTATCTGCAAGCCAAGGAGAGGAAGCCAGAGGAAGCCAGCCCCACCAGAACTTTAATCTTGGGTTTATAGCCTCCAGAACTGTGAGAAAAAAGTTTTGCTATTTAAGTCACCAAATCTAGGGTATTTTGCTATGATAGCCTGAGCAAACGAATACTACCTTTTTCACAGGTGTCATATCTGCATTGCAGTCTGAAGCCTTTCTCCAGCAGATCCTCCTTTCTCCCTATCTTTCACAGATTCTATTAGTGTCCTATTACTTCTGTAACAAAATACCAAACTTGGTGGTTTAGGATAACATCAAATTATTATCTTACAGTTTTGGAAGTCAGAAGTACAAAATGGTTTTTACTAGGCTGAAAATCAAAGTGTTGACAGAACTTCATTCTTTCTGGAGGCTCTGTTAGAGAATCCATCTACTTGCCTCTTCCATATGCTACAGACTGCCTGCATTCCTTTGCTTGTGGTCTCTTCCTTCATTTTTTTTTTTTTTTTTTTTTTTGCGGTATGCGGGCCTCTCACTGTTGTGGCCTCTCCCGTTGCAGAGCACAGGCTCCGGACGCGCAGGCTCAGTGGCCATGGCTCACGGGCCCAGCTGCTCCACGGCATGTGGGATCTTCCCGGACCGGGGCACGAACCCATGTCCCCCGTATCAGCAGGCAGACTCTCAACCACTGCACCACCAGGGAAGCCCTCTTCCCTCATTTTTAAAGCCAGAAGCACAGCATTTTAAAATCACTTTAACTCTGATCCACCTGTTTCCCTCTTTTTACCTATAAGAATCAAAGATGTTTAATCATAACTGCAAAGTCCCTTTTGCCAGATTAAGTAGCATATTCAAAATATTCAAAAGTTCCAAGGATTACCATTAGCACATGGCCATTTGCGGGGGGCAGGGAGTGAGTAGTATTCTGTGTACTGCACAGGCATTACATCTCCATGCCCCAAATAAAACATTTCTACCCCTAACTCTCTTTCTGTGGAAGGACCACACAGACACATAAAAAACTATATTTTATTTAAATGAGAAAAATTATGTCATATGCCAATGCAATTTCAGCAGTTGTGTACTTTACACAGTGATCTCTAGATAATCATTAAAATAGTAAGAAGTTTCAGAGTAGATACTGATGCATCTTCAAACATTTATAGAATCAATATCATTGGAGCCTCTGTGGTAGACTACAAGTGCCAATAAAAATTATGTGCAAATTATATGTTAAAATTGACTTTCTTAAGAAACAGAAGTTTAGTAAATAAACATGAACTTCCCTATATTTTAATTTATTGAGGCTCAAAGGGTTTATTGCAAAATAAAATAGTGCTACCAAACAATAAAATAAATTAAAATATCCTAATTTATTCATAGAACAAGATATCACAAACAAACATAAAACACAGTTTACATGATTTCTAGACTTTCTTACCTTTTTCCACCATTTCCTGCATATATTTCACATTCACCCTAAACTATTATTTCTAACATTCTCACTGATTCCTCCACTAGATTACCAGATTACCCAGAGGCTTTGCACATCTCACAAACCACAGTGCAGGCCACAGAAAAATTGGCTGCTACATCAAAGAGATGGCAGGGGCAACAGCATTAGCTAGTCCTACCACCAGCTCTCCTGAGCAGCTCGTGTTTATTTTACCAGTGAATAACCCGAATGGAATGCTATTAGTTATATTACAACCAAAAAGCAAAGAATTATCACTGGTTATTTTTTCAAATTAACTCCATATTAAAGTGAGAAATCAGTTCGCTGCAAATACCTCTCAGATACTACTAGTCATAACCTTGCAAGGACTAAAAGTCTACTAAATTCATACTTATTTTACCGTAACCAGTAATAAAAATATCCAATTGAAAATTAAAAATCTGGGACTAATTTAAATTTGACAGGCTTTACTGAATTTCCTTTGACCAGGATCTCTGGGTGAAAGAACTAGGAACAAATGCAGGAATCCAGTTTAACATCCATGTGATCTATGTCACAATAGGGAGATAACACTTTTAGAGAATTGCATTAAAGCTGCATGGAGCCTCGAGTCTGTCATACAGAGTAAAGTAAGTCAGAAAGGCTAGTGGGAAGATGCCGCACAGCACAGGGAGATCAACTCGATGCTTCGTGACCACCTAGAGGGGTGGGATAGGGAGGGTGGGAGGGAGGCTCAAGAGGGAGGGGATATGGGGACATATGTATGCATATAGCTGATTCACTTTGTTATACAGCAGAAACAGAAACTGCTGTTATACAGCAGAAACACACCATTGTAAAGCAGTTATACTCCAATAAAGGTATTTTTTTAAAAGGGGGAAAGCGAGAAGGGAGGGATAAATTAGGAGTTTGGAATTAACATATACACACTACTATATATAAAATAGATAAACAACAAGGATCTACTATATTGCACAGGGAACTATATTCAATATCTTGTAATAAGCTATAATGGAAAAGAATCTGAGAAAGAATAATATATATCTGAATCACTTTGCTGTACACCTGAAACATTGTAGATCAACCATACTTCAAAGAAAAATTAAATTTAAAAGTCCCAGCTCTTTAAAAAGAAAAAAAAAAAGCTGCATGGAGGTGTAATGGGATGATAATCTCTAAATGATGTTAAGGAATAACAGTGATAAAAAAGCAGTATTGAAACCTTCCTTATCTTTGACAAGGAATTGATATCACTGACTTAAAAGAGCAGAAATAATAGCCTATGTGATAGGTAAGAAGTTTCCTTTTCTTTGTGGTTCTTAGGACATCCAGAGGCAAAGGATAAAAACAGCAACAGCAGTACCCACGACAATGAAACCACTAATTTACTGTAAATCGTGACATAATCTCCTAACTCTTTGGGAAGTTAAGCGACAGTTTCTGAAAAATAAGGTCAGAATTTTAAGAGACAACACCCAGATGAAGCTAATCTGGAAATGTCTCGCTTTTCAGAAATGTTTTACCAAGAAATGCCAGAGAGCATGCCAAGATTTATCAAACCTGTCAACCCCTACGCCCTTCGGACTGGTGCAGGAACAAGTGATCCTGCTAAAATAAACCAGCAATCTTATCTAGTAAATTGAATTAATTTACAGGGGGACACAGATGGTGTTTTTATCTCATTTTTCCATTGAATAGTATGACTTTGAAAGTGAAAAGACCTATGAAAAATGAAGTGTTGGCTAGGTGGATCGTGCTGAAGAAAGGAATTTGGTTTGGGATACTTGGCGGGGATGGGACACTTCTCACATGGCCCAAGAAGAATGGATCTGACAGGAGTTTGGTGATCTGATTAAAAGTAGTTTCACTAAAATGTGGGGAGAAGGGAGAAAGTACAAAACTAATATGAATGTGTTCTTGGTTTACAATCAGAAGAACCGTGTAAGAATTGCCCATGAATTAATTCAGAAAATTATTTGGAAAAGATTATGGACTGATGACTGTGATTTCAGATGCTTATAGACAATGCAGAATATTAAGAGTGACAAATAATACATAAAGTTTTCTTAATCTGTTGAGACTGATTTAATTAAAATATGCACCAGTGTTGTACACACCAGTTATCCATGCACACACATGGAGGAAGGAAAAACATTAAAAAAATTAGACGAATATGTATGTTGACATATATACATAGATTTTTAAGAGTTTCCAGTGGTGAAAAATATGGCCTTTTTGAATTGCAGGACTAGTTTTGTTGGTAAAGCTGCTATGCATTAAATGTTATTTACATATTTCACATTCCTATCTCAATAAAAATTTCTTACATATTCTGTGCAGGGTATTTTAAATCTACCTCTGTTACCCATTGGATATATTGATATATATTCACTGGGAATATGTATATATTTCTTATCTTATCACAGAATGAGGGCTATAAGAAAGTTTTAGCTCCAGTCTTAGGGGTTTTATAAAAGTTCCTTATAAGGCTAAGTATACTTTTCTGTCAAATAGACTGAATACTTTATTACTGTTTTCATGCAGATTAAACAGAAATAATTTATGTAAGAAAGCACTTAGCCTAATTTCTGGGATATATCAAGCTCTCATTTCCTACAACTGCTCCATTTCTGTTTTCATTACTCCAGATCAGGCCCATCTGGAAGTCTAGGAGCTATTCTTGACTGCTGCTTCTTATTCATTAAACATCTTTTCCATTCACTGACCTTAATATTAAATATCTATAATTTTAAACTTTTATTCTTCATTATTGTGTCTGAGCTCAGGCCCCTGGCATCTATTACTTCAAGATTTGCAATACTCTCCAGTCTAGTCCATTTTAAATTCAACCCTCGAGTATATGCAAGTGCAGTGACACTCCTTGACTTAGTTTTGTTTTAATTTGTTGGTTGGTTTGTTGTTAAACAACCAGGCATACATTTAAACTTCTGACAATATCATCAATTGTGTTTGGAGAACCACTAATCTTCCCAAAGTCCAGGTAATTTGATTGGGCCATACTACATAACTAGGTGTGAGGTTAAGCTCATTTAAGCTTGGAAAATCTATATATTTCATCCCACATCTTACATTGATTGGTTCAGGAATGTGACCCAAATAGAGCTAATTAGGGATAATTAAAAAATGATCATGAAAGAAATCATTCTTTCTTCTTGAATTTAAGGTATATAAGACTGGATTTTCTAGTACCTTGCACTTCTTAAGGAGCAAGCCTGCCTGAGAATGAATGCAGAAAAAAGCTGAGCTCACAGGTGGGTGGTCTGTACTGAGGTCCTTGGACTTAGTTACCTAAGCCTCTTTTTACGCTTGTACATTCCCTAAGCACAGTCTCTTATTACTCATTCCCCTATATTTCTTTGCGCTATATCTTTGGTATCAGATGTCCTCTGAATCCCTCATTTCACACATACACACAGAGGCACAACGTTAAATAGCTTCTCCCTCTTCTGCTTCCTTTTCATGCTGTGTCTATCTTTTTATTAGGATAGCATGTAATAACTTGCAGATGTTTCTGATTCCCACACGTCCATTACTACTTAGAGGGTCAGGATGATACAAAATTCATCTCATACTCTTACTTGACGTTACTGCCTGGCACAAGGTAGGTATCCATTAAATTCTTTTGAACTAACTTCTATAAATCATGTATCCATTAAAGGAAAATTTTAGGACCCTGTATCTCAAGTGTTTTTTTTTTTTTTTAGAAGATGTTGGGGGTAGGAGTTTATTAATTAATTTATTTATTTTTGCTGTGTTGGGTCTTGGTTTCTGTGTGAGGGCTTTCTCTAGTTGTGGCAAGCAGGGGCCACACTTCATTGCGGTGCATGGGCCTCTCACTATCGCGGCCTCTCTTGTTGCAGAGCACGGGCTCCAGACGTGCAAGCTCAGCAGTTGTGGCTTACGGGCCTAGTTGCTCCGTGGCATGTGGGATCCTCCCAGACCAGGGCTTGAACCCATATCCCCTGCATTAGCAGGCAGATTCTCAACCACTGCACCACCAGGGAAGCCCTCAAGTGTATTTTCACACACTGATAGATTGTATTTTTGTAATGTTTCATTCTTTGACTTAATTTCACAAAGTTAGGAAAAAAGAAAACATATATTTACTTCATTACAATTTAGTTCACGTAAAGGAAAGCAACAACTAGTACTTATTGGACATTTACCCTGCAATAAGCCCTATGCTCTGTGATTTTTCATTCAGTTCTTTAAAAAAAATTATGGTATAGAAACAGCATTTTATAGTGATACACATAAAAAGATGGACTTTTGGAAAGGTAAATTAAGTGGAAGTCACACAGTAAATTAGAAGCAGAGGCAAGGTTGGAACTCAGGTACCTAGACTGGCACATTTACATTTTTAACAACTACGCCATGCTGAGTATACTACTGTTCTGTTTTGTTGAGACAAATTTTTTCTACTTGTGAATAAGTTTAATGTGTTTATAAGAGTTTTAATTGAACTCAGTCTCACCGGAATTTCCAGTTCACTGCACTGTATTGACGAACAGCTATCACATTTTTTTTTTTTTTTTTTTTTTGCAGTACGCGGAGCCTCTCACTGTTGTGGCCTCTCCCATTGCGGAGCACAGGCTCCGGACGCGCAGGCTCAGCGGCCATGGCTCAAGGGCCCAGCCGCTCCGTGGCATGTGGGATCTTCCCGGACTGGGGCACGAACCCGTGTCCCCTGCATCAGCAGGTGGACTCCCAACCACTGCGCCACCAGGGAAGCCCCAGCTAACACATTTCTTGACGCCTGCAGGGCAGGTAAGCAGTTGTAGTTCCCAGTGACTCCCTCTGCCACCACAAGGGTTTTGATCCTCTGTTTAGCTCTTTTCTAGCTAGAGAAACTGTCTAACTTATTTCTCTGTGTATCAGTTACTTCATCTGTTAAGATGGGGATCTCACCACAAATTTCTTGTAAAGAGTCAATTAAGTTAGGTTTTGCGTATATAAGTAAAGTTAGAGGCATTCAGTAAAATTTATTTTTTCTAAACACTGAAAGTAACAAATAATGGAATACCTTTGAGAAAAATTAATGCATCCATCTTGAAGGCAAGAAATTGATAGTGTTCAAAATAATAATTATTGCCCATAGGATTTCAGATTTGTGCTTTTGCTTAAAGGTGGCTTATGGCCCCCTTCTTCGATCAAGTGTCCTTCCTAAGAATGAATCTTGTGAATCTAAACTTAATTATAAAGCCTAGTAGTAGCCAAAAAATTACAACAATTTTTTGGCCAGGTTCCTAACCATTAGTTTCTCTTTCACTTAGCTTGAGTATAAAAAATAAGTCTATTTGGAACATGAGCAACAACAAAGACAGAAAACTTAGGCTATGGAGGAGGGCGGTGGAGAGAGAATAACACCGTTATGCAATTGAAAGAAATATAACATTTATGACTTACAAAATTGAAATACAAGTTTGTATAGATATAAAAACAAGCAGAACATAATAAATTGAACATGAGATAAATAAGAAAATTATTAAAATGAAACAAAATGCACCAAAAATCTTTAAGAAAAGTAGAGACTGGGGTACGATGTTTTAAGAGTCCTTTCAACTGGAATTAAGGGCCCTCTTGGATAAGCCTCAAGAACATTGATCTTTTTTTATTCACCTTCCACTCCCCAGTGTTTTCCCAGCTTCTTGCAGTCAGCCTTCATGTTTAACAGATGAAAGAGTAAGCTCCGTTGTTGTATAGAAAAGCAGCAGAATTCAGTGGGATTAAACAAACCAGTTTCTCTATTAAAAGGTTATTAAACTGTCTTTATTAGAATAATCACATTTTATGATAAGTTGATGATTTTAGAGTTTCTCTTAAAATTGCGCTCGCCAGATGCAAGGTATGGCAATGGTCAAGACTCATTATTAGTGCTGAGCACAGAAAAGAAAAACAACAAAACAACAGTAATTGAAAGTCACAACTAAAAAATTGAACTGTTCATTCAGCTTCCTCATCATTATTTTCAGTATCTGAAACTGAAAAATTATTCTCTCTACTGTTTAAACATATTGAAACATACTCATTTATTCATAGGCTTTTATTTATTCAGGAGTCTTTTTTTCTAATACTTGTACAATACTTGACTGCCAGAGCGATTATAAATACAAACATTATAGTATTTTTTCTTTTGTAATTCACGAAGCCGAATGGTTTACTTAATTATTCATTCCAATAAAATGGAGCATGCATGTGAGGCTAAAAAGAAATATCAATAAAATTGTACTGTTAACTAACTCATGAACAAAAGGTTCAGGCCCTACCAAATCATAGTCTATACAGTAAATTAACTCTCAGTCAGTGAAACTTCTTCAGATGGAAAGGGTAGTGATGAATTGTTTTAATCATATATATAAGTGCAGGGACTTCTAATAAAATATCCTGATGCAATAATGTTCAAAAACCCACTGACTGCCAAATTTAAAATTCATTCACAAGGTGATTGGCTTTTTATTTCTCTTGTACACTCATGATAGAAAAACTCTATTAGCTTTCATGTGTATTGGAAGAAATACTTATTCTGTGTACTTGGTCATAGATCAAGTACAGTAAATCTAAAGGCATCAGAAACACTTAGAGACATTTAATTAAAGATCACATTTAACTTAGGTGGGAGGCTTGCTTTCTGGACCTATATGACACCATAATAAATTGTTAAGTAATAAACTATTTTTTTGATTTATAAAATGGAAAAATAGTACAATGTAAAATTTGAACAACTGTATATAACTAAGTGAATTTTAAATTACATTTTAATATTAGAATTAAGTTTTTAGTTATATTAATAAAACTGAACAAATGAAATCAATTATTCCAGTTTTCATAGAGTCCAAATAACTTCTAGCAAACATTAATACTTGAGGTGACCAGTCTTTTACAAGCCACACAGTACTAACCAGGAATACTATAGCACTTACAGTTTTTCAAGTAAGCAAAGCAAAACTCAGATGAAACTATATGTATGAGCCTTTATTAAATGCCTTAATATTTGTTGGTTTTTATAACTCAATAGTATATTATCTAATGGCTGTTTTTCATACAGATTTATAATACTTGCCGGCCTAAGTAGAGTGATAGCAATTAGGATTAGTTGACCAAATTGATAATTAGGCAACTGTCCAAGTTAGATCATTTCAGTATTTGAAACATCTCTCAAAAGTTTACCATCAGGGCTTCCCTGGTGGCGCAGTGGTTGAGAGTCCGCCTGCCGATGCAGGGCACACGGGTTTGTGCCCCGGTCTGGGAAGATCCCACGTCCCGTCGAGCGGCTGGGCCCGTGAGCCATGGCCGCTGAGCCTGCGCGTCCGGAGCCTGTGCTCTGCAACGGGAGAGGCCACA
>NW_006792653.1:190242-199070 GCF_000442215.2 Lipotes vexillifer
AAAAAAAAAAAAAAAAAATGTTACCATCAAAGTAATCTCAAGTTGAAATATAAACATGACAGGCTCTTCTGCTTTCTTTGAATTCTTAAGCAAGTTCCTTTTTTGTTTGTTTCTTTGTTGAAGAGAAAGAAAATGTGTACGCCTGTATATTCCGGTTCCTGTGAAGATAGTGCAAATCTCCGGCAGCCTGCTGGCTCGTTCCCTCAAAATCAGTACTGAAGAGAATCTAGAAGCAAGAGGGAAAATAAACATGAATTCCAGGAACTCCAGCGGCATCCAAAAAACTTGAAAAATCTCTGGGAATATTAAAGGCTGTTTTGAATTCACATATCTGTAAGAATTGAGTTGCTAGAATACACATAAGAGAGATTTCAGAGGTCTATGTAACAGAATAGATTGGAGGAAAACTTTAATATGTTTTCCTTGCCTCTCCCTGTGTTCCCTTTGACAAACTTGCTGTTTTCCTCCAGGTAATATCAGTGTAGCACAAAATCTGTGCTTGGATGACAAGTGGAAGACAGCATTTAATGACCAGCTGCCCTCAGGCATTCACTGTCACTGCTCCTGAAATAAGGTGGCAGGCCTGTTGGAATATACACTGTAGAGGCAGCCTCCTCCCATTAGGCAGCTTCTCCCTAAGTGCTTGGAAGTTAAATCAACCCTAGGTTGTTGCTCTCATCCACATGGTCTATGACGCTTCCATCCTTAAACCCATTCCAAACAGCAAAATGGGAGAGAGGGAGGAAATAGCCTCATTTCCTCCCTTGAAAAGGAATTACGGATGTCATACCTATCAGAAGTTATTTCACATCCCACTGGACAGAATTCAGTCACGTCATGCACATGGCCATGCACAGTTGCAAAAGAAGCTGGGAAATGTAATATATTTTTTTTTCTGTGTGAACATATGCCTATAAAACATTTGAGGGCTTAATTACCAAAGAAAATAGAATATGTTTATTGGGTTACAGCTAGAAGCATCTTCCATAGTCTATTCCCTTCCCAAGTATTTCTGCATACCCATCTCAGCCTTTTAAAGGATATAAACCCTCCCACTCACTGTATGAGACAATACAGACCCTCCTTCATTTGTGGCATCCAGCTCCCAGTTCAGGACCTTAGGTCCTCTGTGAGCTTCTTCAGTTTATCTGCTTGCATCACGCATAAAATTGTGTATTAGTTGTCACAGTAAATCTCTGTTTAGAAATGGAGAGAATAAAACATGTCACAGTCACTAGTCAATAGCAAATTCCAGTTCTTATGGAATGGCAGAAACTTTCTTGTCAAGAAGCGTATATATCTTGGGTGCCTCATCTGGCTGTAACCGGTTCTGTTTTTCAGGAGGTTCTTGTACTTTTCTCTCTGTGGCCACATGTGAGCCAGCACTGGAGAGCATTTACTTCTGTGTTCTGCATGGCTTTCCCAGCCTGGTTACTGCTGATATGAGCTTGGTAACTTGAAATTGGAAAATGCTACAAATTGGTATGAATAATGTGTTAATAGTACAGATTCAACTTGAAACTTTGTCATGTCTGTGACCATTACATCGTGAATGGCACAACGAATTTTGTGGGGATATCTTTCCAGTATTTGGAAACTATAATCTTTTCCAGCAAAGAAATCACACGCAGGTGGTCAACAAACTAGGGAAGTTCCAACATATACTTTATTATTTCACTTTCTCTTACTTGTTACTGTCAAGAAAATATCAATTTTCATGTCAGTGCTACACCAGTTCATTAGATGCAAGCTCAGTTTGTTTATGGTTGTGAGTTTAGCCAAATCAACGGCAGCATTTTGTAAGAATCAATTTACTATTTGGAATGTTCAATAAAGTGTGTATTTCTTTTTTATTATTTGTAAATCATGTGCTGCACATCTTTAATATCAATAACATATGTTACGTTTCTATTTATCTATCATCTGTCTATCTGGAAAGCTGGTTCTTTTACCAGCAGCCACTGGCCGTCAGGTGGGTATATAAAGCTATAGTTTATGCATTTTCATGTATGAATTTCACAAAATTAATATCAGTGAAATGAAGAATATATACATGGCATACTATGTACATAAATGCATAAAATATCCCAAAGTATTACATATATGTGTACCTATATTATTTTTGTCACATATCTATGTAATTAGTAATGCATATACATTATTAACTACATGTACACGATTAACATATGTGTATGTGTTATCCACATATATGACTACAATTCATGATAGTTTTTGTTCAGTTGATCTTTAGAGAATAGCATTGAAATATGTTAAAAAAAGCTTCAAATATATTTTTGAAATTTTATTTATTAAGATGAGCAGTGGATGCCTGAGTATGCACTATATTATTCCTTATAGTTTATTGTATGTTCAAAATATTTCATAATATTATAAACTTAAGAAAGAACCTATGTCCCTGATGATATGTTTGGGTTCTTGAAACAATGAAGCTGACAATAGTAATCTTACTAATTTTTATATTAAGTAAAAGAATAATATATCATTTAAAATAGGTAGTGGAAAGGGAAAGTAAAGTAATAATTTAAAATGTATACTATCACTATTTCTGAAAAAATTACTGGAAGCGATACCATATGCTTTCTAACTCTTTCTATTCACGTGTCCCTGGTATAAGTCATTATTTCTTGGCTGTGCTACTGCTATTGCCTCCGAATGGTCTCTGTTCATTCTTGTTCTTCTGTCATACACATAGAGCAGTCAGTGCAAGCTTTCAAGCTTTCTTAAGGATAACTCAAATAATGATGCCTCCACTTAAAACATTCCTATGGCCTCCCATCATTCTTAGCATGATGCCCAATATTTATCAGTTTGTACAAGGCCTTTCATGGTCTGGCTGTCATGCACTGCTGTGACGTCATCTCCTTCCTCTCACATCCCTGCTCACTAAACTCCAGCCAGTCTGGCCCTTATCTCTTTTCAATGGGCCAAACTCAGTTCCTTTGTACTCGCTGACCTTTTGGCTTAGAAACTTCTTCCAGATCTATGCATGACTCCCACCTTCTCAATATTCATGACTGAACTCAATGTAATTTCCTCAGAAAGGCTTTCCCTGCCTGAACAAAATCAGTCACTTTCTAATTCATTATTTCCTCTTATATTCTCCATTTCACTTAATAGTAACTACAGTCATTGTGTAATTACCATACACATTTATTTGTTATATATGTCTTACACATGAACATGAATGAATGTTTATATTTATAAAAAGAAACATACATATATTTATATACATACATATACATTTATATACATATATTTATACATATTTATATATTTACTTTTATATATATAGACAAATAGATTGATACAAACATTATATATATAATATATATTATCATCCATATATAATTTTGTCCCATATAATTTTTAAATTTATTTTCTCCCCCAGAGGGTGAGCTCACTTAAAGTTGAAACAGATTCATCCTATCTATTTGGTTCATTGTTGTATCTTCAGGTCCAAGACACATACAGGCATGAGTAGGTGTTCAGTTTAGGAGATCCACAATTTTATTGAGTTAACACACATCCAACTAAAATACATTAATAGTTCCTACCCTTCCATAGGCCATGTGACCATGTGACTAAGGTCTTGCCAATGAGATATAAATGCAAGTGTTCTGTGGAACATCTGGGCAGGCTGCCAACACAGGTAAGATGAGGGCCTTCTTTGTTGTTGCTGCTTTTCCCCTTTCCTTCATTCACAGAATAGAATGTGTGCATGATTCAACATCGTAGTCATCTTGGGCATAGCTGGCTTTGATTAGAGGAACCACATCCTAGCGTGGTGAAGGAAGAGGAGGTCCCCAGTGATTATCAAGTTCATTTTATCAGACAGGGCCACACACTTCAGAATTTTCTTCTTCCTAAGACAGGAATAAATTTCCATCTTAAGACACTGCTATTTTGTTATTCCTTGCTGGATATAAGTCTTAACTAGTATATTAAATTATTATTATAACAATGAAATTCTAAGGTAAAAGAAGATAAAGGAGATAGAAAGCATAGTTCCAATACACTTTTTAAATTAATAGACTTTATTTTTTAGAGCAGTTTTGGGTGTTAAAAAAGTGAGGGAAAATATAGAGTTCCCATATGTTCCCTCTCCTCATTCTCCCTCCATGGTTTCTCTAGTATTAACATCTTACCTTAGTGTGGTGTGTTTCTTAAAGTCGATGAACCAATATCAATACGTTATTAACTGAAGTCCATAGTTTACACATAGGGTTCACTCTTTGTGTCGTACATTCTGTGGGTTTTGAGAAATGTGTAGTGGCATGATAAAAACATTTAAAATTATAGAGTTAAACCAAAATAGATAAAAATATGAGATTAATTTTTATATTTATTTGATTATGTGTTTGTAGTATGTTTCTCCCTGCTAGAATATAAGCTCCTTAGGAGTAGATTTTTGTATGTTTTGTTTATTATTGTATTTGTAATCCTTTTAGAGCAGTTTCTTGCCTGGAATAGATGCTCAGTAAATATCTGTTGACTATACAGATGCAAATTTGGATATACATGTTGAATATTCTTGGAACAGAGATGATATTCCCTAATGCAAAACAAAATGAAAAACTAGAACAAAGAATTGTAAACCATATTTGAAAATCTCAGAAATTTTGAAATGGTTTGGAGGAAAAGAGGGCAATAAAATAATTTGGGGGGGGAAATGGATAAATAGACGTTAAATAATAGATAAGTAATTTGGGGAGAATTAAAGCATTTACAAAGGTGTGGAGAAGAGTTTAAAAAAAAAAAGACGCAAAGGTTAATGCAGTACCAAGGTATAGTAACAATAGGGTGTTATTTCCAGCTCTAATACTTAAAGTACTAGGAAAGAAAAGCCAGAAAGAGGGAGAGGGAAAAGCTGAGGGTGTGTGTGTGTGTGTGTGAGTGTGAGAGAGAGACACACAGAGAGAGAGATGGAGAGAGCCACCAAGCAAGAATTCTCTCCCTTTGATAGATGCAACCAAAGCAAAGAGATCTGACATGATAGGAGTTAGAGAACCAAATACCTCTAACTCTCTTTTCATTCTGTGGATCTCCTGTCAGCATCTCTTTTTGTTGAAACTGCATCATAAACTGAGAAGTAAGGAAATCTACTGATGTGGCCAATAATGGTCAACTTCTCAGTTACAGAACAGGGTACAGAAAGTAGAGAATGACTCTAGGGTGGGAAACAGAAGATATCCTTTTCAGTCCTGGGTTTTTTGGGGGTGAAAATTTTGTACTCCTGACACAAAGGATACAAAAAAATCTCTTTAGCTACCATATCCTGTAGGGTGTTGGCAATTGAGTTGCATTCTCACCTGAAACCAAAAATATTATTCAACCATATAAAGTAGTAAATAAAAAGAGAAGAAATGAATGAAGTAATACAGAACAAAACTTCTGTAACTGCTTATAAAGCTTAAATTGATATTTGTAGCTTCTTTTTCTACCACACATTCTGTTTCCTTTACCTTCTACCAGCACCTAGATGGACCTGGTTCTTTATTTGGCTAAATGACTCAAACCGCTTTTAAGATCTGAGTCCTCCTTAGCTTTGTCTTCATGTAGCCTCAGTACTTTTCCACTGAAAAAGACTTCTGGGCAGAGACTGTAACAGGTGCCCTAGTGAATCCTCTGGGTTCCACTCATCGTCATCTTGGTACCAGTATAAACCAGAGTTGTTCATATTCTGCTTAGGAATTAGGACCAACCAGCTGTCACGCAATTTAACCATCCTCTTCATTATGTATTGGTTTGGTGGCATGTGGAAGCTATAATGGCCAGAGTGTTGTCTTAGCTTCCAACTGACTGAGATCATTGCCATATTCCATGGTGGAAGCAATTTTTCCTTATACAATAAAACTTGAAACCCATGGAGTCTAGTGGGTTATTTGACAGTAGTAAGAAGGGCCATTCCCACCCCACATCCCTTGGTTTGTGGATCTCTGTTTCTGGCTATGGAAGAGACAGCTACTAGTGATGTTATAAACTGAATTATTTAGAAAAGCACTTCAATCTTTCAGGCAGTTGTCTGCCAGCTGGCATTAAAACTGAGCATTCTGTGGGTTATAATATAATTCTGTCAAACCAGCTGCTTCTAGATTACGTAGAACACGGTAAAAATATTCTGCGGGTGTGACTCCTTGTCTGGACTCTCTTTGTCAAACAGTCTATCCCTTCACCAGACACGATAGTTAATGAGAAATCATGGCATTGGATAAGATCTTCTAACAAAAGCCCTTGAAATACCTTTGCATAAGATATCTTTCTCCCAAAGGGCGGGTTTGGGGGACGGGAATCACTGAATTCTCCATGATAGGAAGTGCTCTGTATAATAATGACACTGTATGGTCAGGCCATACAAGATAGTAGTTCTACAAGTAGTAGATCTCTTGATCTTTATATAGCGGCCCCCTCTACCAGTTCCTGCTTCACCCACATGGTTATCCAATCCTGTTGATTATAGGGCTTAATCAGTAATTGCCTACATGCTTGCCCCCTGCCCCAGCCGCTGGTTTCCCTGGTAACTGATGAGCCAGTCTGACGTCAGTTCCCCTATAAATGGTAGCCGCCATCTTCCTGAAGTAGTGAAGATTTGTTATGTTCTTCTTGCCGGCTGCCGTATGCAGTGGGGTGTCACTCCAGGACCCTTTTTTTCTGGACATGTAAGTTCCCCTATCCAATGAACCATTGGTGTCTCTGTAGCTGTCTCTAGGCTCTTTCTTCGATCTCCAGGCTGGGCAATTACAAGGCTGCAGGTCTGCGGGGTGCAGTCCAACAGACAGCTATTTCTTTTCCCTGTTGAATAGACACCTGGGCAAGTAGCCACAGGCTGGTCTAGAAAAAATGTAACATATGCAGTTATGGTTATATCTTAGGGCTCTATTTCAGAGACCTAGCTCCATTTGAGTATATCCTTTTCGGTAAACTGGCTTAGGACTGGGAAGTAAGTATGAGGTATTAGGTTTCTGCAAACCAAACTTGGATCTTTTTCCCCATGTATGTTTAGCACCACTTTACAAGGATATACATCTGTTACATTTTCAGGGACATTGTCTCAGTCATCAACATTGATAAAGCCCAAGGCCAAAGATCAAAAAGAACACCACTGTATTCAATGGCAGTTAAGTTTATTATGTTGCCGTAGTAATGAAAAAACATTGAAGAAATCATGAGACATTTTTGTAAGGAGAGGGAATTATAGGCTTCCCTCTAATGAGCTAATGGGGGTTGGAGGGAGACAAACAATTGTTTAATGGGAGACACCAGGGCCAGTCCTGGTACGGGTGGGTGGAGTGGAGCATGGGGTTTCCCAGGAAGGCAAACAAGGTGAAGTTGGATCCCACAGGGTGTGCTATATGGCTTCAGCTGTGTGAGGGTAATAAGTGCAGGTCCTGATGGAGGGGCAGAGGAAGATGGGCTGGAATGCTTTGAGTGTCAGGGTCAGCTCAGAGATTAGCAAAATTCATGGAGGATCTGCTGCTGCCACTACTCTCCCCAGAAGAAGCCAGATCACCCATTTCTCAAGAGTTCCATGGGGGTGGACAGGGTAGTCCTGGGATGAGAATCACCTGGCTACCCAGGTGCCGCAGGCCCCTCATCTCAGGCTTGCCCTGGGGAATCTAGCTCATGCCACCTATCAAGCAAACCCCAATCCTCCCAGACCTCCTCACCTAACTTGGAGTCACAGTGCCATGGTGCTTCTCTCCAGAGGCCCGGCCAGGTTGGGAGGGAACCTCTGGGCCAAAAGCTGTGCAGAAGCAGGACTTCCCAAGGCCAGAATGAGACAGTGAACTGTGCATGCCCAGGGGGCAAATCTGTATCCTTCCAGGAAACCTCAAGCCCCGGGGCAGTGACACTGGCTTCTGGTGAGAAACAGTGGGACTCCAGTGTGATGTCTTCAAAGGTCTGAGGCCACCTCATTATGGTATATACCATACGGTATATAAGATGTGAGCGATGCTATGTATTTATACCGAGTATGGTGTGTAGGGGTGTGTGTGTGTGTGTGTGTGAATGAATGAATGTATTTATCTCAGGGGCAAGGAATGTAAGTAGAAGGAAATTATTTGGTATTTTGTTGTTAAATAGTGCCCTTGTACCCTTACATCTGGCTATTTTCAGACATCCTTGCAGTGAATTTAGAATGGTCTTGTTCTGGTCTTGTCCCATCACAGTGATGAAGAGTCCTCATCTGATGTTGATAGTCTGTGAAATTTTTCACATCCAGTATGAAGCACTGCATACTAGTTGTTTTCTTCCTGTTGCCAATTGGATCCTCTAGGAGGCTTTTTTCTTTCTTTCTCAGTTACTCCTTTGGCCAAGGGCAGCTGAAGTCAGACTAAAGAATATTATTCTGTTCAGCCCAGATCTATAGTTTTCAAGATTTTGTTGATCAGAAAGTTGTTGTCTTTAGTTGGGCAAGAGTTTGTCTTTCCTATTCCTTCTGTGGCATGTTAAGCTGTTGAATTATCTGGTATGACAGTGGTGTCCCATTCTTCTTACTACTTTGAAACAGGATGCATTGGCCAGCTGTATTACATGCAGCTGACAAAAGAAAAGTTTATTTGTCCATGTAAGGGGCTATGAAACCAGGACCTAGACCACAAACCCCAATCATGGAAGTATCTCCATGCTTCCAGTTGAGTCTTTTTTTTTTTTATTTTTTTTTTTATTTTTTTTTTAACATCTTTATTGGGGTATAATTGCTTTACAATGGTGTGTTAGTTTCTGCTTTATAACAGAGTGAGTCAGTTATACATATGTTCCCATATCTCTTCCCTCTTTGTCTCCCTCCCTCCCACCCCCCCTATCCC
>NW_006792653.1:206572-215428 GCF_000442215.2 Lipotes vexillifer
TCTGGAGTTCCTTTAGGCAGCGCTCTTAAAACCCCTCTCCTCGCGCACCAGGAAACACAGAGGCAAGAGAAAGTCTCTCGCCTCCTCAGCAGGTGCAGCCTTTTCCCAGGACTCCCTCCCGGCTGGCCGTGGCGCACTAACCCCTTCGGGCTATGTTCACGCCGCCAACCCCAGTCCTCTCCCTGAGCTCCGACCGAAACCGAGCCTCAGCTCGCAGCCCTGCCCACCTCGGCGGGCGAGCACACAAGCCTCTCGGGCTGGTGAGTGCCGGTCGGCACCGACCCTCTGTGCGGGAATCTCCCCGCTTTGCCCTCCGCGCCCCTGTTGCTGTGCTGTCCTCGCGGCCCCGAAACTCCCCGCTCCGCCTCCCGCAATCTCCGCCCGCGAAGGGGCTTCCTAGTGTGTGGAGACCTTTCCTCCTTCACAGCTCCCTCCCACTGGTGCAGGTGCCGTCCCTATTCTATTGTCTCTGTTTTTAATTAATTTTTTCTTTTGCCCTACCCAGATACGTGGGGAGTTTCTTGCCTTTTGGGAGGTCTGAGGTCTTCTGCCAACATTCAGTAGGTGTTCTGTAGGAGTTGTTCCACATGTAGATGTATTTCTGGTGTATTTGTGGGGAGGAAGGTGGTCTCTGCGTCTTACTCCTCCGCCATCTTTCCACCGCCCGCCTCCAGCTGAGTCTTTTATAGAGCCATTTGGTCTTCTATTTTAGAGAAGTCACATACTTACACCAGTGCAATAAGAATATTATATAGCACACATTTTTCCTTGAAAAGGAATCAAAGGGTATGTGCTAGTTTACGACAACCCAGTTAATCAATGTAAACTGATTTGGGGCATCACCAAAACAGATACTGTTATTGATGACATTTCCTAGGGTAAGAGACAAAATTTGGACAACTTTTTCCAGTTGTATTACTGCATCATTGAAAGCGCAGCTTACATTATAAAGAGTGAATTGTAAGCTCTCCTGAATAGGTGGTATGGTTGTCCCCAGGTATCCATGGGAGATTGGTTCCGGACCCACCCCTGCATACTAAAATCAGTGGATGCTCAAGTCCCTTATATATAAAATGGTATAGTAGAGTCAGCCCTCCGTATGGGAGGGTTCTGCCTCTAGGGGCTCCACTAGCTGCAAATGCAGAACGTGTGGATAGGAGGGCTGACTGTAGCAGCCTCTCTTTGAATATTTAGGGATATCTTGTTCAGGAAAACAGATGACATATGTTTGTTATGTATGAAAGGCTCTAACAATTGCACAGGTACACAGGCTAGATGTTTATTCAGTAGGCAAGGTATGCCTGGTTTTCACATAAGATGTAGTATCCTAGTGGGCACAGAAAGAATTGAGAGTATAAGTATTGTTTATTACCATGAGAGCAAGTCAATTACTGGTATCTGAATGCAGTCTGACTTTCTGAGTGGATATAAATAGCATTTACAAATCAGGCTAGGAAGTCTCTGAAGAGAACAAACTGGATACAGCAGCAAGGATAGCCCTAATATTTGTTTCCTCTGGTGAGCTGTTTTTTGTTGACAATTCTAATATTATTTCAGTGAAAGTATTCTCTTGACTGAAAGTGGAGGTGAAAACCAATTTTTGTAAGACTGAGGTTGAGGTGAATAATGATAGGACAATTTATATATCTCACGGAACCTGTTGAGAAAATATACTTTATGAGTGGTGAAAGGGACAGCTGTTAAATTTGTGTCATCAGAATCACATGGAAGATGAAAAATTTGGGCATCAGTAAGATTTAGAGCATGAATTATATTCTGAGAAAAACAGAGTGAGTTTTGCTTTTCTTTCTTTCTCTTAAGTGACAGAAGAAAGCCAGATGAGATGAAGAATATATGGTGAAGATATGGAAAAACAACTGTCAGAGGCCAAGTGATCACAAAGAGGTACCAAAATACAATAACTATAATAAGTAGTAAACCAAATGGAAATAAGCAAGTTGACTTAGAAAACTGTTTTATAATTTTGTGTGGAAGCTGTCTGCTTTGTCCCACCATATGGTTGATCCAAGAATCTTTTTTTCTGGATTTATTGATATATAATTGGCATATAACATTGTGTAAGTATAAGATGTACAATGCAATGATACACGTATATATTGTAAAATTTACAATAAGGTTAGTTAACACATCCTTCATCTCACGTAATTACCATTTGTTGTTATAGTGAGAACATTTAAGATTAACTTTTATAGCAACTTTCAAGTATACAGTACAGTATTGTTAAATAGTCACCATGCTGTACATTAGATCACTTATAAGTTTGTATGCTTTAACCAATATCTCCCCATTTCCCGCACTCCCCAGGTCCCAATGATGACTAATCTACTTTCTGTTTCTATGGTTCAGCTCTTTGGATTCTACATATATCATGCAGCATTTCTCTTTCTCGCTCTGGCTTACTTTACTTGGTATAATGTCCTCAAGGTTCATCCATGTTGTGGCAGATGGCAGGATTTCCTTCATTTTACGAATATTAAAATATTCATAAAATATTTTGAATATTTTCATATTCAAATATTTGAATATTTTAATATTGAACGTTGTGTTTATATATATATAAAACGCTGAGTCTTTATCCATTGATATATCAGTGGACATTTAGGTTGTTTCCATGTCTTTGTGGATAATTCTGTAATGAACTTGGAGGTGCAGATATCATTATAAGATAGTGATTTCATTTCTGTCAGATAAATGCCCAGAAGGAGGATTGCTGAATTATATGGTAGTTTTATTTTTAATTTGTGAGGAACCCCCATAGTGTTTTCCATAATGGAAATACATCAACAGTGTACACGGGTTCCCTTTTTGCCACATCTTCACCAACATTTGTGATCTCTTGTCTTTTTGATAAAGCCATTCAAATAGATACGAGATTATATCTCATTGTGGTTTTGGTTTGCATTTCCCTGATGATTAGTGATGTTGAGCGCCTTTTCATGTAATTATTGTTTCTTTGGGAAAATGTCAATTCAGGTCCTTTGCCCATTTTTTAATCAGATTATTTATTTGCTAATAAGCTGTATGAGCTTCTTATATATTTTGGATATTAACCCCTTATCAGAATATGATTTGTAAATATTTTCTCACATTCCATAGATTACCTTTTCATTTTGTTGAAGGTTTATTGTGCTGTACAGAAGTTTTTTAGTTTGAAGTTTCACTTTTTATTTTTGCTTTTGTTGCTTGTGCTTTTGGTGTCATATCTAAAAATCATTGCCAAGACCAGTGTCAAGGAGCATTTTCCCTTGTTTTCTTTTTAGGAGTTTTACAGTTTCAGGTCTTAGCATTAAGCCCCTAATCCATTTCAAGCTAATTTTTGTGAGTGGTATAAGGTAGGGTTCAAATTTTACTCTTTTGCCTGTGGATATCCACTTTTCTGAACATAATTTATTGAATAGACTATTCTTTCCCAATTGAGTATTCTTGGATCCTTTGTCAAATATTACTTGATCATGCATAGGTTATCATGCACAGGTTAATTTCTGAGCTGTCAATTCTGTTCCTTTGGTCTGTATGTCAGATTTATACCAGTATCATACCATTTTATTTACTATATCTTTGTAATATAGTTTGAAATCAGGAAGTGTGATGCCTCCAGTTGTTTTCTTCTGTCTCAAGATTACAGATGGCTTTGGTTAGTATGGATATTTTAACAATATTAACTGATCCATGAACATGAATATCTTTCCATTTGTGTCTTCATTAATTTCTTTATCAATGTCTTATAGGTTTGAGTGTATAGAGCTTTCACTTCCTTGGTTAAATTTATTCCTAAAAAGTTTATTGTTTTTGATGTCATTGTAAATGATTTTCTTTACTTCTTTATCAGATTGTTTGTTGTTAGTGTATAGAAACCCAACTGATTTTTGTATGTTGATTTTGTATCCTGAAACTTTACTGAAGTTGGTTAGCTCTAACAGATTTTTTTTTTTGGTGGAGTCTTTTTAGTATTTTCTATAAATAGATCATGTAATCTGCAAACAGAGACAATTTTACTTCTTCCTTTCTGACTTGGATGCCTTTTAGTTCTTTTTCTTTCCTGATTGCTCTGTCTAGGACTTCCAGTACTGTGTTGATTAAGAGTGCTGAAAGTGGGTACCCTTGTCTTATTCCTGATCTTGATGGGAAAGCTTTCAGCTTTCACCATTGAGTATGATGATATTTGTGGACTTGTTATATATGGCCTTTCTTATATTGAGGTATGTTTCTTCTATCCCAGTTTGAGAGTTTTTATCATAAATGGATGTTGAATTGTCAAAATTTTTCTGTATCTATTGAGAAATGATTTTTATCATTAATTCTGTTAATGTGGTGTATCACATGTATTTGCATATGTTGAACCATCTTGCATCTCAGGGATAAATCCCAGTTGATCGTGGTGTAATATTGAATTACAGTAATGGGCTGTTGAATTTGGTGTATGATACTGTAAATATGCTGTTAAAATTGATTTGCTAGTATTTTGTTGAGAATTAGCATCTATATTCATCAGGGATATTGGCCTATAGTTTTCTTTTCTTGTTTCTTTGCATGGCCTTGGTATCAGGGTAATGATGATCTTGTAAAATAAGTTTGTAAGTGTGCCCTCCCCTTCAGTTTTTTGGAAGAGTTTGAGAAGGATTGGCATTAATTATTTTTTAAATATCTGGTAGAATTCACCTGCGAAATCATTTGGTCCTCAGCTTTTCTTTGCTGAAGGGTTTTTGATTACTGATTCACTCTCCTTACTCATTATTGGTCTGTTCAGATTTTCTGTTTCTTCATGATTCAATCTTGGTAGATTGTGTGTTTCTAGGAATTTATCCATCTTTATGTTGGCCAGTTTGTTGCATATAATTGTTCATAGTAGTCTCTTAGATCCTTTATATTTCTGTGATATCAGTTGTGGTATCTCTTTCATTTATAATTTTAGTTGAGTCCTCTTTTTTTTCTTAGTAAGTCTAGGTAAAAGTTTATCAATTTTATTTATCTTTCAAAAAACAATGTGTAGTTTTATTCATCTTTTCTATTTTTCTGTTCTCTATTTATTTCTGCTTTGATCTTTGTAATCCTCCTTCTAACTTTTGCTCTTAGTTTGTTTTCCTTTTTCTAATTCCTCGAGGTGTAAAGTTATGTTGTTTATGTAAGATTTTTATTTTTTCTTAACATAGGTATTTATCACTATAAACATCCCTTTTAGAACTACTTTTGTTGCATCCCCCAAATTTTGGTATGCTGTTTTAATTTTTGTTTGTCTCAAGATTTTTTTTTAATTTTTTTATTTTTGGCTGCATTGGGTCTTTGCTACGCGTGGGTTTTCTCTAGTTGTGGCGAGCGGGGGCTACTCTTCATTTCGGTGCGTGGGCTTCTCATTGCAGTGGTGTCAGAGCACAGGCTCTAGGCCCTCAGGCTTCAGTAGTTGCAGCACATGGGCCCTAGAGCACATAGGCTTTGGTAGTTGTGGCACTTGGGCTTAGTAGTTGTGTCTCGCAGGCTCTAGAGCACTGGCTCAGTAGTTGTGGCACATGGGCTTAGTTGCTCCGTGGAATGTGGGATCTTCCCGGACCAGGGATTGAACCCATGTCCCCTGCATTGGCAGGCGGATTCTTAACCACTGTGCCACCAGGGAAGTCCCTCAAGATAATTTTTGGTAATCTGAGAATCTTGAGTCAGTGCTCTCTTCTGAATTTAATCTACTTATAGAAGATATCTAAGAATTCTCAACTTAAAGTGTCCCAAAGAAACAGAAGTGCAATAGTCCAGACAAAGCAGTTATTAAAAGAAAAAAAAAGAATACATAAATGTAAGGATTAGTGTGTTGAAGTTGTAATGTTATGCTAGTTGTTAACACTACAATTAAAAGGTCATGTCCACAGATGATTAAGGGAGGTTTTTCCTTCTTGTCTGTCTCTGAAAATAAGCATCCATGTTTCAGGACATGCAGAGACGTCTTAAGTGGATAATTTGGGAAAACTGGTAATACTGCTTGGTGATGGGACTGAGTGTCTTTTGCAGTATTTAGTCATATTGTCTTGCGAACAAGAAAGAACAAGTATCAGAGTTGAAGTTCTCAAATGGATAAGGTATCCTGTTAGTAACTAAAAAATGGATAGCCTTTGGGTTCCAGAGGGAAGAAACAGTAATTATAAATAATGTCAGTGATAAAATATTTCTCCTGGGAAGACCTTTTTTTTTGCTCTGAATACTAAATAATTGCTGTTGGTTTGGTGGAGGTAGATATATATATATATATATATATATATATATATATACACACACATATATATATATATACATATATATATGATATAATGTATATATGTAAATATATAGTTATATGTTTAAATATAAATGAATATAATAACAAATATATGTATTTATATATGTATTTATTAAAACTATATATTATATGTGAAAGGTTCATATTAGTTCATCTTAGTACTTATCCATTAATCAGGTTGTATTCTTCATGGAAGATAATGCAAATAATTCCAGCTATGTAGTACTATATATCCCATGTTTACATTGGATATTCAAAATGAGAATGATAGCATATTTATTCCTTTGTGGAATTCACTCTTTTGAAGTATTTCTTCTTCTGTGACCTTTGTTTAACTTTGCAAGGAAAAAAAATCATTCTTTTCAGTTTTACCTAATCAATGAAAAATGCTGCAGCAAAATGTAAGAATACCTGTGAAAATATTTTGTCAGACTAGCAGTAGTGCTCAGTATAAAGCTATGTTCAAATAAAGGTATTTTTTGAACATTTCAGTGTTTGATCCATTTTAAAATGCAGACACAAGAGGATCAGCTCCAATTTTAGTTTCTGCTATATGTAATTTTTGTTTCCGAGATACCTTTTTTCCGGTGTGAAATTTTAGATGAGATTAAACAGACACAAAAATGTTTGTCAATAGCCAGATTTAATCTTGCACAGTGAAACACAAGTTTTAAATGGTTTCTTGAGCACTGATATGCAGAAATTGTTCAGAGTACCATTAGCTATACAATAGCATGTAAGGAAAGGAAAATGTACTTAGATAAAAAAACAGAATAAAAAAAAATAGTTTCAGAAAAAAGTTCAAATGTCAGTATTTAGATGCTTCAATTATTTACATCAAGCACTGGACACTTGTTCTAAAGCAACTAATCAAATGAATGTCAAATTCACTCTTATTCAGCCATTTTATCTCACTTTTGCAGAATAATAAATCTTTAGAAGTGTTTACTAAAATAAATATAAATTCGTTGTATATTTTCTGGTGAATCTATTTTAGTAGAAAATTTTCAATTATGAAGATATTTGAAAACTGCTGGAAGTAACTCCAGAGAAGCATAAGCATAGAAAATATTGCAATTTCAGGAATTTACTGTCCACTAGAATTTTTAGAAACATCAACAAACTTATTTCCATGTTTGAGACTTTTCCTAACTATTTGTGTACCTATTGCTTTATTTAAAAGAATCTCTGAGAAATAAAATTTATAAAGTATACATTTTAATCAATCATGAGAAGATAGATTTACCACTCTGGCTATATTGTTTATTGAACATGGATGTGCAAGTAAAATTAATTTTGAAAGTGCCATTTACAAATTTGTAGAAGTTATAAAAGATATATTAAATTTCTGGCTTCCCTGGTGGCGCAGTGGTTGAGAGTCCGCCTGCCGATGCAGGGGACACAGGTTCGTGCCCCGGTCCGGGAGGATCCCACGTGCCGCGGAGCGGCTGGGCCCGTGAGCCATGGCTGCTGAGCCTGCGCGTCCGGAGCCTGTGCTCCGTAACGGGAGAGGCCACAACAGTGAGAGGCCCGCGTAGCACAAAAAAAAAAAAAAAAAAAATTAAATTTCTATGCATTACTGCAACAGACCAATATATAGATATGTCTTCCACCCTTTGCAAAAAATTGTAATTATTTACTTTTTTCCTTGTCAGAATAATTTTCATTTTGTTCATATTTATGTTTTCATAATTTTACTGGATTATGTATATAAACTTATGCATAAGAATATTATCCCTGTCTACATTTCTCTGCACTATTATAATTATCATACCATAATTATTGTTAAAGATAATTTTGTTTTAGAGATTATTTTTGTTTGTTGTTTCCTTTTAGGAACAAAATGTTACATATGCCATGAGTTGTAGAGCCTTCTTTAGGAAACAGATCTTTTTTCTTTATTTTCCTACAGTTGAAGTTCTTTAACAGAAAAATTGTTGAGGTTATATAAAAAGGTTGTGGCCTCAGAAAATTTGGCACTCAAAATCTGCAGTGTTCAGCCAGTCTTAGGCATCTACAAAATTAATTTTGGGTCATTGACCTAAGAAAATTTTGAAGAGCTTATAATCTTTTAGGATTATATATTATTTCTTTAGGGGATATACTATGTTTCAAACAGTGAATTTTTTCCTAGTAGAATTTCAATTTCTCTTTTGAGTCTTCCTTTCTGAGATAAGATATTTAACAAAAAGAGTCAGTAATAGAACTTGTTCATTTTTTGAGGTTAGCAATGGGTCATTTATGTATCATATTAAAGAGTCATAAGAGAACATTAAATTCTTAGATCTTGATTAGGGAATTGATAGAATAAAGGAGGGTTTCAGTAAAACCTAGAGGCATTTCAGTCCAAGAATATTGTTGATTCTCTTATGAGAAGGCAAACAAAACTGATTGTATGGATCTAAGTGAAAACTAAGGGAGAACAAGTCTTCCAGTCCAGCAAAAGTGTGTGGCCATGGGAATTACTGAAGACAGAATTGTATTTGGGTTAGGACCCACCAAAACGTGAAAGATTTGAAGCTTGTTTATATCTCAGAAACCTATGAAGCTTTTTTTTTTTTTTTTTTTTTTTTTTT
>NW_006792653.1:215541-217986 GCF_000442215.2 Lipotes vexillifer
CGGCAGGTGGGATCTTCCCAGACCGGGGCACGAACCCGTGTCCCCTGTATCGGCAGGCGGACTCTCAACCACTGCGCCACCAGGGAAGCCCTAAAGCTTTTTGATAGGCCACATAGGAGTGCTAAAGATCTAATGGAAAACATTATAAATCCCCCTTTTTTTATGAAATCTTCTGCAGTAGGGTAAGTCCTTTCTGTTTGGGTCTAGTTGATGTACTAATGATTCATGTGTGGAAGAGTCCTCGTGTATTTCTAGAAAGAGTCTGTGAAGAACTTTGATTTCATTGTCATATTTCCATTGAAGTTTCTTCCTATTACGTTTTCTAGAGTGGTGTTACAGAGAAGGAGCTTATGTTGGTGAGTGAGAGGGCCAAGAGTTACAGTTACACATTTTTTGAGGGAAGAGTTTTAGGGGCACTTTAATGTCTACCACCTGAAGTGTTCTTATGACTCAGAGGAAGTGGTACAAAGAATGGTAGGAAAGTTATTCGTTGTTGTAAGAGAATCACTGTACCAGAATCACTGGTACTACAGTCCTGCTTGGAATTCATTCAGATTCCCTCAGGATTAGGAACTTCTATTACTTTATTTTTTACCTAGCTAGAATGAGTCAATTAATTTTCCTTTGGCCTTTTTATTAATAATGTCAGCAAGTTTTCCTTTGAAGAATTTTGTTTTTGTTGCAACTTAAGGGAGGGGATCCAAAAGCAGATCCATTAAGCTACTTTATTTTTACTGCCATTATTTTATTTGGAACTGTATTTAAAAAATTAATATAAAGTCTCTTACTGTTGTTCAGCCAAATGCTGAAATTCATGTAGTGAAGCAATCTGCAGGCCTATTGTTTGTTTACACACCAGAAATGTTCTGTTAGTAAGCTAGCAACCAAAGAGTGGAAAGGGCCACAGAAAAATCATCACTACAAGTCTATCCCTAAAGGCTGTCTCAAGGTTATGATTAATTCTATTGATTTGCCCTTTTGCCATTTGCAGAACTGGATTAATGTCCAATCTATTTTTAACAGGAAAAAACATACAGTAGATTTCCTTAAAGTTGTTCTACCTAATATGCTCTGAGATGTATTAATTCAGTAAAATTTACTTATTTTCAACTGTTGTCAGTTGTTTACTATTGCTAGGTTGAGGAGTCTCATCATCTGTGTTAAGTATCCCAACAGAATTTTGTTGGAAACTCTACCTGATAAAGCCCTGGGATCAAAGACCACTAGGAACATGCCTGTAATTAAACAAATGTGATTCATTACCTCACTGTAGCAAAGGCGAATATCCCAGAAGAAATATGGAGCATCTTGGTAACAATGCGTTGAGCACAGGACAATTGATTGACAGGTTATCTTATTAATTTTTGTCTAGGAAGTAGGAGGACCCAAAGCAGATTAAGAGTTTTTACTGGAAAAGAAGCGGTAGCTAATCGTGTTAGAGGAAAAAGGGAGATGATTGGTTATTTTGTGGCTGTGTAATGTAGTGGTAATTGTCCATTTTCAGATAAGATTATGGTATGATATTGTTTTTTGTCTTGCTTTATCATGGTCATGAAGTAATCTTGTTTGATATTATTTATATGCTTAAATTTTTTTCTGTTCAATAGAGAATATAACTGAGTTTAGCTGTCAGCTGAATGGAAATTATTTTTCAGTCTCACCACACATCCCTGCTGGTCAAACCCTTTGCTTATAATTCCATCTTACTGAGGTTATTATGCTCACTTTCTTTCTGATTATTAATATTACCACCTGTCCTCTGCCACTTTGGGCTTGCAATATTCTCGCTGATATTATGGAAATAAATCCCATTTTAGTCTCCCCCACAGTAATATTTCTCCTAAATTGTAAACTCCCATCACAGCTTTTCAAAAGGCAGATGTTCATTCATTCACTCAATAATTAATATATTAATGACTTGGCAAAAGGTGTGTTTTCCACATCCCCCCAAAAGGTGTGGTTAGGAGTGGCTGATCAGACTGAATATAATAGCATAGTCAAGACTTCCTGCATTCTTGAGCCTTCAGTTTCTTTCATATAGCTTACATCAAAATATGCCATTGAGGGCTTCCCTGGTGGCACAGTGATTGAGAGTCCGCCTGCCGAAGCAGGGGACACGGGTTCTGGGAAGATCCCACATGCCGCAGAGTGGCTGGGCCCGTGAGCCATGGCTGCTGAGCCTGCACGTCCGGAGCCTGTGCTCCGCAACGGGAGAGGCCACAACAGTGAGAGGCCCACGTACAGCAAAAAAACAAAAAAACAACATGCCATTGATTCTGGGCAACTTTTAAGTCAGATTATAATCAGCCAACCTAGCAGATTATTTACTATTCTCTTGTACATGAGCCCATATATTAAATCCTGAATCCCATGTCATTTGTATCATGTGTCCTAATCTTTACATGCTCATCTATTGAACATTGTCTACTATATAATCATTCCCTA
>NW_006792653.1:218219-242551 GCF_000442215.2 Lipotes vexillifer
CTACACTGAATTCATTCTAAGGCCTCCAGACTGTGACTTTGCTGTTCATGTGTCAGTGTTTGTAGGTATTTATCTTGTCATGGTTTTCTTGAACTGATATTGCTTAATTTGAAGAGAAATATAATTGGAGAGGCTCTGCTGCTAAATGGCAAATATCTGTGCAACATAGTTCTAGAAACTTGCAAACTTTTATTTCGTCACTTGTTATTCAATTAATGCTAGAATCATTGCTATTTCAATAGCTGCTACGATTTAAGTAGCATAAAATAATTGTCAAAATCTAATGAACTCAGTTACTATGTTGACAGATCAAAATGATCAATTGTGTCTCATATTGGAACATAACTTCCTTTTGACTGTTTCCTAATCTCAGCATGTTGTTATTACCAACTAACAGCCAAGATAGCCCATCAAGACATAAAAAGAAAGTTCTGTTAATTATGCAACAAAAATGTTGTGATACATCACTCACCTTTACAAAATTCTTTTTTTGTCAGTGTCTCGTAAAGCATTTCTGTAAAAACATAACAAATAAACAGCAAAAGGTCATTGTTTTAGACTATTTTTCATAAATGATTAAGGGAAAGACAAAAACAGTTTTGCATTTTTTGCAATATTTTACAATGATATTTTTCAGCTAAAATTTTTGAAAATTTTGTATTAAGTGTAAAGCTAATTAAATATACAGAATAACAATGGCTCAGTTCTGAAGCCCTTTGAATCTGCACTAGGATAACTTAAGCCTTTGATGGGTTTGCATGTTAAAAGAAATCTGCCTTTTCTTTTTGATGTGAGAACTAGATTTTTCAGAACAGACTTTTGTACTTTATCTTACTGGTTTAGCAAAATTCAGGTGAATAATTTTTATAGAAGTTTTAAAAAAAGCAAAATGTTAATTTTCCAGATTAATTATAAAATATGCTTCATCTCATAGACATGTAAACACATTTCTATGTAAAATCCTTGATTCAATAAATTTTTATTGAATGTCTTTCAACTAACAGACACTGTTCATGGCACTGGAAATACTGTAGTGAGCTGAGAAAAAGACAAAATTATGCTGTAATGAGGCAGAATGAAGACAGAATGACCATGGGCTTGCTTTACTTTGTCATCCTTAGTTCTCAGCCCTAAAGCTTGGTGAGGTCACAGATGCCCTCTGAGCAGAGTTAGGACACCTGTGTAACGGGGTATCCTCCCTCCAAGTGGGGTCTCCTCCCTCCAAGCTTGCTCACCAGCTGGTAACTGCTTTTGGGCAGAATTAGAAGCCCATCTATCGTTCGTAGTCCCCTTGATAGCAAGACTCCGGGGTCAGGTGTCCTCTGGATCAGATACTCTTTCCTCATCAGAATTTATATATATGTGGATGTAATTAAATACATAAAGACCCAAAGGAGCTGAGAGAAGAAATTTCAAACAGAGTAAATAGCAATCATAAATGCTCTGAAGTGAAGGGGATCATACCTGGGATATTTGAGAAACAAGGAGGTTGATATGGTCACAGAGAGACAAATCACAAGGGCCGGTTACACAAGGTCTTATAATTCATGGAGAGAGACTTTGAGTTCTATTCTGATATTCTAATCTCATTTACATCTTAACAAAATCACTGGAATTGCTATCTGAAAATACATGAAAGATAGTCAGGGGTAGAAACAGTGTACTAATTTGAGTATTATATAACACCAAAGTGTGATGTAAATGGGGCTTTGGCCAGGAGAGTGACAGATGGATAGTTAAATTCTGGATATATGTATAAGGATAGCCTGCAGAATTTAAATGAAGACATAAGCAAAGTGAAATAGCTTACTGTGTAGATGTCTGGGGAAGGAGTATTCCAGGCACAGGGGATTTCAGTGCTCATTGCCTTGAGGTGGGGATGTGCGTGGAGTAAAGGAACAGTGGGAAGCCCATGTGGCCCGAGCAGAGTGAATGGCTGAATGTTGGGAGCTTAGGAGGAGATGAGGTCAGAGAAATAACAGGGGCCAAGTAAATCAGGAAAGGGTTTGGTCCAGGAGAGAAAGAGAGGCATCTAGGATAACAACAAGGTCTGAGGGCCTAGGTAACAAAAGAATTGAGTTGGTACAAACTGAAATGGGTAAGGCTAGATCTGGCGTTGGTTTGGAGAATCAGCCTAGTAGAGTGAAGATCAGAATTTGAAACATGGAAGTTTCAAATATGTCAATAAATATTCTGCTATGAAATTTTCATTAGAAGGAACTTGTCAGACAATGGAGATATGTGAGTTAGCAGTATTTAGATGAGATCACATAGGGAGTAAGATAGAAAGAGAAGTGGTCCCCAGACAGAAACTTGGGGTTTCCACTAGTTAGAGAATGAGACGAAGAGGAGAGAGCCAGGGAAAAAAAACTGATTAACTCGTGATCCTTTAAGTGTGACCTCCATTCCTAATGCTTTGATTTATTTTTGTGTGTTCATATGCAGATTTCCATATGATTTCATAAAGTGTTCTAGAACATATAAAAATATTTAATATTTTCAGAATAAATTTGCTCTTCTATTTTCCTGAAGTTTAAATTAGAAAGTAATTTAAAAAAATGTTATCTATAGTTTTGGGAAGTGGGGGAAATGGGAAATGGTGCAGGGACTTCTAAATGGAGATCTTTTTATATTCTTCTTGAATTTTGGAAAAGAAATATACGATCCATTAAAAATAAAACATTTAGAGCTATGATTATATTCTTAATGTTAACAGTAGCTGATATTTTAAGACTTGTTTTACTCGTAGTGTTGTTCTACAAATGAAGCCCAGTTATAGTCAAAAAAACATTTATGAGTTTAAGAGGCAATCTGGGGTTTCCCTGGTGGCGCAGTGGTTGAGGGTCCGCCTGCCGATGCAGGGGACACGGGTTTGTGCCCCGGTCCGGGAGGATCCCAAATGCCGCGGAGCGGCTGGGCCCGTGAGCCATGGCTGCTGAGCCTGCGCTTCCGGAGCCTGTGCTCCGCAACGGGAGAGGCCACAGCGGTGAGAGGCCCGCATACTGCAGAAAAAAAAAAAAAGAGGCAATCTGCATAAAGTAGTGCAAGTAGATTTCAAGTTTAAATGATTTCTCAAATTTTTCTATGCTATATTTTAAACATTTAAAGATGGTTTAGCAAACTGTTTTCATTCTCTATAAAGTCCAGTTATCTTTTCTAGTTATGTATTTTCTGTTGGTTTTGACTCTTGAAAGGGTAGTAGAAACACATTTTAAATGCTTGGCCTTTTCTACGTGAGATGTTTTTAAAGGGAACAGACTCACGTTTCTGTTTTGCGTGCTTTCCACACTTATAAGCTTACTGCTAACTGTTTTGTTGTTTAAATGAAAGACTGTACTGACAATTAAATGGAGGCTCATGCATGCTCCACTGCCATATCTTATTATCATCAACGTGAGAGGAAGCAGAATGCTGAAATTACTGGTTTTCACCTGCGTCTGCATGGCCTTATTATGCCCACCAAGGTGAAAATGTCAACTTGAAGAATGTAATTATATAACTTAAACTGCAGGCGTGGCAAAAGGTTAAATCCTTGCTTCACCGACCTTAAAAGCGACTATAACTTCTAGGTTTGGAAAAGTCTTTTGTTTATGAATTTGACCTCTCACTTTTACTCCCTCTCTTAAGTTTCTCTAAGATAAAATCTTCCACACGGGTGTTAATTCAATATAGATTTTGGATTTTTTTTTTCCTGTTTCTCTCTTTAATACATAATATTTCCAACAGAGAGAAGGCAGGTAGCGTATTTTTACATTTGACAGCTGCCATTTCAGATCAAATATAAAATGCTTTTGAAGATGCTGTGAGATAAAGCAACCCAAGGTATTTGTAAATAATTTTAATTTTCAGATGTGATTTAGAATCCATATAGTTTAATACATATATTATTAAAAATTGCTAAAAACTAAATATCTTTAGTTAATATTTAATTATCTATTGGAAACTCAATTATCCCAACAATTCCTTTCCCTTAAGATGTTTTTTAGTAAGTTAAACTCTAAATATTATAAAATTCTTTTTTATAACTGTAGGGTTAGAAACAATAATATGCATTTAATTATAAATTAACGATGTTATTTGAAATAATTTCTATCCCTATTAATATGTAATGGAAAAGCATTATGACTTTTAAAGACATACCTTAATAAGAGTATAATTTATTAAATATAACATTTACTTAATATGTACTCTTTGCTGGGCACTATGGAAGACATGAAGCCATTTGCTCCAATCAGATGTTATTACTGAAATGATGGGAGTAGAATTTAAATATATTGCAAAGCCATGCAGATGAAGAAACATATGAATAATGTAAAGCATAGTAAAGAATTCAGTGAAAGAAGAGAGAACTTCTAGCCAGAAGGATCTATGAATGGTTATTAGATTATGTTAAGTGTTAGAACTGGTCTTGCTGGATAGGTCATTCAGGATGTAGGGAATAGGAAGAATAAAGGTATAGATGTGGGAAAGTATATATTAGAGTTATTTTTTATATCTCTAGTCTGATCATAGGGCAGGAAGCATTTGCAAAAAACGTTTGATCAAGATACACGTTTGAAAACAAAATGTGTAGATAGTATACCCTGAGGATATATAAGTTACAATGAGAAATGGATTTATGTAAGTAGCCAAAATATGGTCTAACAGATGTGTGCATTGTAACCAAAAAAAGAATAATCAATTCATATTTTTTATTTACCTTGCAATAGAACAAACACATTTTAAAAGCTATTTTATTTTAAAGAAAAAATTTTCAAAGATAAAAATCAACTTTAATTTTATAATTTATTTCTAAATGACAATATGCATATTTATTAAAAAGCTAAATATTTTAAATATATTAATGTATATTTTATACATATTTTCATACTCTATCCGTATTCAACTACAAATGCCCTCTGGCTTAGGGAACATTGGACTGCAGATATAGAAACAGTGAATATAAGCTTTTTATTTCAAAAATAGGAATTTGAAATGAAACCATTTCTGATTACATACTTATACCTAGAACCATGCTTATGCCTATATTTCTGTCTGTGGCTATACATGTATTTATGTCATCATTAAACTACAGGATATAATGTGTAATGGAATATCCGCCAGCTTAGAGAAAGCCAGAAAAATCCTTCCAGCTGGTAAATGGAGGGAGTGATTTAGAGGGAAAAGAATGGAGGCAGATGCTCTGAGTCCCTCATAATGTGGCACATGTGTGCTCATAAACTTAGATGTGAGTCTGTGTGTGTAGTGGTGGTGGCACCAGGAAAAAGACAAAAACTCCAACCCCGTTAGCTACAGGGAACCTGCAAACAGAAAGCGCTTCTGTTCTGTTTCCTATTAAGCAGTGTGCTGAGCCTGTTTGCTCTCAGTTACGTTCCTTTCCTTCATGGCCTTTCCTTAGTAAAATTCAATGTGTAGTTTTTCTCCATCCCCCATGAATCCCACCTGCACCACCAGCAATAGGACACAAAGCTTTAGAAAGTGAAGGCAGTCACTTTTTTTTTTGCACTTCTGAATTGAAATATACACACAGTATCTTTTCAGCAATGCTATTTCTATCCATCATATAGTTCTTAATATTCAGAAAAGTGTTGTTCAACCAGATACTCATTTTTAAAGGCAGCAGTAAGTCATTGCCTATATTTAATCTTTTCTTGTAGAAAATGTCCAAAGTGTATTTGGTCCTACGTGATAAATCCTCATTGCGGACACATTGTAGCTAGGAGCATTTCTCTCTTCCCCAGAAGAAAATAACGCATTAAAGGAGGGTCATATCCCCTTTATGTGAATTGCCCCCTTTGACCATAGAGATTGATAATAGGCTAGATAGAACTGTCTCCCATGTAAATCTAAAATTTGTAATTAAGCAACACAGAGATGACAGTTGATGAAATTGACATATATTAATGGCAGCTAGAAGAAAAGTACATTTATCTATTAAATATTTATTACTATATCATGTACCATCCAATGGAATTAGAACTAAGGTTATATTGTTTTTAGGAAGAATATATGTTCTGCACTTGTGTGGTTTACAATATAATAGAAGTCATAAAATACTAATAAGAAAACATAAAAATATAACTTCAGGTAGTGGTAGACACTGAGGGAATTGGTTAAAGAACAATGATAAATAAGGTGGAAAAAAAAAAAGGTCTACATTTTTCTATGGCAATTAGGAAGGACTCGCTGTGGTGACTGAAATATAAGCTGAATCTGAAGTTTGAGAAAGAGCCTCCATGTAATGTCCATTCTAGAGAGAGAGAAGAAAAGGTTTTGGTATGTTAGAGAAAACAAACAGAAGGAGTCCAGTGTATTTGATTTGAAGGAGTGAGAGAGAAGATAGAATGAAATGAGGTTGGAAGTTTAATTGGGAACTAGAACCTCCAGTACCTAATCTTGACAATATTGAAATAATTGGTGATTTTGACAAATAGTTTTGATGGAATGGTGGTGCCATAGGCCAGATTGTATTCGGTTGTGTGGTAATTGGAGGCTTGAAGGTGGGGATGTGCTGACGAATATTCTTTTTAGTTTGTGAAGAGAGCTAAAGAAATGGTTCAGTAATAGAAAGTCACATGGGGGCAAGAGAATATAATTTAGAATATGAGATAGTAGAGAATATGGCTGCTAAAATCTCCACAGTTCCTTTCATTCCTTCCATTTCTACATCTTGGTTCTTTGATTTGATGAGATATTATAGGTAGAAGACATATTTTTTGTTCTGCTAAGCATCTCTCTAGAAACTACCCTCAGGCTAGAATAGCATAATTCTGCACCTGAAATACCCCAAGCATAATTCTGCACCTGAAATACCCCAAGCATAGCATGAGTTAGTCTCTGTCATCCTGGTAGGCTAACCACTTTGAGCACTTCCAAGGGTAAACATGTAATCATAGTGGTTAAGTCATGGATAAGCAAGAGAGCAGACTACATCCATTAAGACCTTTTTCAAGCTTCATAAAAACATGACAGCAAAGGGAAGGATCAAAGTAATACAGAGTGAAATTTATTTGAAATATGTGTTTGATTGAGGTGCTGCCAAAAGTCTTTAATGTTTGAACCTTGAACAGTTTAGGTCATGTTTTGTTTACTAATCAAAAAGTATGATTTTTTACTTTGGTCCTAGGGAAGTTCTTTTTGACCTCTTTATTAGTTTTTGTGGGCTTCTGTGTAACAAATAATTCATTGTCTCACAGTTCAAGAGGCTAGAAATCCACTATCAAGGTGTAGGTAGTGCCATGGTCCCTGTGAAGGTGCTAGGGAAGGATCCTTCCTTGCCCCTTCCAGCTTCTGGCAGCCCCAGAGATTCCTTGGTTTGTGGCAGCATAACATGAATCTTCATGTGACATTCTGTCTCTTCACGTAGTCTTCCCTTTGTGTATGTCTATTTCTATGTTCAGATTTCCCATTTTTATAAGGACCCAGTCACATTCAATTAGGGCCCACCCTAATGACCACACTTTAACTTGATTACCTCTATAAAGATTCTCTTTCCAAATAAGGTTAAATTCTGAAGTACTAGGAGTTAGGAGTTCAACATATTGTGTGTGGGGGGGGCACAGTTTAACCCGTAACATCCTCTTATTCCCGTGTACAAGGATGTCTTTAGTGTAATTGTCCCTGGCCTTATACCTATTGCTTAGTCAATTTTCCCCAAAAAGGAGGAATGAGTTACCTGCTTAGTGATGACAGACTTGGATTCACGTTCTCCTGGGCCTGTGGACCTGCTCTATTTAAAAGCCATCTACCTTGTGACTTTATTTTTTTGTTTCTTCTCCTTACCCTTGGGCTAGTAGAAAGAAACTGCAGATCCCAACTTCCCAGTGGATGGGATCTTACAAATTGGCTCAGAGAGGGAGCAACAGGTAGAACCATTAACCCCTCCTAAGCCATTGTCTTTAAAGAATTTTATGATAATAATGGTTGTGTTTGCCTCCCCTACATCTGAGGCATGTCAGTCTATCAAGTAGTATCACATTTCTACAGAGAAAAATGTTGATATAATTGACATTTCCTTTGAAAATGCGATTTAAGGTCCAAATGTTTGTCTCTCACTTTGGCAACTCTCTTTTTTTATTCATCGAGTCATGAAAAATTAGTCTGCGTGATGCATATGATCTATATATAATATACTTTGACTATTATCATAAGTATAATTCCTGAGAATATAAGACAAGAGACATTAAATTTCAGTGATAGCAATTGCATACAACTATAGCGTAACTAATAGCAAAGTGCATTAATGCATATATCAATATTTAATATTTCAAATTGATTTGTGAATTTATTTTCTGTTTTCATATGCCATTAATAAAAATATAAAAAGTGGTTTTTTTTTTACATGTAAAAATTACAATGTGTTTTAGAAGGAAAAGTTTCACTGACATTTATTCAAAACTAAATATCTCATGGAACACATATTTGGTAATATGAGTTGAAAAAAATATTTCTTATATCATTGAAAAAGTACAACAGCCACCTCTGTGGTAATTGTAAGAAAATGAATAAATATCATATCTAATAAAGATTTTTAATAACCTCATACATGTCTATAATTGAGAATCCTTCAGAGTATTCAAGGTGGACAAATACGTAACCTCTTTAAATTGAAAGTTAATTGAAGTAATTTGTAATATCCCTTATTGTTGCACTGTCCAGTAACATAGCCAGTAGCCATATGTGGTTATTTGCATTTTAATTAATTAAAATTAAATAATATTAAAAATTCTTCAGTCACTTTAGTCATGCATGAATCCACAAGTGGTTACTGTCTACCAGATGAACAGAGTAGACTACAGGACATTTATCATCACAGAAAGCTCTATTGGGCAGTGCTTCCTTAGAGTCTAGAGATTTCATGGATTTAATTGAATATTGATTCTTTAAATGATTTCTAACAAATCAGTTACTCATAAATGTCAGTTATTTCAGGGTCCTTTCCTTACACTGCACTAGAGCACCACCCCTAATGCTAACTCACACTCTGTGACTCTAGTGAGCATCACCATTTTAGGAGGTACATGATACATTAGTTCTTTAATAATGAGGGATGGCAGCCAACACCTGGAGCTGCTCTGGACATGTGCGGTAAGGTATAAGGAGATGTGCAAGTTTTCTCAGAGGACCATTACATTATGCATTTTGTTTTCAGTTCATGTCCTAAAACACAAATGACCATCCTTTTAGATGAAACAGGATAACACCATTCTCTTTGAAGGATGATAGAAAATGCAGAGCACAGAAAGAAAATAGAAAAGTGACAAACATTTAGGTCACAGAGAATAGCTGGACAAATAAAATTTATTCTAAGGTAGACAGCCAGCTTTACAAAGACTGTATTGTGAGAGAGCAATGCTGCGATTAAAAGGCAAATGTGGACTTCTGTAAATGTAAAGATTAGGGACTGTTCGCATCTATATCAAAGGATTCTAAAAGACATTGGTATCTGAGGGAAGAGGTGGGTAGTTATAGAAGATTCCATATAGCACAGAGAAGACGAACCTGAACTTAAAAAGAACCACAACAAGAGAAACTTATACAGATGACTATTAACTGGCCATTATTATCTGATCTTTAATGCAAAGAAACTAGGTGTTTATACAAAAAAAAAAATTTAGTAAATTTATTACCTCTTTAAGTTTCTGTATGTAGAGTATGTTTGGGTCAATGTGTAATTTACATCTATATAATTTTGCTAAGGTTTTACTTTTAATTAGTTATTCTCAATAAATTATTTCATTTTAGAAAAATGAGTTAATTTTCCTGATACACGCCCACACAACTAGGACAGTGAGCTATACTTTATTATTAAAAATAACAATTTTCCTCTTGAACAGGAAACACTAATCCTTCCCTAATGATTTTTAGAAAATGACTATTTCTTTGTGGTATTCTGTGATGTATTATGCTATACATGTGTTCAGCGTAATAAATCTTATCAAAGTACTTGGGTTTTGGAGTTATGAACTCTGAATTTTGGCTGTGCTATTTACTACCTGTCTGACCTTTGGAAATTACTTCAATTCCATAAAACTCAATTTACTCATCTGCAAAATAATGGTAATATTGCCTGTCTAATTAACTTATTATATTTGAATAAGATGATTTTAAATCACTTAGAAAATATTCTGCTACAAGTAAGGAATAAGTAATACATTTTAAAAAATAGCTCTACATACAAAAATGTTTTAAATTTAAAATATTGAAAAGATGCATATTTATGCTATAGTTATCGCTCACATTATTGCAGCAATTATAGCAAAACATATTTTGTTGTGTGATATCAATTATTTGGGAAGGAACTCTTCTGGGACTTTGAAAGGAGTGTATTGTTGCATTTCTTGTCTTGACCCACAATGACAGATAAATTGGGTATTTCTTTATTCTCCCAAGGTCATTCCTTCCAATTGTGCATTTTACTTGGTATTCAGGTTTGCATGCCATCCTTTGAAGTTGTAGACTTGTCTCATTCCTGATAGATCTTAAGCTTCTTTTAAACTGGAGTGAAGTTTGGATAACAGTTCTAATCACCAAAGAATTCCTTCCAAACTGTGATTTTTTTCTCCCCTGTATTCCATAGGCTTTACCTTATAAAGGAAGAATAGATGACTTTTAAAATGTACTACTGATGTGAAACTTTAAATGTGCAGACTTCTTAAATTCTAGTCATTCTAATATGATGTTTTGGGAGGAAAAAAGAAAAATAAAACCCTAGGTCTTAGGATTATTTCCCATATTCAACAATAGAAAATCAATTTCTTTATTTATTTGACATGTATAAAAAATGTTTTTGGAATACTTTGTTTTACATATCATTAAAGGAAATTAGAAAAATTATTATCTTTGTGCTCTAAGAATACTTAAGATAAAATCCTGTCTGTACTTTTTCTTAGTTCTAGGTTGCATTTATACTAACCAGAAAACTCTTCAAAATATTTAGGACATAATTTTAAACCACAAATAATTTTTGAATTATTTTGTATTTCATCCACTTCAATTTATGGAAGAGAATGCCAGAGACTTAGTAACGGTTATATAAGAACTATGCTAGAGCTAGGATTCAGACCTGGTTTAAGGGTAGGGGTGTATGTGAGTATACAGGTGTGTATCATTCTTTTCTTTCACAAAAAGCAGCATAATAAATACATTATACTACATGTTGATTTTGTACTTAACAAAATATATAAATATATAATATATCCTGGATATCACTGCATATCAGTTCACAAAGACCTGCATTTTTATGCCTGCTTTATACTTCCTTTTAAATGTGTTCTTATTTATATTTATTCACAGGTAGTTTATTTTTATTCAAGCCCCCAATAGATGATTATTTAAGAGATTTCCAATGGTTTGCTATTACAAATAATGTCACCATAAAAAACCTGCTAATATGTTATTTCATTTGTATGGAGGTGATTCTTCAGGGCAGATTACTAGGATTGAGATTTTAATTTGCTCCTCTGACAGAAGAGACCTGTACAGGGAAGAGATGCTAGGGAGAATTGATTTTAACCTATAGAAATTCCACCTGTACCTTCTACCAAGTAAACTCTGGTGGTGCATAGGAAACCCCTCCTTTGAGAATGGTTTCCACTTCTACTTAAGGTACTTCCTGGAGGCTACAGTGGGCAGTATCTGAATCATCTGAATCAGGATTTCTAACTCAAAAGCCCTTATCACTTATCCATAAACATTAAATCCATGTAGGGAGAAAAGTTATTATTTACCTGACCATGACAAAAATAAGCAAAGATGAAAATTTTATACATTCTGATGACAACAAAAGTATGTTTGCTTATTGACAAACTGACGATGAATTAGGGCTTTTATATAAACAGTAATTATGGTTTCAACAAAAGCTAAACCTATCAGCAATAAACATAATCCTCTTAAATGGGTTCTGACATTGACATTCATGGTTTCATAACCTTTCATCTTGAAGATTCCAACAAGCTTTGTAATATTTTCTAAGCACCTTATGAAAAGACAAACCAAAGGGATTACTGCAACACACTCAGAAATAAAATGCTCAATGCTACACAACTGTACATGACGGAAAGTAAAGAAGCATGTGACATCTGACTGAAACTACCTTCAAGATTTAGGGGAACAGGATTACCCAGCTTGGAATCCAGCCAGGGGAAGGATATAGAATTTAGAGTTATCATAGAGGGTCCTAACTGCTAATGCAAATCATCAGCTTCCGTTGTTAAGGTAACTTTCTGATAGGGAGGGTAAATGTTATGTATATGTTATGTACACACACACACACACACACACACACACACAGCTTAACATATACGTACAAATTATTTCAACACTCTGCATAGTATAAAGGATTTACTTTTCATTACAGCTGCGACTACAATTAAAAAACGTTGCTTGTGGGAACTTCCCTGGAGGTCCAATGCTTAGGACTCGCGCTTCCACTGCAGGGGAAACAGGTTTGATCTCTGGTCAGAGAACTAAGATCCCACATGCCGTGACATGGCCAGAAAAATAAATATAAATCAAAATTTTAAAAAGAAACTTTACTTATGAAGAGACACTACCTAATGTTATTGAACCTGAGTTGTCTTCTTTCATCGAATCCAATTAATTTTCTTTAGTGATTGTTTTAAAATCGGTTGACACAAGTTTTATTATAAAAATAATCAAAAACGGCATGCTGTCTTACTTCACTCTGGATGACAGACTGTAGGTCCATCCACGTCTCTACAAAGTCAGAAAGAGAAAAACAAATATCGTATATTAACGCATGTATATGGAATCTAGAAAAATGGTACAGATGGACCTATCTGCAGCACAGGAATAGAGACGCAGACATAGGGAAGGGATGTGTGGACACAGTGGGACGAACTGGGAAATTAGGTTTGACATATGTACACTACCATGTGTAAAACAGATAGCTAGTGGGAACCTGCTGTATAGCACAGGGAACTCAGCATGGTGCTCTGTGACGACCTAGATGCTTGGGATGGGGGGGGAGGTCTAGAGGGAGGGGATATCTGTATACATATAGCTGATTCACTTAGTTGTACAGCAGAAACTAACACAACATTGTAAATCAACTATACTCCAATTTAAAAAAATAATAATTTTCAGATACAATCATCTTTATTAACAGGTTTTTTTTGGTTAATATTTATAGAACTATCTTAGTAGTAGTAGAAACATATTTTAAACTTTGGATTTCAGTAAATGAGCCCACTTTTCTGAGGTGAGATAATTTGTGTAACCAAGGGGGTTCACTGTGTCCTATAATTCATCATTTACACATCAGTCTTATTATCCCACAGAGTGAATGCTTACCTCAGGGAGGCTCTTACTGGCCCCGTTGGGATGGGGTAGGGGAGGGGAAATAAGCCCTGGACAGCTAAACAAAATGTCATTCCATCCTCCAACACTTTCAGGAATCTCCTTCAGACCTGAACTCGTGAGTACTGAACAAATACTACGAAATAAGATTTTAAATACATGGACCTAATATATAACAACATTTTGAGGAATCATTCTGTTTGCTGTGAAAAGAATGGCTGGGGCTTCCCTGGTGGCGCAGTGGTTGAGAGTCCACCTGCTGATGCAGGGGACACGGGTTTGTGCCCTGGTCCAGGAAGATCCCACATGCCGCGGAGCGGCTGGGCCTGTGAGCCATGGCCGCTGAGCCTGTGCGTCCGGAGCCTGTGCTCCACAAAGGCAGAGGCCACAACAGTGAGAGGCCCTCATACCGCAAAAAAAAAAAAAAAAAATCAAAGATCAAACACCATGAATATTAAGGAAATACAGAAACTAACTTCTCGAGCAAATTATAAATGAGTGGTGGAAGCAGGGAGGGAGATGAGCATTTACGAAACAGGTCAACAGAATTGCAGTTCAGCGTGGTTACTTAATATAATATTACATAGGATTTTGTAGTAAAAGGGTTTGTTCAGATTATCTCAAATTTGTGGTTGTTCAGAGTAAGAAGAATCACAGCAAGCAGGACAGCCTATTGTTCTGGTTCATCAAATTCAGCCTCCAAAACTGAGAGCTGCAGGGAGCAGGTGGAGTGTAGATCTAGGATAGATTGTGGTCCACAGTATCTAACTGATAAATTCCAGCTGTGATCCTGTCTCGCAGTAATTATAATCCATTTGTGAGATGACATTAGGCCACCTACTTTATTAGAAAAAAGGCATTATGTGAACTCCTGTGGGTTTTCTATCAGTGCATTATAATTCAAAAACACATCCATGGTCAAATAAATTGCATAAATGTGGTTGTAAAACAGTCAACATAATGAATAGATTTAGAAAAGGATACTATATACCTTTTTCAACCCAGAAACAATCTAGCCCTTTATTCATAAAGCTCTTCTCTTGGTGCGCTGCATGTTGTGGATCTTACTCTTGTTCACTTTCTTTTTTGTAATAATGTTCGTGAAAGAGCCTGTGCCATCTGTAGACGTATATATGATGTGAAATCCAATAGGGAATGAGAAACAACAGTTTTCTACTGGCCTATAAATTGCGAAGAGATTTACAGTAGATTGTTAAAGAAAATATACCTATTTTGTGGGCTATTCAAAAGCATGTTTTTCATTATTGATTTTAGGAAATTATTACAAAAATGAAAACATTCTTCTATAGTGAGAGTCAATATAATTTTGTTGACATAATGAGAAAACCTTATTTTTATGGGTCATGTATTCCAAACCTATCTACTAGGTGGTCCTTCTCACAGCTTTTATTATTTTTTTTTTTTAATTAATTATTTTTTTTTTTTTTTGCGGTATGTGGGCCTCTCACTGTTGTGGCCTCTCCCGTTGCGGAGCACAGGCTCCGGACGCACAGGCCCAGCGGCCATGGCTCACGGGCCCAGCCTCTCTGCGGCATGTGGGATCTTCCCAGACCGGGGCACAAACCCGCGTCCCCTGCATCAGCAGGTGGACTCTCAACCACTGCGCCACCAGGGAAGCCCTCAGTTTTTATTGTTTTACAGCATATGTAACAGTGAAAATGGTAACTCTTCAGAACCATGTGATTTTTAAATAGGATTAGATTACTAAATGGAATCATCAAGAACATAGGACTTTCAAAAACATTTTTTATCAAAGCAGGGATGTAGCTTATTGTTTCTCAATTTGTAAAAGCTAATTGGGTCATGGCACGATTTCTGCTCTGTGAAAGACAGAATTCTAGGTAATCCAAGCAGCTTGCCATGGAACAGATGGTGAGAAAGGGAAATTAGAATCCACATTTTCAAATGAAATATTTTTATTAGGGGGAAAAATCTAACTTCTATATGGTAATTTATGACCTGTGACAACCTGGAAAAATTTTTACTTTGTTAATTTCCACTATTTCTTACATACTGGTATTTAACTTTTTAGCATTAATTATCAGTTCTGCTGTGTTGATCTTATTCTTCCTACAGTTGGATCTTTTTTTACTAGCACACTTGTTGAATATGTTTGGGAACTCAATTGAAACGTTTCTATAGCTTCCTTTTCCTCACTGAATGTATCTAGGGTAAACATGCATTTAGAATTGAACCTCAGAGATGATTTACACAGGGTGGTGGATACCCGTTTTTCTTGATGTCTAATTCACAAATGATCACAGATAACATTAAGTTAATTATTTTTGAGTTTCCATGTCACTCCATTTTAAGCAGGCAAGGAATTTATCTCATTATCCAATGTTAATAAGGCAACCTTAAAAACCTACAGAAAAAGGTAAAAGTCAAATGCAATGCCAGGGCTACAAATCTGGAATGGTATCTATAGTTTAACATGTTGGGAAAGGAAGAGCTTGTGTACTGTGTACCAAGTAGTGCTAGATATTCCGTGTAGGATTTGCGTGATGTTCTGGGTCCCTTCAAGTCCCATCAACTCCAGAACTTGCTCGGTAGAATGTAATATAAATTAAAACTTATGTATAGAATGCTTCTGTGGCTTAGTCCCTAATAATAAATGCAATATAGTCCTTTGGATGTTCAAAATATAAGAGTTCATGACCATGAACAACATACCAAAACAAAAACAATTACCCATGTCACGTGATAAGAAGCTATACCAACATCAATACTGATTCTTAAACAACATTATCTGGGTAAAATGTTTCAGGAATGCTACCGTCTTTATTTGTTCCCAGACAGAGAAAGGAGTTTTCAGCATAGTTCAGGTGATTGCAAAGGGGATGTGAGAAAAGTGTGATCTTGGAATTACTGCAGTGGAATAGTGGTGAGGTCAGGCAAGTTTCAAAGTGACCTGAAGATATGACCAATTAAATTTATAAATTTTAGTGATTTTTCCATCTTTTATGAATCCATTTATCCATGCCTACACATTTTCTATTTGTCTTTAAAATTATTTTAAGAATTATTTTACTTCAGAGAATGTTTATACTAACAGTACAGAATTATTAAATTACTGACTTAGTGTTATTAAGCTATCCCAATATTAAGAGATTTTAATCAACAAATAATTTGAGAAGAAAACCATCTTCAAAATTACACGTTCTTTTATTTCCTTTCATTACATACCATATAGTATGGAAAAAATGTTTTGGAAACGTATTATGAAATACTTGTCCTCATTTCTGTGTATAATCTAGGAATTTAAAATATTAACTGACATGTTAGTAGTAGTAAAATAGTTCAGTAATTCTATTTTAATTTATATAACTTTGTCAAATAGCCTATTCTTATTCTGTAACCTATACTCACTCTCTCCTACTATTTTAAAACAGAGAAAAAGTTGCATTTCTAGTGATGATTGTATAAGGAAGAAATTTCAGTTTATGTCAGTTTTAAAGTATTCTTTTATGTTATTATATATTTTCTAAATAATAACTCAGTATTGGGATCTTAGTAAGTTGACTAGAGGCTCACATTTACTTTTATTTTAAAATATTTGGTAATTTAAATTTAATCATGATGCTTTCTTAAACTACTTAACGTAAGACTAGAACAGTTTGGGTCACTATTGTTTGCAATGTAAATGAATACCTGAGGATTTTTACAAGTCATTATAATATATGGCCAGAAAAATGGTTGAATATAATGTGTAAACGGTAAGTTAGTAATTGATTTGTTCTGTATTTAGTATTTACTTTTATTTTCTTAATTTCTTGTTCCAATGAATTTTTGAGGTTTATTAAAATAGAGCTGAGCTAAACACAGTGGAATACTTAAATTGAATAAAATCGAACTGTTGAATTTATACAACCAAAATGATAGTTATTTTATAACTCCATGGATATTTTTCTTTGAAAAACATTGGCAGACCTGAAAGTAAACATTAGCTATGAAAAGAAATGCTGTTGTAAGCAATTCCACAAATGATCATTTTATAATCATCTATAAAGTAATCCTAGAACTGATGATTTTATGAGACTATCTCTACATCAAAGATCCATAATCCTGTGTCTAACACACTCCCTCTATTTTCAGTAATTAGATAACCTGAGAGTTTCCCATTCTCTCTGTAAGTTACCAGTAAAGAAATAAGTGTTATTTGATGAGGAAACAAAATAATTGTACCAAGCTGATATCAGCCTAACATTCTCTCCCTATCTAAAATTTTAATATGACAGAATCAAAATATTATGTTTTAAAGGTAGTAGACCACCTTCTCCTCGGAATAATTTACAATATCTTTTCCTATAAACAAACAAGTTTATTTGGGCAATCTTTCAACATGTGCAAAACCCTAAGAAATCAGGTCACTAATGACACTTTAAAATTGATCTAATTTTTTGAGAAAAACATTTAGATAATTGCAAAACACAGTGCAAAGTTGTTTTCAACTCACTATAAAGAGAGACCCTAAGTAAGCCTTCTGTACAGAGGTCTTTATGAAGGTCTGAATGGAAATTTTTCCTCTTAATACACGTTTGCTCTTTGAAATAGAGACATAAGTATTTGAATCAGTGTTACTTAGTTTCCCAACGTGAACAATCAGTATTCAAATATAAATATTAAATGAGTATTATGACTGAGGCCCTTACTTTACAAAGGTGTACAATAAACTAAGAAAGTGCTTTAGAGATTAAAAATATTGTAAAATGTAAATTTTGCTTATTCTTAAAAGTTATTTCTATCTGAAGTTGCACATTTCTCTTTTGCCATTTTTCCTCCTTCTCCAGACTCCCTGCAGTGTTTCAGAATGGTTGAATTTTAAATTCTTTGGTCCAGGAGATCTTTAAATTGTCTTATGTTGCACAAGTACTAATGCAAAATGCAGAAGGCTTACAAAACCTCATAGAATTCCAAAATCACTGCACGGCTGGTGGAGTGGGTTGTAAAGTATACCAGTTGCCATTAGCCACTAATAAGAAAATCATTTTTACTTGGTTTAAATAGGTGCCCCCACCTGAGGACAACTCATCAGGCATAAAAAGGATCAGAACAGACAAAGCTGCAACAGCAGCTTGATGACTCAGAGCACTGCTCTCAGGAATGGAGGCTCCCCTTCAGCTCCCCATTCCATCTCTTCACTCTTTCTCCTCCAGAGTTGCTCCTGCATGTTCGGTTTTAGTCCACTTACCTAACCATTGCAGGAAAAGGAAAGTAAAAGAACGATATAAAGATGGGGAAGAATATGAAAGATCAACTGACAGGTTCCTTTATATCTGACCCGAATTCTAACCTATAACCCAATTTATGACAATTAACAAATAAAATAAATATGGAAAGGACTTAAAGGCATGTTTTTATTTATTTATTTATTTATTTATTTATTTATTTATGGCTGCGTTGGGTCTTTGTTGGTGAGCCGGGGCTGCTCTTTGTTGCGGTGTGTGGGCTCCTCATTGTGGTGGCTTCTCTTGTTGCGGAGCTTGGGCTCTAGGCACGCGGGCTTCAGTAGTTGTGGCATGTGGGCTCAGTAGTTGTGGCTTGCAGGTTCTAGAGCGCAGGCTCAGTAGTTGTGGCGCACGGGCTTAGTTGTTCCGCGGCATATGGGATCTTCCCGGACCAGGGCTCAAACCTGTGTCCCCTGCATTGGCAGGCAGATTCTTAACCACTGCGCCACCAGGGAAGCCCCAGGCATGTTTTTCTTTGTATATAATAATTATTTGACTGACTGATAAGAAAATTAATCAAATTAAGTCTACCTTAGAAGGAGTATTATGCTGACCAAAAAGTTCATTTAGGTTTTTCCATAAGATGTTACAGAAAAACCTGAATGAACTTTTTGGCCAACCCACAGTATATTAGCATGGTTCTGAGAGTTTAATAGAGAAAAAATTAAAATTAAAAAAACATTTTTCTGCAGCAGTAGTTTAAATATCTCTTAATACAGCAGTTGCATGTTTGAATATATGAAGTGTTTTATCACAAAGATCTTCTTTAAAAGGGAGAAATTTAAATGACTATAACTTTAGAAAAAAAGGCTAAAATTAATGTGATTCATTCATTTCTCCTCCTTTCTAGACAACTTTGACTTCAGTTTTGTGCTCAATAAATGCTTTTAGGGAATGCCCTGGAGGTCCAGTGGTTAGGACTTCACACTTTCAATGCTGGGGCGGGTTCAGCCTCATGTCACAGGCAATGAATAAATAAAAATTAAAAAAAAATTTTAAATTATAAAAATTAAAAAGTAAATGCTATTAGTGTTGTAATAGTAATCTTTCAGTGAATCATAAGGATATATAAAATAATATCAAATATTATAATCAAGTATTTATTGTATTTTAAGCAAATTGCAGATAAATATATATGCACCTACTTGTAAGTATATAGCTATACAAATGATGATGATTATACTTATAATAAGTTAATTATGCAGATTAATTAATGGTTACCTGATACGTGCCCGGCATTGTTCCACCTGCTGGGAATAAATACAGATGAACTACCTGCGCTCTTGAAGCTTACGTTCATATGCTTAAACTATATCAGTGAACACAAACTACTTAGAAGTTGAATTTACTGTTTCCAGTATACAACAAACCTGGCAAAATGTACTACTCATTTTATATGTAAATGAGAACACTGGAGCAGTATGTTAAGTTTTCAGGTTTATTTACCTTGTTATAAAAGAGTCCAAGATACAAAACTGTCCATACAGAAATTTATGTTTGCACATATTAAAATATTAGCTTGGCTTGTGAATGTGTTAATCAGTATTCTGAGAGGTACATTTTGTTTACATTTATATTAGTGGAATTTGATATTGCTAAAGAAAAATATACTTGTTATATCCCATAAAAGTAACTGTAAAGAGAAGTAGAAAGAAGGTGGTGGAAAAGACAATTTTAAGCTAGAAAAGGATATTTTCATTAAAATATATTTGAAAGCAATCTTAGAATTTCATTAGTTTTCTATAGCTGTCACAACGAATTGTCATAAATTGAGCGGTTTAAAACAGCACAGATGTACTATTTTGGAGTTTTGCGAGTCAGAAGTCTGGCACAGGTCTCATTAGGCTAAAATCAAGATTTTGGCAGGTCAGGGTTTCTTTGTGGAAGCAGTAGAAGAGAATTCATTTCCCTGCCTTTTCCAGCCTTTATAGGCTGTCTTCATTCCTTGGGCCTTAGCCTCATTCCTCCCATCTTCAAAGCCAGCAACATCTAATCTCTCTTGGGTCTGTCTTGGGTAGTTAAATCTCCCTCTGACCACAGCCGGATAGGTTGTCCAGTTTTAATGACTTGTGATTGTATTGGGCCCATTTTGGTAATCCAGAAAAATCTCCCATCTTGAGATCCTAAGCTTAAGTTTTTAAAGTCCCTTTTGCGTTATAAGGGCAACCATGTTCATGGCTCCTGAGAACTGGCAGTCAGACATCTTTGGAAGGCCATTCTGCCTACCACAGAACTATGTAGCCTCTTCTCTTTACAGACAAACAGGAAAACTGAGTTACCAATTCATAAGATCATTTCCTCCAGGTAATTTAATAAATGAATGACAAAGAGAGAATCAGGATTTAAGATATTAATTGGATCCATATATTTTTAGTATTCCCAATAAATTTCTAATACAAATCTGGAAGGCGTTCACATGAAACAGATCTACTTCAGATATTTGCCTTTTTTTTTAGATCTTTTATGATGAATTGTTTTAATTTTATCAAAATGCATTCTTATTGTAACCAATTAAAAATATACACTACATATTGTTAATGTTTTTTAATTCATTCTCCCAAAGCACATCTCGTCATTTCACTTCAAAGCTAAACACTGTTAACGGCCTTATTACTCCTTTGAACAATCAAACAAAAATCAATAGAGGAAATTTCAGTGCAAAATATTCTCAGGGATCTATCTGTTGGAGCATTGAGGACCATCTTCTCTCCCTCCCTCATTTTCTTTCTCTTTCTCTCTACATAGATACATATTTTTAGAATATGCTAGTGTTTTTTGGTTCCAAGAAGGAAAACAAAATTTTTAAAAAATTAGAAATATATGAAGTATCTCTAATAATAATAAAAAAAAGATGAACAGCTAGACATGGGGGAGAAACAAAATGAAGCTTTTCTAGAGATTTTTGTACAGCCTAAGATAATACTTGTGTCTCTAAGTAGCACAGATGCAATTGATAAAAAGCTAAATGGTGACAGTGTAATGCCTAAGTGACATTTGTACATAGAAAATTTTTTCTATGCAATGGAATAGGAATGGCTGAAACAGAATTATAATGTTTATCAGGGAAGACTATATTAGCAGCAGGGATACTTTTTTCTCTTTCAAAAAATAAGGACCTGTACCCTGGGTGTACTAGATTAAGATCTCAGTTCATTTTCTCACCTCCCGTGCACACCTGAAGAATAGAAACCCTGGCACATAACTCCACTCCCTCTACATTGTCAGCACCCACCAGCCTTACTCTGGTGGAAAAGGTGCCATTATTTTCACTCCATTTCATTTATGCATTTGAGATGCTTGCCTGATCAAACTTATCTCACAAGGTGTCGATTATTTTTTTTGTCAGTGCCTGGCTTAGAAAGTTGTGTAGGCTTTGATTTATCTGCTCCAACTCTATCGTTCCATGTAATATGTAACTTTTAGAGCACAGACTTAGTAGAACTTGAATTTTTAAGAGTCTTTGAAGGGAGTGCAGCCCTGCTGACGCCTTGATTTCAGACTGATGACCCCCAGAACTTTGAGAGAATAAGTTGCTGTTGTTTTAAGCCACCAAGTTTGTGGTAATTTGGTAACAAGCCACAGGAAACTAATAGAATTTTGCTTAAATTTACAGGAGAAGATATCTTAACAGCTCAGTTAGCCAGAAGGTGGTAGGAAACCCTGACCGAAAGCCTTTCACATACCCTGGAATAGAAGAAGGGCATTTCCCAAAAGGAGTTCAGGGAGAACACACACACACACACACACACACACACACACACACACACACACACCCCAGATGATAAAGGTATTCTGGGAAAATGAAATAAGCAAATAGACAAAAGAATTCTGCTGAATTCATAAAAATTCATAAAATTACTATTAGTTTTGATTATTAGCATTTGCAGAATTAACATGATTTGAGATGTATCCTTCAGAAATATCTTCTTCAAAGTACATAGCAAAAAACTAGTAATATGGCCAAATCCTTAATATCTGAGCCATCTATTTTTAAAATAACACTTTGCTATCACTTTATCCAAGAGTTATTTAAAATGTATTTTATTACTGTTAGCTACATATTTTAATGATATTTCTTGATATCAACATGATTACTGACCCAAAGGTTTGACATCTCTTCAATAGAGGATTTCATCAAAAGTGTCATGATCTTAGACTCACTATCCAAGGCAGTTATATTATGTTAATCTCCTAGGAAGCTTTAAACAATTTTTTATTGGTTTCGTTAATTTTGATATTCCTGTATTGTTTATAATTCACAATTCTCTCTAGTGATCGATGTTAAATATTACTGTAAGAATAATATTTTCACATATTTCTTTTTCCAAGCCGTCTCTCATTCATAACACATACTAAGATTAGAATCATTTGTATCTCCCAATTAAAAAATAAATCATTCTAAAGAATGTAAGTGCCTCCTATACTATTATATTGATTACTACTTACTACTCATTGAATAACTGTAGTTGGGGTTGTGAAATAATATTCTTTATTGTCAAGGGTGGTATAGAAAACTTAAGAGTATGTATGTATGCCAAACCTCACAAATATTTCAGGATATTTTTAATTTTCCTTATTAAACATTTTTATTTTTGATACACATCGAAGCTTCCTCTTTTAAGTATATAAGTATTTTATCTTAAAAAACAATTTTACATTTAAATATACATCAAAATATAAACAAAAATAATACCAAAGCCAATTTTTCTCCAAAACACATATGTTAACAAAAAATTTTCTGAAGTGGAAAGGCAGCAAAGCATAACCACACATATATAAACAAAATAATAAAATAGATATTTGCAAGTTATATAGACAGACGATATTCAAAAAAGAGACAGTTAATTATCAAAATAGTACTTGTAAAATTTCAGCCAAACCACCAAGATTCACACATCTGAGCCAAAAATAAAATTTTTAAAGTCCACATAAATTCAAAATTATTCCCATCCCTTAAAAAATGTTGATGCTTTCAGGGAAATATTTTGTTTGTAGTGCCATGTAACACCAGTTAAGGTCTGTATACCTAAATTCATCATGGAGAATTTTTTGGAAGCCAAGACCTACTCTTCTAGTTAAGTCTGGTACAATTCTGTAATAAATTTCTAAAGATCAAGTGTGATATCTGGTTAACAATATGGTATAGAGTTATTGTTTTCCAAGTCTCACAGATGTCCTGACTTCATTAAGATGACACTGAGGTTACTATTGATACATGTATTTTAGGTGAAACCAGTGGATGGGACTCCAGATACCCAACCTACTTCAAGCTGAAAACACAACAAAACAAACAAAACAAACCCACTCTTATATTTTTCATGTTTTATTGGCATAATGGTCATACTTTAGTGTTTCTAAGATTTTTATTAAAATTTACTTTTTTTTGCTATAACATGTTTAGGAAAATGTGAATTACTCTAGAATTTTGTTTATGCTAAGAAATAAACTTGAAAATATAACTTCTATATTCTTTCAATAAAAAAGGGGATGACCTGTATTGGAATATAAAATAGGTGTTACAAACCTAACTCCCTAAAATATATATCTAGTTTCCAAACCTAAAAAATAAGTGGTAATTATTTGTATGTTGATTTCAAAAGACCAAAGAAATAAAACTATCTTTAAAGCTAACCAGAATGTAGGAAATCATACTCATTAAAGCAAAGCATATTTTTTAGAATTATTTTAGGTGGAAATGATAGAGATACCAATGCAATAAGTTAAAAAAAACAAAAAACAGGAATATACACTCTTTCATGTCAC
>NW_006792653.1:242561-280609 GCF_000442215.2 Lipotes vexillifer
AAAAACAGGAATATACCCTCTTTCATGTCACCAAACTTGAAAGATCAGGAGACGTTTTTGGCCTTGAAATGACTGCATCCATAACTCAAACCACGTTTCCCTTTCCCTCCCTCTCGCACTTGTTCTTGCTTTCCATCTCTGTATTTCATGTTGGCCTATGTCTAATTCATAGCTTCCATCTGTTCCATTGAAACTGAGATTTCTACATTTTGCAGAAAAATAGGACCACAAACAGTTCTGTGGTTAAATCCTTTCTCTTTCACTCTTTCATTCCTTCTTTCAGAGAGGAATAAGTATTTCTGCTAGCTTTGGTGAATGGATGGAGGAATATGGTGAAGGAGTCTGATTGGACTGGCTTGCTTATCCCTGGTTCATAAATTTTGAAGGGTAGGATACTATGATTGGTTCAGTTTGTATCATTCACCCCTCTTTTGACTGCAGGTGAGAGATGGCATCTGTTCCCCTAAAAAGGGGTGGAGTGGCAGAGACATAAAAATTTAGCAATTGTATCCTGGAGCACTACCAAGTTTCTTATGATAAGCAAATCAAAATTGTATTTTACTGTGCTTTGATGACCAGTTACCTCAGAATTTAATTTACTCAAAGCAGCAGAAAATGCTCTCCATTTCACGTTTCTATATGTACAAGAAGATACTGTTGGCAAGAGCCTTACATATGTTAATTCCCTTTGGCACATCTTTTAGAAATTTATCCTAAGTTGTTAATGTTAGGTAAATATATGCTTACCTCCCACACACCTCCCCCCACTTTTTTTTTTAAACACTAAAGAATAACTCCTGTAATGCAGGAGCAGGTAATATATTTGTATAAGGCTATTTTTTACAAGAGAACTTGTCTATAATAGATTGGACCTATTCAAAAAGTGTTGTTACAGGTTTGGGTCAGTTTGAATGGCCAATACAAATTTTCTTCACTGATTAGATATTTTAATGCTAGATAACATAAATTTCCTCTAAGGCCCTTATCTCAATCCTTATTATGAATTTATTTCTTCATTCCCTACCTTCTAAGCTGTTCTATATAACATTTAGTTAACATAATTTGCTACTTTTTTCTTTTTCAAATGGTGGGAGAAATCTCCTTTCACAATAAAAACATGTCACCTTCTTACAGGTTGATGTCAGCATGAGAATGTTATTCTGATTAGTCTTCTAAAAACGTCACTTTAAAAATCAGGTTTTCAAAAAAAGTTATTTTTCTTTTACAAAGTACAAAGTAGGAATAGTACCTTCTTCTGATTGCTAAGTTAACAGTTTTACTCACCTTATCTCCATTAGCCTCTGAAGGATTAATTTTTAAACAACTTTACTAGTATACATGCTGTGTAAAGCCTTTTTCTTCTTTCAAATTTGATTCTAAAGACATCTTGAGTTTCAACAATGAACAATGGATACTTGATGGTGGGAGCACATAATAGTGTCCTGGAAAGATTTTAAGGACTTGACTGTGTCTCTCAGAGTAGCCTTTAACCTAGCACCAGACAAGGTAAGATTCAGAGGCAAAAGAGAGTAAAAAGATAGAAGGGAAGGTGACAGAATGAGTCACACATACATACAGAAAATTAGTAAAATAAGAAAGAATAAATCCACCTCTTCCATAGTTTGCCAAATTTTCAATTTGTTAAAGCATTCTTTTATGTAGATTTTATTTTTCTTGGTATGTATATATGCTGTTCAGATGAACATGATTGGCAAATACTAGAAATATTGTCAATTTCTTTATAATCATGGTTTGATATAACAGTCTGTTACCTCTGATGATGTTATGTTCAGATTTTACAAATTTGGAATATTATTCTTTTAGCTACATTGAAACTATTAGTGGCATATCCAAAATTTCATTACAAGAGTTTGGGTAATAAGGGGGTTTACTGTAACTGACTTGAATGCTTATTTTTCTAAGCCATACATTTTACTGTCACATTTAATTTTATTATGAGCTTATTTTTGCTAAGCTAAAATGATCCTTGTCTGTTTGCTTGGTTATGGTTTTAAGGCAATTGAAAAACACACACATGGAAAAAAAGCTTATTTTAAAAAAAGTAAAGGTAATAATTGGTTGATAAATTCTGCATAATTCTCTTGAGGAAAACTTGCTGCCTTAAAGGTCAAGTTTACTGTTCCTTGGAATTTTTCACTTCCTTTGACTAGGCCCAGGATACACACCTAGGAATATATCTGATAGTAAGCATTATAATGCTACTGCTTGCAAGCTACTGCTGAAAGATTGTTGATTAATGGCTACTAAAAGGCATATCTTTCTAATCTCATTTATGAATAACTTGGGAGATTGTAGTCCGAAGCATTGGTTCAGAATAGGAAAATGTCCAAAAGACTTCTGATCTGCCACTCTTCTTCCTTGAAGGTGGTAAATCATTCCATAAAACCTTACACTGATAAAATAGTTAACTGATGATGACTCAACTAAATTAAGAAAACCCACTGCCCCACCTCTGTAGATATACTGTACCTGCCCCCCCACTACTACCACCATCCTATGGTCACATTCAAATTTAGTGAATGTATTTCCCCACTATAGATTCTGAAATCCCTCATTTAATGGAATTGAGGTCTGAGGACTTTGTTAATCTATGAAGGGCTAAACAAAAATGAGGTATTCTCCTAGCACTCAACACAGAATAAACTGTTTTTGAAGACAGAGCTAGCTAGAAATTTAGACTGCATCCTAGAGACTATAGGTCATCATCAAATAAAAACAAAATGAGGTAGACTAGTGTAGAAAACAAATGTAGGAGTCAAGATTTTAAGTTTGGTGAAGAAAATTCAGGGCCTGAGGATGGTAAATAGATTTTACTCAGCCTGAAATAATGGACTGCTCTATGCTTTTTAAAAGCAATTATGTTACTTTTATATCACATACATGAGGGTCATACGGACTTGGTGTATTTTGGTGTATGAGAGAAGTGACAAAACGTGATACTTTAATTATTGTATCCACAGATTCCTTTACTACCAGAGTCACTCAACCAGGGAAACAGATTGCCTTAATGGTTATAACATTAAAGATACAGCCCTTAGTTTGTACATTCTTTACTTATACCAACTATGGAAACACTTCTTTTGGAGACAGACCTCCCAAAATACACAAGGATTAGTGTAACCTATTATATCATAGTTAACTCAAACTATTATCATCATCAGGCTATGTGTGTAAAACCATATGAAACCACTATAACCCCTGATTATTTTATACAATGTAACATATAATGCCTGAAATTAAAAGGCAAGATTAGATTTTTAAGAGGAGAGAATTAAAGTGTTCTTGAGTTTTGTGAGAAACTTCCTATTACCTGAACACTGCTTAAAGCCTTGTTTTAAATATTTTCTTAGAAATGCATATTACTTCAACTCCTATAAAATGAGTGTTAAACTGAAACTTTACCCATATTTTGCAAAATAATGCCCCATTATCCCAGCATAAAAATATATGACCGTTAGAGAATCTGGATCACTCACATATTTCTAATAATAATGAAAATGGTATAGTTACTCTGGAAAACAATATGGAAGTCTCTCACAAAGCTAAATATGTGTTTTCCATCTGACCCAGCAATTGCACTATTGGGTATTTATCCTAGAGGAACAAAAAATTATGCTAACGTAAAACCTGTATAATTAATGTTAATAATAGATTTATAATAGCCAAAACCATAGAAATATTGTCCTTTTATAGGTGAATAGTTAAAAAGACTTTGACATCACACCACAGAATACTATTCAGCAATGAAAAGGAACAAATTATTGATCCATATAACAACTTGGATAGATATCGAGGGAATTATTCTTTTTTTAACTTCTTATTTTATTATTGGTGTATAGTTGATTAACAATGTTATGTTAGTTTCAGGTGTATAACAGAGTGATTGAGTTGTACATATACACGTATCTTCGTTTTCAAATTTTTTTCCCATTTAGGTTGGTACATAATATCGAGCAGAGTTCTCTGCGCTATACAGTAGGTCCTTGTTGTTTATCCATTTTAAATATAGCACTGTGTACATGTCAATCTCAAACCCCCTAGCTATCCCTCACCCCAACCCTTTCCCCCTGGTAAACATAAGTTTGTTCCCTAAGTCTGTGAGTCTGTTTCTGTTTTGTAAATAAGTTCATTTGTATCACTTTTTTTTAGACTTAACATATAAGCGATATCAGGAGATATTTTTTTCTCTGTCTTACTTCACTCAGTATGACAATCTCTAGGTCCATCCATGTTGCTGCAAATGGCATTATTTCATTTTTTAATGGCTGAGTAATATTCCATTGTATATATGTGCCATATCTTCTTTATCCATTCATATGTCAATGGACATTTAGGTTGCTTCCATGTCTTGGCTATTGTAAACAGTGCTGCAATGAACACTGGGGTGAATATATCCTTTCGGACCATGTTTTTCTCCGAATATATGCCCAGGAGTGGGATTGCAGAATCATATGGTAGCTCTATTTTTAGTCTTTTAGGGAACCTCCATACTTTTCTCCATAGTGGCTGTACCAATTTACATTCCCACCAACAGTGTAGGAGGGTTCCCTTCTCTCCACACACTCTCCAGCATTTATTGTTTGTGGATTTTTTGATGATAGCCATTCTGCCTAGTGTGAGGTGCTATCTCATTGTAGTTTTGATTTGCATTTCTCTAATACTTAGCGATGTTGAACATCTTTTCATGTGCCTCTTGGCCATATTTATGTCTTCTTTGGAGACATGTCTATTTAGGTCTTTGGCCCATTTTCTGATTGGGTTGTTTTAATGATATTAAAACAGCTGCATGGGCTGTTAGTAAACTTTGGAGATTAATCTGTTGGTCATTTGCAAATATTTATTATATTTGAAAAATTATTCTAAGTGGAAAAAAAGCCAACCTCAAAGGCTATATACTGTGAGTCCGTTTCTATAGCATTCTTTTTTTTTTTTTTTTTTTTTTTTTTATTTGCATTACACGGGCCTCTCACTGTTGTGGCCTCTCCCGTTGTGGAGCACAGGCTCTGGACGCACAGGCTCAGTGGCCATGGCTCACGGGCCCAGCCGCTCCGCAGCATGTGGGATCTTCCAGGACCGGGGCACCAACCCGTGTCCCCTGCATTGGCAGGCGGACTCTCAACCACTGCGCCACCAGGGAAGCCCTCTATAGCATTCTTAAACAGATAAAGTCTTAGAAACAGAGAACCAATTAATAGTTGCCAGGAGTTGGTAGGGAGCAAGATGGCTGTGGCTATACAAGGACAGCACAAGGAATCCCTGTAATGAAACTCTTATGCTATATCTTATTGTGGTGTATTCATACGAATCTACACATAAAATTGCATATACATACATAGACACACATACACACGTGAGTGTATGTAAAACTAGTGAAATCTGAATAAGGTTGTTGGGTAGTGTCAATGTCATTTGACTGTGATATTATACTGCAGTTTTGCAAGGGGTTATTTACCATTGGGAGAAAATGGGTAAAGGTATGTGAATCTTTCTGTATTATTTCTTATAACTGTCTGTTTATCTGAACATCTCAAAACAAAATTTTTAGATGGTACGTCTTTTAGAAAGCAAAAATGAGTTCTCTGAAGGCTTATTTATGACTCATGAAAAATGTTACATAGTTTAGGCTGCCCAGATACTTGTAAACTTTTTAGCTTATTGCAGTAACAGGAACTACAAGAACAGTACAGTATAGGCTGTAAAATATATGAAATATTTGGAACAGTCCATTAGCCAGGCTATTAGATTCTGTGGTAGATTAGATCATTGTTCCACAAATATTTTTTCCCTTCCTCTTTCCTCTATGGACTTTGGCCATGTGACTTGCTTTGTCAAATGGATTGATAGAAGAAATGTGAGGAGAGGCTTGAAAGGTACTTGTGTGGTTGGGTTTGCCCTGTTCTACTTCTGTCCTTGCCATGAGAAGAGCATGCCCCAGGAAACCCACTGGTCCCAGGAGAATGAAATAGACAAGGAACAGACCTGAACCAAACCCATGGTCAAGAATTAATCACAGCCTTAGATCAACTGAGCTCCAGCCAAACCACCACAAGAGTGAGAAATCAAAGTTTGATTTGCATGCCACATTTTTAGAGCAGTTTGTTATGTAGCCTTATTGTGGCTATAGTTGACTAATACAGAACAAATAATTAATGAGAATAGATTTCAAGATACTCTTACGGAGATTATGGCTTAGGTAAAATAGAATGTGGTATAGAAGCGTATATCATAACTGACAGTTATCAAATATCTGGTTTTTCAAAGTTGAAACTGACAGTTTAAGTACAGATCTTGGTATTCTTTATCTTTTTCTCATACTTTTTAATGCTTTATTTTCTCTCTGCCCCAAACTTCATAGGGTTAAAAAAAATCTTAATGGAACTATGGCTACACTTTGATTTTTCATTGAAAGTGGCACAGCAATAAGTACATTAACAACCTCTACCCCTCAACAATTTGATCTCTATTTTTCCGCTGATGTGTCAGAAGAATAACTTTGTCACCTTTTGTTTACTGCAGTCATTAGTACTTAAGCATTTAATAAATATAAATATTTATTAAATTATTATTCAACTTCCTTAATTTCCTGTCCCCCTAGAATTGTTTGCTAAGTTGTTTTTAGTCTCTCACTCCTTGCTTTTGTAGTCTGTATTAGTGACATGAAAACTGTCTGCTTTTTCTGGAAAACATTGTTGAAATTTTTGTTTATTGTGCTCCCACGTGTAATCACCAACATGGCAATTTCTATCAATTTTTACTTGAAAGAAGACAAGTATTTCTTACAATGAATCGGCATGCTTTTATCCACCGATAAAAGAAACAAAAAAACATTTCTCTAGTTTGTTTTGGCTTCCATGAATATGAACCCAATTTAATGATCAATAATAGTAAGTCCATAGTGCCGCTAAATATGTAAGATGCCTCTTTTTAATTACCTTCATTTCTTTTAACTAAATGAAAATATTGTTCTACCAAATAAAAATACTCGTAAATAAATCACAATCTAGAATTATTGAAATTTATGAAATATTATTTCATCAACTTATTTTATCCTTCTAAAATATACTTCTGAAGACCTGTGTCAGAACGTCTTCAGAAGTACTTACTGTCTTCAGGGCAGACTGAAAAATAATGTCTTATATGCAAATAAATGATTATGTGATTCTTAAAAAAGAGTAAAATACTCTTAAGATAACTTGCTGGGGAATGTGGGTGTCTGGAATAGATATGGGAGTTATAATAGGGCAGAATGTGGTAGACTTGGATAGGACAAGACAAAGGCAAAGGAAGAACTTGAGGGAATTTATGGCTTCCAAAGCAGAAGTAGCAACAGGAAATGTTTAAGCTAAAAAAGAGCATGGATTGCTCCAATAACAAAAAAGGAGACCTGGACACTTGTGTACTAATCAAGGGACTATTGTTTGATATAAGGTTGGAAAAATAAACAGGTTGAGACATGTAAGCCCTGCTAAGGATTAGGGTTTAATTCTAAGTACTATATGAATCCATTGAAGAAATTTAAGGAAATTACATGAACTTATTTATGGTTTCTTAATGTGGCTATCTATTGTGGGGAAAAAAGATTGGCTCGAAGTAAATAGGAAACTACTGCAATCACCCAGGTGAGAGGTGGTGATGGTCTGAACAGGCTGATGGCAGAAGCACATTTTATTTCATAAAATGTGACCTAGAATAAGTGATAGTATAAATAACAATAAAACTACTAAGTTGCATATTTATTTTACTCCATGAGGTTAAAGTTTGAAAATAGTTTATGGTGATGAATTCTGAATATATATTTTAAAATAAACTCCAGCCAAATTTTAAAATGTGATAATAATGCAGAAACTTACTTCAATGAAGTCTAAAACAATTATCAGGAAATTTTAGTTAACAGACCTCAAGTTAATGAATATGGCACTTAATATACAACTGATGATTAATATTGGAATGTGGTAGCAATCAACTGAATAATGCTGCTATAATGTAAGCACTTGGATTTTATCTGTATTGTACACTCCAAATAAATTTTCAGTTTATGTAAGAATTGGCAAAATGTGCACCTATATTTTAAAAGAAAATTTAAATAAAAAGAAAGTTACTGGTATGTCTTTTAAGCTTTCTTGAATTTATCTGAAGGAAGAAATAAAGAGTAAAATTAACACCATTTAAGGGAACATTTATAATTCAGACCTTCGGGGATATTTTTACCTCTGGATTTAGATGTAAAAAGATAAAATACTGGTTGAAAGTAAATGTGTTGAACTACAGCTATTTAGTGAACAGAACAATATTTTGGTAAACAGACCGTTTTGTTTAGTCAAATAGACTGATTTAATTAGTTCAAAATTATAAAGCAAGTGTTGATATCCTCCATTAAGAGGCTCTAAAAGAGGGGACTCTTAAATAGAACTTCTACATGATTTATGTTTAAGATTCAGATTATTTCCTATAGGGGAAAAATGATTTAACTTGTTCTGTAAGCTAAAACTCAGGCCTTTTTTACTAGTAAAGGGGAAAAGCTGGAGGATTAAAAATCTATTATATGCTCAAGATTGAAAGAAAGTGCTTAGAAATATATTCCCCATGCCACCACATTTAAGTGCTCCAACAATCACAGTGAACAAATTTATAATGAAGGAAATAAATGAAGTATCATAAGCATAATTTGCTTAGAACAAATTATGAATTTTGATAACTGGATGAATACAGGATTGCTATCTTCAACACAGTTGTGATTAATTTGAAGTTCAGAATTATTTCTTCAAAGTATGTGTACTTTTAATTTTTTAAATACATTTGCTATTTGGAAAAATATATCTTGTGAGACCTTTGAGTATATGTAGAAAGACTCAAGATGGCTCTTAATAGCAAAGTCTCTATAGAGATTTATCTTCTGTAACTGAACTTAAGATTTTACTTCTAGTCTTAAAATAATAACAATAATATTAAATACTGACTAGAATTCTGTTAGAGGTTTGTCAACATATGTTGCCATATAGAATGAAATACAGAATTAGACAAGGAGGTGAGGAATATCTGGAGTAAACTGAAAAGACCTCCACAGAAGTTTCCCTATTACTTAGGTAAAAAGGCAGTAGACTTATGTGGTGGTTAATTTTATGTCTACTTGACTCTCCATACATACATGTATACAATATATATATACAATGTATAGTATATATAATATGTGTATATTTTATATGTATATATAATTTTATGCTCTAATAAACTTTAATTTTTATTTTTTATTTTTTTGTGGTACGCAGGCCTCTCACTGTTGTGGCCTCTCCCATTGTGGAGCACAGGCTCCGGGCGCACAGGCTCAGCGGCCATGGCTCAGGGGCCCAGCCGCTCCACAGCATGTGGGATCTTCCCGGACCGGGGCATGAACCCATGTCCCCTGCATCGGCAGGCAGACTCTCAACCACTGTGCCACCAGGGAAGCCCTAAACTTTATTTTTTTAAAACCATTTTTCTATTTTTTTCTTGGAAATTAAACCCTTTTAATTTTTATCTACCTTATACATAATGGTTACTGAATACTTCACAATATATTAATCTACATGTTATGATACATGTATACACTTTCAGGCCATATATACCCACTGTCACGAATATACACAAATGTGGGAAGGGGAAGCTATGAAACTGTATAGGGCTGTATTTATACTTGTCTAAGCTTAATGCAGGAAATTATTCTAATTTCCAACAGTTTGTCTAAACAGTTAAAAAAATAAAACTATGAACAGAGTTCAAATACAGGATTCTTTTGCAGAGAACTTCTAAAGTATACTTTTAAATGTAGTTATTTTTACCTTTCACAAAACTGGGTTACAAAATATTTTTGTTTTACAGTGCATCCTTTGCTAGGAAGTCTCATTAAAACACATATTCTATACACACACACACACACACACACACACACAATGTGTATATACAGACTCACACACTATTGGTTCTGTTTCTCCAGAGAACTTTGATTAATACTACTTCTTTTATTCTCTTGGTATCAGGAAATTACATATTATGTGAAACAATGTTAAAAATGAATAACTGATAGATTAAAAGTTGTTCAGTTGAAGTATTGAACCCTGCTGTTTTGGCTTTTTATTTTTTGGCTAGTTTATTCAGTCCCTGATGGATCGTTGTTGGTTCCTAGCACTTCCTATAATTTTAAAAGAAAATATTTCAGATGAAATGATTTTTTTTCTGTGAATTTCTTCACGTATAATTTTATTGTTTGGATGACACATGTCCACAGCATACGCTTTGTGGAATACGAACTCTTCTAGAAATGCTTCCCCCTTACACTTTATACAGACATCTTCTCTTTAAAATTTTTAAAACTATATTGTAATATTTTCTAACATCTTCAGTATCTTATTTTACACTCATACTAAAGTGGAACTAGAAAAAATACTTTAAAATGCTGCATTAAATTGAACCTAAAATGTGTGCAGCTTTAAAAGACACTTCCAAAGCGTTGTGCAGTTATCATAACAAATGTATCAATATACAAATGAGTGGAAACACACTTTTGTACTTTTATGTGCACATTATTCAATATTATCCATTTTATTTTTTTCTTCTTATTACGATATTTGGGCAAAAATCAGTGCTTTTTAAAAATTTTTACTGTGGTTGGATTACAATGTTGTGTGAATTTTAGGTGAACAGCAAAGTGACTCAGTTATACATATATATATATATATCCACTCCTTTTTAGATTCTTTTCCCATATAGGTTATTACAGAGTATTGAGCAGAGTTCCCTGTGCTATACAGGAGGTCCTTATTAGTTATCTATTTTATATGTAGTAGTATGTATATGTCAATCCCCAATCTCCCAATTTATCCCTCCCCCTGCCCCAGTAACCATAAGTGTGTTATTTACATCCTTGACTCTATTTCTATTTTGTAAATAAGTTTATTTGTACCATTTTTCTAGATTCCACATATAAGCTGTATCATATGATATTTGTCTTTGTCTGACTTACTTCACTCAGTATGACAATCTCTATGTCCATCCATGTTGCTGCAAATGGCTTTATTTCATTCTTTTTTATGGATGAGTAATATTCCATCATATATATGTACCACATCTTTATCCATTCCTCTGTCAATGGACACTTAGGTTGCTTCCATGTCTTGGTTATAGTAAACAGTACTGTAATAAACATTGGGGTGCATGGATCTTTTCAAATTATGGTTTTCTCCAGATATATGCCCAGAAGTGTGATTGCTGGATCATATTGTAGCTCTATTTTTAGTTTTTTAAGGAACCTCCACACTGTTCTCCATAGTGGCTGTACCAGTTTACGTCCCCACTAAAAGTGTAGGAAGGTTCCCTTTTCTCCACACCCTCTCCAGCGTTTATTGTCTGTAGATTTTTATGATGGCCATTTTGACCAGTTTGAGGTGATATCTCATTGTAGTTCTGATTTGCATTTCTCTAATAATTAGTGATGTTGAGCATCTTTTCATGTGTTTTTGGCCATCTGTATGCTTTCTTTGGAGAAATGTCTATTTAGATCTTCACCCATTTTTTGATTGGGTTGTTTGTTTTTTGTTATTGAATGTATGAGCTGTTTGTATATTTGGAAATTAAGCCCTTGTTGGTCACATCATTTGCAAATATTTTCTCCCATTCTGAGGTTGTCTTTTCATCTTGTTTATGGTTTTCCTTTGCTGTGCACAAGTTTTTAAGTTTCATTAGGTCCCATTTGTTTATTTTTGTTTTTATTTTCATTATTCTAGGAGGTGGATCATAAAAGATCTTACTGCAGTTTATGTCAGAGTGTTCTGCTGATGTTTTCCTCCAAGAGTTTTATGGTGTCCAGCCTTATATTTAGGTCTTTAATCCATTTTGAGTTTATTGTTGTGTGTGGTCTAGGGAGTGATCTAATTTCATTCATTTACATATGGCTGTCCAGTTTTCCCAGCGCCACATATTGAAAAGACTGTCTTTTCTCCATTGTATATTCTTGCCTCCTTAGTCATAGGTTAGGTGAACATAGGTGCATGGGTTTATCTCTGAACTTTCTATACTGTTTCATTGATCTATATTTCTGTTTTTGTGCTAGTACCATGTTTTGATTACTGTAGCTTTGTAGTATAGTCTGAAGTCAGGGAACCTGATTCCTCCAGCTCCGTTTTTCTTTCTCAAGATTGCTTTGGCTATTCGGGATCTACTGTGTTTCCACACAAATTGTAAAATTTTTTGTTCTAATTCTGTGAAAAATGCCATTGGTAATTTGATAGGGATTGCATTGAATCTGTAGATTGCTTTGTGTAGTATAGTCATTTTCACAATATTGATTCCTCCAGTCCAAGAACATGGTATATCTCTCCATCTGTTTGTGTCATCTTTGATTTCTTTCATCAGTATCCTATAGTTTTGTGAATACAGATCTTTCACATCCTTAGGTAGGTTTATTCCTAGGTATTGATTCTTTTTGATGGAATAGTAAAATTAGTGCTTTTTAAAATGTATATTAATGTTCTTGTGAGTTTTTAAAATTTTTTTATAGAAGTATATTTGATATCTTGTGAGAGGTAAGCATCAACCTTAAAGAGAATAAATTGAATCATAAAGATGTTTATTATCACCTGAGTTTTACATATTTAAAATTCATTCCAAGTAGTTACAAATAATTTTTTTGATATTATTTTATTAATATTTTGTACATTTCTTAGAACCTAATTTTCAACTCTGAATAATCAACAGCCAGATTAGCAGTGATCTATATGGTACTTATTTTGCATCACTGCTGTTGAATCATTTTATTATATGTTACCTGGAGATTGATCTCTTTTGTTATTTGTACATTCACAGGTAGTTGAAAGTATAAATTAATAACTGAATGTGTATTCTTTGTTTTCTCAATGACTGATTCATGAAGTAACTGGGAAACCCTTGGGATAGCAAATTGAACTAATGAATTTTTCATTAGAGGTCCTATTATAAACTTTTTTTATCTCTTGAATAAATACCTAAGTTAAAATCTAGCATTCACCAAGCAGCCTACTGTTTGTTCTTATGTTAATGAGGAGGCTAATTGCAAATTTCCCTAGGTAATCTCAGTGTCAATTATTCATGAACCACTGACAACAGACATGACATTCCGAATGACAGCTCTAAATCCTTTTGCTTACAAGTTTTAAAATGTGCAGGCTGATTTAAAAGACTTTAAACATAAAAGTTGCCAAAAGGAAGTTGAAAGGGAAAAAAAATACAACTCCTGAAGCTTGAATACCTGAGATGTTAGTTTAGAATTTATTTAAGGCTTAACATATTTTAGAATTTGAAAAGCTTTAAAGGAAAAAAAAATATTTCAAACTTCTCTTTAATTACATTGTGGGATTGATGTTTTTGAATAGAAAATATGCCTTTCCAAAAGGATTTTATCTAATTGATAAAATTAGATAAAATCTAATTTTATATAAAATCTAAAAACATCTTTTTTGGAAAGATGTTTTTCTTTTTATTGTTGTTGTTCTTGTTATTGTATTATTGTAGTAACTTTTTTTCCCCAGGAGGAAATGTCTCTAATCTCACCAGAGTTATCAAGTATAATTTTATTTAAATTTAAATATTATTTTCCTTAATTAGATCTTCTTTTTCATGTTGGTCATTTTCTGAGCTGTTAAGTTTCTCCTAAAAGGCTAATGAGTCTTGATTTTTTTATTCAAATCTGGTGTGAGTTTCCTCTTCAGTTGGGCAGGTCTATTTCCCATGGAATAGTCAAAGTAAGTGAGAACTTGTATATTTTTATAGGATTTTGTATGTTATATATGGATTAGCAAGCACCACTTTACAGTGAAAAAGTAGTGGTAAGGCATTCAGATTGCCTCTGCTTGCCATCATGTAAAAAAATAAGAAGGGATTTACTCCAGGAAAACAATATCCATTGTAGAAAACCTAGTCCTCTGCAGAGAGATCATTCAGTTCTTCAGTGAGCTGTTCTGCTTACCTTGGGGAAAAGAATAAGCACTGACAAATATTCTTTTTATAGAGAAAAGTGGGAGGACAAGGAGAGACAAAAAGGGAGGATGCAACCAGCCCAGCTGTTTCACAGACATTCGTTCCATTTATTTCCATGATGACAGTCCTTTATGTTCTTACTTTTAGAATTGAGGTAGGTATTTCAAATTTGAAGTCTCTACAGGCTCGTCCAGAAAGACCCACTTCTACACGTTCTGTAGCTTTGCTTAGAATTGTTCTTGAGTATATAAATATAAATACATACATACATATCCATATATATATATATATATACATATCCATATATATATATATCTATCTTTAGTCCTGATCTGGACTATGGAGTCCTTAAGAGACCCTGAAGAGTTTCATTCACATAGTGGCTTTTTGAGATTCTTGGCTATTAAGAAAGCATTCCTTTTGGAAATCTCTATTGCCATTTCAAAGGGATTTGGAGAAGGGGGTGGGGGGCACTCAGCTGGCAGTTTTATTCTGTATGCTTTCTGTCAAGTCCCAAAGCAGGAACTGAAAGTCCATCTTTCCTGATTGTTCTCTTAATCTCCTTTTTTTCTTATCCAAAAGAAGGAATGTGGAAAATATTTATACTTGCAAGCCTGAATTTTTCTTTCTTCTCTTTTGTCTTAACTAGATAAAGAGGGAAAAAAGAGCAGATAAATAAGAGATGACTGAATTAGCAGCAGATAAATAAGAGATGATTGACACAAGTCCATGTAATCACCATACACACACACACACACACACACACACACACTTGTATTTTATATGTAGATTTTGGAAACAAGAAATACGTTGGGTGAGTATACATATGTAAGTGTTATGGGGATGGGCAGCGATTGGAGAGGCATAACTTATCACTCTGGATAAACTGTATAAAACTGTGTTAAACATTGGCCCACACCTAAAATGAATGCCTAATCCTCAATAATAGATTAACAAACTAGTAAAATCCACCATTTGAGTAGCTAATTTAATTAACCCAATCCACCGTTTCAACACAATGCTTTTTCACTCCAGTTATACCAAACTACTTGTAATTTCTCGTTCATGTCAATGTTTCACATTACTGAGCTGTTGCATAAGAAACTCACACAGAAAGACCATTTGGCTCTCTTACATCTAATTTAACTCATCCTAAAAAGTCTGGAATGTAACCAAATATAAACATACTCCCCACAGAATGTATATAGTTTTTTTTAAACCTATCTGTAGCCTATTGTCCAGTGTCCTGGAGTTGTCTGATTGTTTTTTCTGGTTTTGTTTGTTTTGTTTTCTGATACATACATTCTTGGAGAGAAAGGCCCACGTCTTGATTGATTTTGCAGCACCAGCCCCTGCATGGCGCTTCATACACAGTAGTCTTCAGTAAGTTTGTGTTGAATAAATGTGTCAATTGTGCTGCTCTTCCTTATTATTCACTTCTATTTGAATTCATGTTTGTAGGTTCTTTCAGTCTTTGTCAATTTCCCTGTTACCCCATGCACCTACTACTTGCATTTTCCAACCGTTTGATAAATCTCCTGATTAGAGTAATGCTGCAGCATTAATCTGTCATTGTTCTGGTTCTCTTTGCCTCTTGCCTCAATGTTACACTTTCACTTTGCCCAACTACTCATTAATAATTCTCAGGGCTTTGGGGAATTTAACCTTTGGCCATGGAACCACAACTTTAATTACCTCACTCTTCACATTAATGGTCTTCCAGGGATTGCTCAATTACTACAGAGCTCCAAGGTCTTGTACTTTTCAGTCTGTATACCCTTCTGGATTTATGAAACACCTTGGCTAACCAGACCAGAAATCAAAATGGCTACTGTGGTTACTATAGTTTCTATGATAGAAAAATATTGAAGGAAAAAGGCTTCAAGTGAACATTTAGAGACAGTTCCTTATCCAGTTCTTTCCGTCTTCTTTCTCCTTAGACACTGGAGCATATACATATCCATACACACAAGCACACTCCCTTTCCTATATTGCATTTTGGATGAAGTAATACAAGTGAGTGATGTGTGTTTGTTGTTATTGTTTAATGACAGAAGGAAATGTGCCCCAAAGAGTGATGGACTCATGCTGATCACCACATCTCTCTTATATCTCTGAAATGTGGTTCTCTTTATCCCACTCTTCTCTATTACAAGCAAGGTGTGAAGTGTTATTTATCAAACTATTGATTAATAACAGTAGTACTAAAAGTCCTTTAACTCTTTCTTTTAATAGTGAATCTGTGTTACAATGGCATTATTAGTGTTGGGTGGGCATTAATGTATTTTAGTGGTTAAGTGCATAGGGTTAGGGGTCAGATACACATTAATTCAAATGTTGACTTGAATGCTCAAATGTGTAGCTTTGGAAAATCTTCCTAAACTCTACCTCTGTTTCCTCGTCTGACAAATTGAGATGATTATAACAGCAATCTACACACGGGGTAAACCAAGGGAAACTCAGCCAGGAATTGTTGCAGAGAAAGCAATTTCCAGATGCTGATCCTCTGAAGTACTCTTTCCTAAAAGTGACCTGGCTGAGAAAACGCCTGTGATTAAGGCCCCCCTGCGGGTTCTTTCTTATCTCCCTATTTCACAATATCCTTCCTTACTCTTTGGGAGAGAAATTCACACCCCTCACCCACATGGAATCTTACCTCCCTTGCACTGACTCTGGGTGCAAAAACTTTAGGTCATTAAAAGAGACAGTGGGAAATACAGGTGCCTCCTTTGATTAAGGCACCATATCTGTCACCATTTATTCTCACTAAAAGGTGCATTTAGAATAAAATTTGTACCCCTTGTGTTAAATAATCATTTATACAAATTTGTAATATATGTATACATGTTTGAATGATTACATACTCATAATCATTATAAAGTTAAATCCGGTAGGAACATTTTGTTTTACTGAAATTAGATATGAACTGTAATTCAGGTATGTTTTTGTGTTTCAGAAAAGTATGGTGGTTGATAAGACTTTCAATCAGATATAGTAGAGTAGGATAAAATTCTGTGAGGAAAAAATGGAAACATGACTTAAGGAGAAAATTAAAACATACAATTGTCAACTATTAATAAAAATTTTGTTTATTTTTAAATGTATGATGATTGGCATCAAATTGCTAGGGTGTTTATATTTTATTGGATACATTTTAAAAATAGATGTCGGTGTCTATTTAATGTGCTCATAATTTGCTGTATGGTTACATGATGCAATGCATATGAAATAAATAGCACAGTTCTTAGAGCTTATTAATAACCACATAAAACTAAACTATATATAATTTTAATCTATGAAAAAGTAAGCTGTATTAATTTTAGAAGAAAACCACATTTAAAAGGACACACATATTTAAGTACCATCTAATACTGTGACCAAATGCATAACAGCTTCTTCACTTAATTAACTGGATATGTTTTAGAAATTATGTGAATTATATATATTTAAAAAGGATGTTCATCTTTAAGTGACATCAGTCATTGTTTTTAATAACTTTTGAACATAAAAATTATAGATGAATACTGTAGCAAATAGGTATGTTTTGGTCTATCCAACTCCATTTAACTTATACTTCTTAAGTAAGCTCCCTTTCCTCGAACAGCTTGTCCTCCCTGACTCCTTCAAGAAGTTTGAGGTGGGGCTGCTTATTTCAGCACCTTGACCATGGGGGGTGAGGGGACTTTCTCTGCCTTACCAATCAGTTTCTGTAATATTTTTAGGCCAAAGATATAAAGATAATCCAAGCCATATTAATACAAATTCCTCCCTAAGATTTTTTAAGTGGGGCTGGTGAGAAAATGTCCTTTCCTTATTGATAGTACAGGTAATCAAAGAACCCGTTTCAGAAGGATTCCTAATATGCAACAGGGGAAAGTCAAAAGGCAAAGCTGGAGGATGTAAAAAGATTCAAATGCAATCTAAGAAACTGAGTGAGAGGGACAGGTAGTAGTCAGAGTCGCCTCAGTAAACTAAGGAATTCATATAGATGGCATAATTATGAACAGAGCAAAAAGGTTAGTGACATTCTATCCTCACTGTAAGATCTTGTTTGCTGTGGGTGGTGTTTTAAGCTTTGTGCTGGGAGAGAGGGGTCAGTACCTCCTCTGGTCAAAACTGACTGGACTTCTGAGAGAGGGGACCCTGTCCCAAAAAGGAGAATGTAGCAGTAACACAGTAGTGAAATCTGTATTAGGTATTCTGAATATTTTACAATTTACTCACCTCTTTAATGTGAACATAGCATACAAAGGAGACTAAACAAGATGAACTGATAGTTTCGCAGTCTGCTCCTTAGTATTCAAATAATTAACTAAATTTATTTAAGTTAATATCTAAGAATAGTATGTTTTACTTAATAGCTAGGAATTGTCAACAGATTATAGGTAAACACAATTATTTACTGAGTCATCAGGACAACTTTTTCCATATTTTAGTTTATAATGCAAAGACAGATGTTTTACAAGTAAAAGACCATAAAAACATATATGTGAAATATTGAAATTATTACAGGAATAGCCATAGGTTGTAGTCCATGGCAATTTGAAAATTCTACTCATGAGTTAAGAGTAAATAATATTTCTAAATCTCAATTTGAAATTCTACAATACATGGAAATTTTTGTCCATGTGGAAATAAAGAGGAAACTAGTTTGGTCAGAATATTCTAATTCCAATAGAACAGTGTTATGAGGTAGAATTTATTCCTCACGGAAAGAAGTTGATTGAAATATTTAGCCTTTATGAGTTCAGAATATATTAAGGAAAGTAAACCAGTGGCTAAGGATACTTAAGTATATATAGGGTACTTAAATGAACTAGTGAGTAAAAGTATTATTGTTTACTTATCCATCAATGCCACTTAACAAGACGAAGCCCATGAGGTTTAAACTGTGCTACATTCATATCTGTCAATTTCAGAGGCTACATAATCGGATTAGCAACTGAGGGAGTCTAGAAGAGATGAAAAATGTACCAACAACCCAACCTGACGAGACTGTTTTATAATATCATCCATTTTCAGTGTAAACTCACACAATAGATCTGGTGAATTCACTTACTCAAGGTTGTAACTAAAAATCTTGCCTTTTATACAATTTCAGTATCACGACTTAATTTTTGTCTTATTGTAATCTTCTTTTACAATGTGGCAGGACCATATAGCTTTCAAAATTTTCTTAGGTAGTTCTGTATAAGAGTTTTTGGAACTACTTCCAAGCAATTAAATACAGTAAGAGAGGCAGCCGTGTGTTGGACATTATTTAAAAGAAAGATCATTCAGTCACTAAATTATATTTGGATCCACATATTGTGAACTAATGAAGGTACTAATATTAAGTTTGAATCTGCTCAGTTATCATGTTTAAAGAATGGGACTTTTAAAATGATACACTCAAAGAAAAAGTGGGGATCTTTTAGGGGGAAATAAGATTGTTGGTGTGTAAATACTGTTTCATAAAAAGGAATTTGTAAACACAGTAACACCATTACTGACATATCACGTAATTAATGCCATTGTTCTAATTTCTTTTTTTAAGTATCATATTTTCTACATTTTATTTATTCATTTAAAAACAATATTACTGGTTTAAAGTTGATATTTTTTATAATATTTTCTTTTTGGCAATTTCTTAGAAGCAAGTGTGAATTTATTACCCCATTTTGTACTTACTAAACATTACTGCAGATATCCTTATATAATTCTTTTAAACATAATATAATACTTTGGGTGAGCAACACTACTTTACTCAACAAGGGAACAACACAAATTATTTTAATTTTGTTCACAGAGGGGAGCTATGTTCTTCTGACTATTCTAATTGGCTAAAATAGAAGTTGACCTAATTGTATTATATTTAAAAACCTCTGCCTAATCTCTCATTCAGATGGAAATCACTATCTACTGTTGTCAGAGCAAACAATAACAAATGTCTCCTTGTTGGGATGCAAATGTGACAAAATATTTCACAATTTGGATGTCAAATAATGGTCTTAAATTTGGTCGTAACATATTCTTCAAACCTCTGTAATTATCTGGATATTGTTTGAGTGAACTTGACCAATAAGAAAATTTGTTGCAGAAACCAAGGAAACACATGTGAGGAAAAAGAAAGGATTTAGCCAAACTTATCATTTGAAATTAGAATTGTCATCAGTCAATTAAATATAACCAAACAAAAAGAAATCTTTGTCCAATTGAAAAGGTTAATCCTAAGAATGACCCTTGACTGGGAGGATTGTGAATATCTAGAATGGTAGATCGTTTTGGTTTAATGTCTAAGGAGAAATTAAACAAACTGAAGAATAAGTACAGGTTAGAAATCCATCTGCTTCTAATACATACGGCATCTTATTCAGAGGACAAATAATTTAATAGCCAACTTCTAAAGTGCCTTTTAGAGTTAAGTGTTTTATGATTCAAGTTAGAGTATTTAAAAGTGCATTAATCTACAGGGTAATTTTTGTCATTTACCACCATTGCAAATCCAGAAGAATAAAGTTTTTTTCTGCATAGAATCAGTTTCAACAAAGGACAGGCAACTTACTATATAATGAAAACTACTAAAACTCTCAAGTAAGAAAATTTGCAGCCACAATTCCTATGCCATTAAGAATAGACAGAAATGTGAAATAAAACGTGTTGAATTTTCCTGATTAACCAGAAGCAATGGATAAAAATGCTTGACTTTCTTTACCCTTCTGAGTTTAAAAAAAAAATCTATAGAAGTCATGGAAGTTGCTACAAAACATTATTACAATCTCCACAAATTTTATTCTGAAATTTTAATACTAAATGGGACAGTGTTTCTTAAAAGAAATGATTTGACATAGAAAATTATATTTTACCTGAAGCAAATGTTTAGACCATGCATTTTTACTGGGAATAATATGAAGTATTTAGGACCTGAATTACATTTTTAAATATTGGCCATAACTAAACACTTGCCATATTTTTATTTTATCACTTACAATGCAATTCAAGTACTCTTCACATTTTATTGTGTTTGGCAATATTCTTTATCATTTTGCTTAAAAAATACAATATCCTGAATCTAGAACAACAATGGTGATGTTCTTGTGAGATATCGAAAAAAATCTTAATAAAAAAGGGATAAAATATTCACCATTGCTAAAGAAACATTTATCTTTAGGACTTGATCTGACTAACAGTCCCCCACTATGGAAGAACTGATTGTGATGAGAGTATAAGAATTAATTCAATTCAATCATACATGTTAAAATTCTAGTAAGATCCTCATAGGGATGGAGAAACTTGGAATTTTAGCTACAAAGTTACCATGAATTTGTATTCGTAGTTCCTGTATTTAAAGGAAAAATATATCTGTCTGAGTTTGTTAGAACTGTCATAACAAAGTACCACAGACTGAGTGGCTTAAACAGCAGAAATTTGTTTTCTCACAGTTCTGGACACGAGAAGTCAAAGACGAAGGTGTCAGCAGTTATGGTTTCTGAGCCCTCTGTTCTTGACTTGTAGATGGCTGCCTTCCCTGTGTCCTCACATGGCCTCTCTTCTGTACAAGGATATCCCTGGAATCTCTGTGTGTTCTAATTTCTTCTTATAAAGACACCAGTCAGATTGGAATAGGGCCACCCTAATGACCTCATTTAACTTAATCACCTCTTTAAAGTCCCTATTTCTAAATACAATCATTTTCTGAGGTAATGGAGGTTAGCGCTTCAACATTTGAATTTTGGGGGACACAGTTCAGCCCATAACCACATCATGTTGTTTGTAATAAGGAAATGCAAATTACCTCAATTGTTTTCTTAGATATACTTTCCAACCTGTGAAAACAGAGGGAAAATAGGACAGTCAGGAAATATTTCCAAGTATCTTCAAAGAGTATTTAAATGACTGTAAATTTTGTTTTAAAAGAACTGATCTCTCACTTAAATGAATTATTCAAGACAGAGTAAAAAGAACATCAGAAAGAAGCTGGTAAAGCTTTGTGTTAAGAAATCATAGCAGAACAACTCCCTACTCGTTCCAAAAAATGAGTCTGGGACTCTCCCCTAAACAAAGTTTAGAGGTATACTGAATCTCTGTGTATCATACACAGTCTATAAATAGTTGCCTTAATTGTGATTGTAAAATACAAAATACATAGTACTAGTTCTAAAAATTAGCGAAATGGTACAGGTATTGGCACAGAAGACCTACTTTAACCACTGCATCTTTCACAGCATGTTCCATAATATTTGGAATTCCACTGCAGTAGATGAGGACACGTTTTTAAAAACTTTATTTTATTGAGGAATAGTTGATTTACAATGTGTTAATTTCAGCTGTAAAGCAAAGTGATTCAATTATACATGTTCTTTTTCATATTCTTTTCCATTATGGTTTATTACAGGATACTGAGTATATTTCCCTGTGCTATATAGTAGGACCTTGTTGTTTATCTATTCTATATATAATAGTTTGCATCTGCTAATCCCAAATTCCCAATCCATCCCTCCCTAACTTCTCCTCCCCCTTGGCAATCACAAGTCTGTTTTCTGTGTCTGTAAGTCTGTTTCTCTTTTGTAGATATGTTTGTGTCATATATTAGATTCCACATATAAGTGATATCATATGATATTTGTCTTTCTCTTGCTGACTTAATTCACTTAGTGTGATAATCTTTAGGTCCATCTATGTTGTTGCAAATGGCATTATTTCACTCTTTTTTATGGCTGAGTAGTATTCCATTGGTGTGTGTGTGTGTGTGTGTGTACATATGTCTATATATGTGTGTGTTTATATGTATATAATATATATACCACATCTTCTTTATCCATTCATCTGTAGATGGACATTTAAGTTGTTTTCATGTCTTGGCTATTGTGAATAGCGCTGCTATGAACATAGGGGTGCATGTACCCTTTCAAATTATGGGTTTTGTCCAGATATATGCCCAGGAGAGGGATTGCTGGATCATATGACAAACCTAGTTTTAGTTTTTTAAGGAACCTCCATACTGTTCTCCACAGTGGTTGTACCAATTTACATTCCCACCAACAGTATAGGAGTGTTCCCTTTTCTCCACACTCCCCTCAGCATTTGTTATTTGTAGACTTTGTAATGATGGCGATTCTGACCGGTGAGAGGTGATACCTCATTGTAGTTTTGATTTGCATTGCTGTAAAAATCAGTAATGTTTTGAGCATCTTTTCGTGTGCCTATTGCCATCTGTATGTCTTCTTTGGAGAAATGTCTATTTAGATCTTCTGCCCATTTTTTGATTGGGTTGTCTGGGTTTTTTGTTATTGAGTTTTATGAGTTATTTGTATATTTTGGAAATTAAGCCCCTATTGGTTGCATAATTTGCAAATATTTTCTCCCAGGCCATAGGTTGTCTTTTCGTTCTGTTAATGGTTTTCTTTGCTGTGCAAAAGCTTATAAGTTTAATTAGGTTCCATTTGATTATTTTTGCTTTCATTCTATTGCCTTGGGAGACTGACCTAAGAAAACATTGATACAATTTATGTTAGAGAATGTTTTGCCTCTGTTCATTGAGGATACCTTTTTGAGATCCAAAAATCTCTTAGGAGGGATAAGAGACACAGTTGGGCAGATCAGAGTGAATTCAGATGTTGTGAAGACAGTATAAATAGAAAAGTTTGGGCAAGAGAATCCATTCATATTATTGTACTCTACAAGTGCATATATTTTGTGGTGCATGTTACCACCTACTTATATTCTTTACATGCTAATTCCTCTGTTTAAAAGAAATATAAGTGACTACATGGAAATCTAAGATGCAAAGTAGACAGGTATTTTGTAAAGTCAGTTGATTCTTCTGCATAAAAAGGAAATATGAGAGTTACAGAAATTCTTCATACCCTTATAGTTGAAAATTTAGGAGTCAGGACTCTGAATTAAGATTCAGGCTGATCCTTTTTGTTTTAAATTTTATTAAAATAATACATTTATATAATATATATTTATATATTTAAATTAGATTCACTTCAGAAGTTATATAGAAATCATTTATTGTTACAGAGAGTGTTAGTAGTTGATTCAAAATAATATGAAATGCAACAAAAATGTTATGTAATAGGTGCAGGTCTCCAAAACAATGGTCCATAGTGGTTACAAATGAACACTATTACAATCACTGCTATATTGCTGCAAAAGGGATCTTTTTCCTTCAAGATATAGAAACTAAAGCATGAGAAGGGATTTGTTTCTATAACAAAGCAAAAAGATAAAAAATAAAGGCAATTTTAGATACGATTATGTAGTTTATTTAAAATTGGGGAAATGATATTTATCTGCTGTTACCTGTGTAATATATATTTAATAAATGTTAAAACATATATTTAATACATTTATCATAGCAGCTTTATGACCTAATTTTCACAGATTAAAACTATATGATCACACTTCTGTGAAGACGTATTATAAAAAAATTAATATGTTGTAAAAATATTTTCAGATAGAATGTTATATGACTAATGCTTAGGGTAAATGTAGGTATTATATTCACAATTATCAAGCTGTAGCTGTTAGAGCTAACATATAGAATACTTAAGAAGACCACCACAAGCAATAAAATGCCTTCTGCCATACTGAATCTTGCACATTTCAGAACTGGGTAAAACATTGTTTTTTCTTTATTTATAGCATTATAAAATGAAAAGAACACAAAGCTTTCACTAAATGTATATTTATATATACTTTTACTTTCTTAGAGAAACTGAAGAATATAACTTCTATTTCTTTTTCAAGTGTCTAAATCTCCATATAAGTTTCTTAAAGAGAAAGTGCAAGAAAAGTCAAGTTGCAGAGAAAATTGTGATTTAAATTCTGCATTAGTTTCTTGTGTGTGTGAGAGAGAAAAAAATGGGTAGAAAGAAAGTTAGACACATAGCTGGATAGATAGATTTCAGATTGAAGAAAAATATGCCTGACAAAAGAAAAGTGGTCCTTTCAAAGCAATGAGTTAATGTCAATTTATTACACACATGATTTCAGAGAAGATTTACAAGATAATATGATTTTATAACTTAAATGCAGAACACTTAGCAATATGCGATATGTATCAGATATCTGCTACTGCAATAAAGCTGCCTGATAAAGGACTACAAACTCTCAGTAGTACTAAACATGTGTTAGCTCATAAGTCTCATTAGTCTGGGCTTAATTGATCAAACTGGGCTCACTCGTATATCTGTTGCCAACTATGGGCCATCTAGGCAGCTCAGGAAGGTGTTTTTGAACATCTATTTACCTTACGTGGGCTAATATCTTATGAGCTAAAACAGGTCTCAAGGATTACTTCAAAATTAAGGAGCAGGAAAATATATTTCACTTTTTTTTGTTGTTGTTTTGGGTAAAGAACAGTATCACCATATGACAAAGGGCATGGATACAGCATGGGGTGACGTAGAGGAGCCAGCAGTGTAATCAATCTACCACACCACATTAATCTGATAATTTGGAGTTTTTTGGAAAGCCAAAAACCATGAAACTAATATCTACTAACTTTCACATGGTCAACTCATTAGATTTCTAAAAAAGGTAATTTTGTAATATAAGGGTATGTGTATTAAGTATGTTTACAATACACATTCAGTTATCTAACATTAATTGAGTAAATATAATGTAGGTACAAGTTTTCTGGGTTTTTTTTCCAGTCGTTAAAAAAATATATAATTTTTGAATGGCTAAAACTCACTATGAAAAGGATAAGAAAAATACAAAAAATATTCTTAATATTTCCTCAAGTTCGGCCACCCTAAAATGATGGTATTTACATTTCATAACAAAATTGTAAATTTTTACTTATGCTTACATGCTGCTGGAAATTAGTAGGTGTATGGATGGATGAATAAATGAAATAAAAGTAAGGTCTAATTTGGAATCACACTATAGTTAGCACATTTTTAAAAACCATTTAAATGATATTTACATTTAATAAAAAAATTTATATCATGTACTGACTTATCTTAGTACAAAGATTTCTTTACCATAATTTGCCTTTAAAGATTACTTTAAGTTTATATAAAATAGAGATATATACATGAGTAAAGAGAGATAGACAGATACAGAGATAGATGATAATATGTTATGTCTTCATTTTTTAGAACAGTTTTAGGTTTACAACAAAATTGAGAGGCACAGAGATTTCCCATATACACTCTGCTCCCACACATGCATAGTCTCCCCCCATCATCAACATCACGCCCCAGAGTGGTACAAGTTTTACCAAGAATCAACCTATATATTATTGATACATCACGAGCATCCAAAGTCCATAGTTTACCTTAGGGGTCATTCTTGGTGTTGTACATTCTATGGGTTTGGGTAAATATTAATCCATCATTATAATATCATGCAGAGTATTTTCATTGCCCTAGAAATCCTCTGTGTTCTGCCTATTCATCTCTCTTTTAAAAAAAATTTTTAACATCTTTATTGCAGTATAATTGCTTTACAGTGGTGTGTTAGTTTCTGCTTTATAACAAAGTGAATCAGCTATACATATACATATATCCCCATATCTCCTCCCACCCTCCCTATCCCACCCCTCTAGGTGGTCACAAGCACCGAGCTGATCTCCCTGTTCTATGTGGCTGCTTCCCACTAGCTAGCTATTTTACATTTGGTAGTGTGTATATGTCCATGCCACTCTCTCACTTCGTCCCAGCTTACCCTCCCCATTCCCCGTGTCTCAAGTCCATTCTCCATCTCTCCCTCCAACCCTTGGTAACCACTGATCTTTTTGTTGTCTTTATAGTTTTGCCTTTTCCAGAATGTCATATAGTTGAAATCATACAGTATGTAGTCTTTTCAGATTGGCTTCTTTTACCTAGTAATATGCATTGAAGGTTTCTTCATGTTTTTCAGGGCTTAATAGCTCATTTCCATTGTCTGATGTATCACAGTTTTTTGTTTGTTTTTGTTTTTTTTAATCCATTCACCTACTGAAGGACATCTTAGTTGCTTCTAACTTTTGGCAGTTGTGAATTAAGCTGCTATAAACATCCATGTGCAGGTTTTTGTGTGGAGATAAAACTTCACCTCCTTTGGGAAAATACCAAGGAGCACAATTGCTGGTTTTTATGACAGGAGTATATAGAGTTTTGTGAGAAACTGCCATACGGTCTTCCAAAGTAGCTGTGTCATTTTGCATCTGATGAGCAATAAATGAGACTCATGGTCCACATCCTTGTCAGCATTTGGTGTTATCAGTGTTCTAGACTTTGGCTATTCTAATAGGTGTATAGTGGTATCTCTTCATTTTTATTTGCTTTTCCCTGATGACATATGACTGGAGCATCTTTTCATATGCTTATTTGCCATCTGTGTATCTTCTTTGCTGAGGTATCTATTAAGATCTTTGGCCCATATTTTAACTGGGTAGTTTGCATTCTTGATGTTGAGTTTTAACAGTCCTCTGTATATTTTGGAAAACACTCCTCTATCTGATGTCTTTGGCAAATATTTTCGCCCAGTCTGTGGCTTTCCTTCTCATTCTCTCAACATTATCTTTTGTAAAATAGAAGGTTTTAATTTTAATGAAGTCCAGCTTATCAATTATTTTATGATTGTGTCTTTGGTGGTGTATCTAAAAAGGTATCACCATATCTAGGTCATGTAGGTTTTCTATGTTATCCTCTAGGAGTTTTATAGTTTTTTTGTTTTATATTTAGGTCTATCATCCATGTTGAGTTAATATCTAGATTTTTTTTTTTTTGCATGTGGACGTCAAGTTGTTGCAGCATCATGTGTTGAGAGACTGCCTTTGCTCTATTACACTACATTTGCTCCTTTGTCAAAGATCAGTCGACAGTGTTTAAGGGGGTCCATTTCTGGGCTCCCTATTCTGTTCCGCTAACCTGTCTATTTTTTTTTTTTTGCCAGTACCAAACTGTCTTCATCACTGTAGCTTTCTAGGAAGTCTTGAAGTTGGGTACAGTCAGTTCTCCAATTTGTTCTCCTTCAAGAAAGAAAGGGAAAGGCTATCTGGATCTTTTACCTCTCCATGTAAACTTTAGAATCCGTTTGTCAATATCCATAAAACTACTTTCTGGGATTTTGATTAGGATTGCATTGAATCCATAGATCAAGATGGGAAGAACTGACATCTTGACAGTATTGAGTCTTCTTACCCATGGACATAGTATATGTCTCCATTTATTTAGTTCTTCTCTGATTTCATTCATCAGTGTTTTATAGTTTTTCTCATATAGATACTGTAATATTTTGTTAGATTTATATTTCATTTTTGCAGGTGCTAATATGAATGCCATTGTGTTTTATTCCATTTGTTTATTGTCACTATTTTGGAAAGCATTTGACTTTAGTATACTTTGTATCCTAACCTGCAACCTTGCTATAATGGCTTATTAGTTCCATAAGGATTTTTGTTGATTCTTTTGCATTTCTACATAGATGGTCATGTCATCTGTAAACAAAGACATTTTTAAAAATGTATTTTATTGAAGCATAGTTGATTTAAAGTGTTGTGTTAATTTCTGTTGTAGAGCAAAGTGATTGTTATATATATACATGTTATTTTTCATTTTCCTTTCCATTATGGTTTATTACAGGATATTGAATATAGTTCCCTGTGCTATACAGCAGGAAGTTGTTGTGTATCCATTCTATACATAATCGTTTGCGTCTGCTAATCACAAACTCCCAGTCTATCCCTCCCCCTTGGCAACCACAAGTCTGTTCTTTATATCTGTTTCTGTTTCATAGATATGTTCAGTTTTTGTGTCTGTTTCTGTTTCATAGTTTAGATTCCACACATAAATACTATCATATGGTATTTGTCTTTCTCTTTCTGACTTCACTTAGTATGATAATCTCTAGTTCCATCCATGTTACTGCAAATGGCATTATTTCATTCTTTTATATGGCTGAGTAGTATTCCATTGTATATACACATACCACATCTTAACAAAGATATTTTTCTTTCTTTCTTCCCAATCTATATACCTTTCATTTCATTTTCTTGCCTCAATGCTTTAGCAAGGGCTTTCAATATAAAGTTGATAGAGATGAGGGAAGGTGTCATTGCTTTGTGCCAGATCTTCATAGGAAAGCTTCAAGTTTCTCACCATAAAGTTAGCTGTAGTTTGTCTTGTGGATAGTGTTTATCAAGTTGAGAAAGTTCTCCTCTGTTCCAAGTTTACTGAGCGCTTTTATCATGAATAGGAGTTGAATTTTGTCAAATGCTTTTTCTGCATCTGTTGATATGATCATGTGATTTTTCTTTTTTACCATGTTGATTTTCAAATGTTGAAACAGCCTGACACACCTGGGATAAATTCTACTTAGTCATGGTTTATAATGCTTCTTATACTTTTTGGATTTGATTTTCTAATATTGTTGAGGATTTCTGTGTCTATATTCGAGAGATATTTGTCTATAGTGTCCCTTTTTCATAATGCCTTAGTCTGATTCTGCTGTTAGGGTAATGCTGGCCTCACCAAATAAGTTAGGAAGTTATTCTCTCTGCTTCTATCCTCTGAAAAAAATTGTAGAAAATTGATATAATTTCTCCTGTAAATGCCTTGTGGTATTCACCAGTGTACCCACGTGGGCCTCGTGCTTTCTGTTTCGGAAGGTTATTAATTAATTATTGATTCAATTTTAAATAGTTATAGTGCCCTCTGAGCATCACTTTCATTGCATCCCACAGATTTTCATAAATTATGTTTTTATTTTCATTTATTTCAAAATATTTTTAAAATTTCTCTTGAGATTTTTGGACCCATGTGTCATTTAAAAGTGTGTTGTTTAATACCAACGTATTTTAGAATCAGTATCTTTCTGTTAATTTCATTTTAGTTTAATTCATTGTGGTCTGAGCACAAATATCCTGTTTCTGTTCTTTGCAAATGTGTTAGTGTGTTTTCTGTTCTTTTCAATGTGTTAAGTGTGTTTTATCACCTAGAATATAGTCTATCTTTGTGAAGGTTTCATGTGAGCTTGAGAAGAATGTGTATTCTGTTGTTGGATGAAGTAGCCTATAGATTTCAATTACATTCGGTTGACTGTTGGTATTGTTGAGTTCAACTATATCCTTACTGATTTTCTGCCTACTGGATCTGTCTCTTTCTGTTAGAGGAGTACTGACATCCAACTGTGGTAGTGGAATCACTATCACTTTCTCCTTGTAGTCTATTAGTTTTTGCCTCATGTAGTATGGCACTCTGTTTTAGGCATATACACATTAATAATTATGTCTTGTTAAGAAAACCCAGAATGTTGGTTACCTCTGTGTGAGTGGCATTACCCAGGTGTATGCATTTGTCAAGTCATTGAATGGAAAATTTTAAATTTGCGTATGTCACCGCACATAAATTTTTACCTAAATAAAAACCATAAGCTAGTTAAAAAAAAAAAAGAATTATGTCTAAAAGAATTATGTCTTCTTGGACAATTGACCACTTTCTTATTATGTAATGCTCTTCTTTATCCCTGTAATCTTCTTTACTTTGAAGTTTGCTCTGTTTGAAAGTAACATAGCTACTCTTGCTTTCTTTTGATTAATGTTGGCATAGTATATTTTTCTCTACCCATTTACTTTTAATCTATTTGTATCTTTGTACTTAAAGTATGTTTTCAATAGAAAAATATAGTTGGGTAGTAGTTTTTGATCCACTCTGAAAATCTCTGTCTTTTAATTTGTACAATTTAGACAATTGATAGTCAATGTGATTATTGGTATAATTGGATTAATATCTACCCTATTCATTAGTGTTTTTTGTTGCCCTTGTTCTTTGTTCTGATAAGAATTGACTCAGGTATTTATTGATTTTCTGCTCATATTTTCAAACTCCCACTAAATCATATTTCCATTATTTTTTCAATTACTACATAGCATAATTACATTATCACAATTGCATAATCACATTATCTTGGAGAAAACTTCCCTTTATGAAAACAGTAAATTTCTAGATTAATTCTGGATATTTAATGTCTCAATAACATACCTTTTACTCAAATCCTGAATTTTGTTGATATTCTTAAATGCTATTACTGGGTTTTATTTTATAATACAATTTTTAAAAACCTTACTAAAAACACATTTCAATCATATAATTATTTGCTTGACAGGGAAGAAAACAATGTTCACTGAGCACCTAATATGCATCATGTTGGTGCTGGCTCCCCACACATTACTGAAACAAACCGTTGATAAGAACAAAGTCTGTTATTTACCATAATAATGGACAACACCACTTCTCAAAGTTTTGGCAGTGCTTCATAGTGGGGAAGAAGTCAATATTTGTTTATATTTATTTAATTTTTAAATACATTTAAAAGTTTTATATTATAGAAAAATTCAGACATATAAAAAATAAATATAATCAACCCACATATACCCATCATCTACCTACAATTACCATCATTTGCCTTTCTTGTTTCTCCTATAACTTCACCTTACACCTAACCCCTCATAAATTATATTTTTTTGCTTATATACATACCTATATAATGAAATGTGCATATCTTAACTGTGAATTCCATCTTATTAAGACATAGATCTTCTCACATCAAACCAGAATATTTCTTCTAACAAGTGAATTCAGTCAACATGGCATGCCATTCCCTTACCCCTCACCTACTTCTTGCCTGCAAAAGTCAATTAAAAAATTGTTTTCATTGTTGATTAGTTTCACCTATATGAATTCATGTAATGGAGTTATGCAGTCTGTACTTCTTTGTGTCCAACTACTTTCCCTCAGCATAATGTTTATGGAATCTATCCAAGTTGCTGTGTGTACCATTGATTTCTGTCCAGTTTATTTCAGCAAAAATAAATATATACTAATGAACCAAATGGTTAAAATTAATTTAATTAATGTTAATCACTTCCAGTTTTTCATGTGATTTATTTTCTATTTAGTCTTTGCATAGATTCATCATATTCTAGTTGGAACACTAGAATGTGCACAGGTATATTGAGCATAATTTCATTGGCCTGAAATCTTAAAAATGTGAATACTTTTGTTTACTCTAATTCACTACCACATTATCTGTATCATATGATTTAGACTGTCATAACTGTGTAAAAAATGTAATTTCCTAGCCATCAGAGTGAGTGGAGATAATGTATTTTATTATGTGATGAATAATTGCTACTTCTTACCACAAAAGTTATACTTTTGCATATATAATAGTTATTTTAAATCTGGACTATTGGTTTATATTATAAATTTCAAAATACATTTTTTAAAATAAAGATACACCTTTAGTTCACTATTCAACAACAACAAGTACAGCTTGATTACAAAGCAATGATTAGAATAAAGCAACTGGATACCTTTAAGATAGTCACATTAGTTAAACTCCCATTTTGTTTTCTCAAATATTCCATTATTGGAATTGAGGAATGATAAAGTATTTTCCTACTCAACAAAATCTATTTTGTAGTACATATTGATTAAACTAGAAGTTTTACCGAACAACATTTAAAATGATAAATGAAATGCTAATAGAACCATTCTTTCTTTAATCATTTATTGAGCTTCTAGTTTGTAAAAAAGTTTTAGATGAAGAAATGTTGATTTAAATGGGTAAAATTAGATTCCTATAAACAAAGGGATCCCAGGTAGTGAAGAAAGCAGACTATAAAATGGTGTTATACAGTCTCTAAAAAGGCAGTGGAAAAACACTGGAGCACTGAGTAACATACTCTAGTTTCTTGGGTGATATTTGTTGAAAGTAGTGGGAGTAGGAAAGTCAAGAAATGTGTAAAAGGGAATCTAAATATTTAACTTTTAAGCTAAATTTTTAAATAAAAATAAGGGTTGCCAGACAGTCGAGGACTGTACCTGTATGTAGGCATATCTTTATGTATGTATATAAGGGTGTGGATTTCATGATCCTTTTTAGAAAAATAGAAAATTAGGTTTGGATGAGAAAATATACTGGTACATAATTACTGATAGTCTGAATAATCTAGAGGCTTAATCTTTGGAAATTGGGTCCATAATAACGTGATAGAATTTAGTCAGACTTAACCACAATAATGATAATTAATCATTAATTAGTAGAACCAGAGGGGCAACGGTTCGAGGCTCATTATAAATTTAATAGCAGGAAATCCTTGAGCCCAGGGTTTGGTGTAAAGATATGGCACAGGGTAAGGTTGGGCCTACAAGTGATGTTGAGCCCTTTACTCTGAAGATTGCAGTGATGCAGAGGGAAAGATTCAAGCTGGTTCATGTTTGTAAGTAAACAATGCATTTGCACTGAGTAAATATTAGATACTTGATTTTGTTCAGCAAGTTGGGAAAGTGCTGTTAGAAAAAGTTTAAACATTAATATTAATTTATAAATACGATACCTAAAAAGGTTTTTCTTTCTAATAACAGGCCTTATACATGCCAGGTGAGAATAAATACATGCCAGGTTATGTTATAGTTCATAACATGTTTGTTTTATGAGTACAACTGCTTGAGAACTGAAAGAAAGGCTATTGGAAACAGCTAAGGACCATTATCTAGAACTTATATGACAGGTACTGAACAAGGCTCTCTATGCATCATTATCTTAATTCATTTACAGAATAACTCAAGGACATATATATAGTTAATATCTATAGTGTTGCAGATATGAAAATTGAATTGGAAAAGGTTACTAACTCACCAATATCACACAGTTAGTTTGGCAGCAATGGGAATCTCTCCTTGAGATTTCAACCTTCAGATATAAAGAAAAGTAAAAGTGAAGACGTAATATTGCCACAAGAATACATTAAACATGGCCACAGTTTCTTTGCAGATCTACCCACAAATAAGTAAAATCTATTTCCATGCTCCTTGAATCTGGCCTATCATTGTAACTTGCTTTGGCCAATAATGTCAGACAAGTGACATTGCATGAGTTTTACAGCCTAGGTCTCAAAAAGTTTCACAACCTCACTTTATACCCATTTGCAAGACCACCCTGCATCCATCTTGCCATGAAGAACCAAGGATAAAAGACCTAAGAGATAAAGAGAAAGAAGCCCAGTCACACAATCTCATCTAGTAAAGACCTGCTCCCAGCCTAACTGAAAGCAAGAAAGACACTTCCCAACCAACCCTCAGAATCATGAGAAATAATCAATCATTATAGAGCCCAAAATTTGGGGATGGTTCATTAGCATCTATCAATAACTGAAACAATCATTTTAAGAGTTGGGAATTTAAATAAAGTAGCAAAGAAATCTAAGCATGATTTCAATAGAGACAGAGTTAAGAGTTATAAAGTGAAAGTGGAATTACAAGACATATGTATTTATTATTTATTAGAAGCAACTACTTCAGGGTGATTGAGGGAGTTAAGAAGATGAGATATTTTATCCCACCTTCACTTCTATAGTAACCCAGTGTATGAGATTAAACAGCAACTTACGGTTTTGCTTTCAAAAAAATAAAAATTGTATACATATATGCTGTTTTAAAAAACTGAAATTGTTTTTGCAACAAACTATTATGATTATTTGGGGAAATTGTAGAGAAATGTTTTTATATAAAATTTTTTAAGTATTCTTTGTACTTTAGGCTGCTAAAGTTATACACTATAAGCTGGTTCTAATGAAGAATTTTTAAGAATTTCCATTTTATTTTAGATTATGCTAATATTCTAGATCAGTTTAGTTAGAATTACACAAAATAATTTACTCATGTGTGGAAAGTAAAAAATAAATACAATAGAGAAATAATTAAGAAATATGAAAGAATATTGAGGAATCAAAAATCATTATATCACATTATTATAGACTGCCCTGTTGTATTCATTCTTTACTCACCTGACATTAGAAAAATATTAAATAAGTAAAATCTTAAATGGATTAAAATTATTTTATAACCAAAAGTAATTATTTAGAGTACATTTTAAAATATATTATTAGTGTACATTTTAAAATATATTATTTACTAACAGATTGGAATGTCACCTGTGTTTTCCTGGATATCAAATCTGACTGGCAAATGTTTTTTAAAAAACTGCTTACCAGACCTACTAGAATGAAGCTGTCTCAGAACAGTGTTGAAATTTGTATTTTTTCAGCGAGTTGACTAAAATACAGAATAATATTTTAATTACTCAGATTATTAAAATGACATCTATCATTATATCTGGAAGTTAGGATACAAGAAGAATGTCTTAGTAATGACAAACATTTAAATATATTTAATTAAGTTATTTAATTAAGTTATACTAATGAGCTAACATCTAATGTGCTTGCTGTAATCTTACTAAGCAGTACCTCTGTTTAAACTAGTCTTCCTTAAGAGAAACTATTGGTTTCCCTCTAGAAAAGAAAATCTTATTTTAACATGGTATAGCATTGGTTTTATGTATATAATCTGTGTATAAATATATGTATATATATATATAAAGATTCCAAATAGAAGGAAAATAAATAAATGTTCGCAAATTAGAAAATAAGCAATGGGACCAAATTTTGCAGGTTAATGAAAGTGGGTTGAACATTAAATCTAACATTTGTAAAGAACTTAGAACAGTTACTGATACATATGAAGTGATATATACATATTTGTGTTAGATAAATAATTCCAGAACAATACATAGAATTAATTGGAAATGAAATGTTTAAGAAAGCTATTCCTGCATTTATGTATAAAGAAGTTTAAGCAATAAAATAACTATAGAGACTTTTGTATAATCCATTTATGAGGTAAAATAGAATATATTCAATCATAATATCCCTTATTATAAAAAACTACCTCAAAGTTCAACTAGAATTGTTTTGTTTAGAATTCCAAGTAAATGTTGGTTTGAGTAAAAATTAAATTTTGAATTAAGAAAATTGGACAATAAGGTAAAACTATTGAATTATGAATAAGCCACTGAAATTAAGATAATGTTAAATATAATTGATCTGTTGACTGTGGTGTCAACAGCTGTAAAACAAACACGGGGACAACCTGCCTATTAAAGGTAAAGAAATTTTGGTGCACAAGCTGGAAAAATTCAAGCAAATTATTATAATTTTGCTATTACTTGAAAACTTTGTTTTATGATTTAAAGTCACATAACAGGAAGCACAGATAGGAGCAATGATAACTACAATGATAACTAATATGTAAACATTTCCACTTGAAACAGATTAAGTTCAGTAATCATATTGGACTTCTAGAGGACAAGCACTCTTTCTAACCAGTAGAAAGAGTCTGCCTGCCTTTTAGTGATAAATGCTCTGATTTTTTGTGTCATTGCATCTCATTTCAAATGTTGGCAGGATGAATTGATAATAAATGAAAAAATCTTTAAGTGCAGAGTTGGATGCAAACAGCAATTGGTAATCTTCCATATTTATTTAATTTCATTCCATTTGTAGTTACACTTGTAATCAAGAAGGGAATAAAGCACTGATATTTGGGCAAACACATCAGGATAACCTCAAAAATATTAGGAGCTGGGCCAGGCCAGAGTCTGATCTGCCTCCATAGCTCCCACAGCAGGTCCAGATGCATAACTACTGAAGTCCTGGGATCTGACCTCATGGATCTGTGCCAGTGGCCTGGTGAAAACAGTGCCTGAGACTCACCAGGGCCAAGTGCCAGAATGACCACAGTTAAGGTGGGACCAGGAGCAGTGCCAACAACAGTGTACTTTGTGAGCCTGCACAAAGGACAAAAGGCGACACATTCACAGGTGAACAACTCCAGAGGAGGAATACTGTGTCTTCTCTCCCAGTGGGAGTGCTCCAATCCCACCTACCTTGCTAAGAAACAGCTCTGGGGGCCTCTACTCCAACAGCTAGGGAGCAGACCCCACCCCTGAAAAGGGCAGTGACAACCACAGAGCAAAGAAGAGGGCTTGCTCAATATCCAGGGCAGGCTCTGGTCACCACACCACCAGTCAAACCCCCTATCAAGGGAATAATAATACAATCCTGCAGACTGTGGAAAGGAGACGATGAACACAGTAAGTTAGACAAAATGAGATGATAAAGAAATATGTTGCCAATGAAGGAGCAAGATAAAAACCTACAACAACAACAACTAAATGAAGAGGAGATAGGCAATCTACAGCAATCTACCTGAAAAAGAAATCAGAGTAATGATAGTAAACATGGCCCAAGATCTTGGAAAAAGAATGGAGACATGGATCAAGAAGATACACATGGATCAAGAAGATACAAGAAGTGTTTAACAAAGACCTCGAAGAACTAAAGAACAAACAAACAAAGATAAACAATACAATAACTGATATGAAAAAAACACTAGAAGGAATTAGTAGCAGAATAACTGAGGCAGAAGAACAGATAAGTGACCTGGAAGACAGAATGATGGAAATCACTGCCATGGAACAGAATAAAGAAAAAAGAATGAAGAGAAATGAGGACAGTCTCAGAGACCTCTAGGACAACATTAAATGCACCAATATTCGAATTATAGGGGTCCCAGAAGAAAAAGAGAAAGGGCCTGAGAAAATATTTGAAGATATTATAATCAAAAACTTCCCTAACATGGGAAAGGAAATAGTCACCAAGGTCTAGGAAGCACAGAGTTCCATACAGCATAAACCCAAGGAGGAACATGCCAAGACATATATTAATCAAACTAACAAAAATTAAATACAAAGAAAAGCAACAAGGGAAAAGCAATAAATAACATACAAGGGGATCCCCATAAGGTTATCAGCTGATTTCTCAGCAGAAACTCTGCAGGCCAGAAGGGAGTGGCATGATATATTTAAAGTGATGAAAGGGAAAAACCTACAACCAATAATACTTTATCCAGCAAGGCTCTCCTTCAGATTTGACAGAGAAATCAAAAGATTTACAGGTTAGCAAAAGCTAAGAGAATTCAACACCACCAAACCAGCTTTACCACAAATGCTAAAGGAACTGCTCTAGGTGGAAAACAAAAAAGAAAAAGACCTACAAAAACAAATCCAAAACAACTAAGAAAATGGCACTAAGAACGTACATATCAATAACTACCTTAAATGTAAATGGATTAAATGCTCCAAAAGACACATGCTGGCTGAATGGATATAAAAACAAGACCCAAATATATTTTGTCTACAGGAGACCCACTTCAGATCTAGGGAAA
>NW_006792653.1:280619-314396 GCF_000442215.2 Lipotes vexillifer
AAGTGAGAAGATGGAAAAAGATATTCCATGCAAATGGAAATCAAAAGAAAGCTGATATGAGCGATACTTATATCAGACAAAATAGACTTTAAAATAGACTGTTACAAGAGACAAGGAAGGACACTACATAATGATCAAGAGATAAATCCAAGAAGAAGACATAACAATTGTAAATATATATGCACCCAACATAGGTGCACCTCAGTATGTAAGGCAAATGCTAACAACCCTAGAAGGGGAAATTGACAGTAACACAATAATAGTGTGGGACATTAACATCCCACTTATACCACTGGATAGATCAGAAAATTTAATAGGAAACAAAAGCCTTAAATGACACATTAGACCAAATAAACTAATTGATGTTTATAGGACATTCCATCCGAAAACAGAAGAATACATTTTCTTCTCAAGTACACACAGAACTTTCTCCAGGATAGATCACATCTTGGCTCACAAATCAAGCCTTGGTAAATTTCATAAAATTGAAATCATATCAAGCAACCTCTTGAAACACAACCTTATGAGATTAGAAATCACGACAGGAAAAATAAACTGTACAAAACACAAACACATCGAGGTTAAACAATATGTCACTGAATAATCAAGGATCACTAAAGAAATCAAAGAGGAAATCAAAAAATACCTAGAGACAAATGACAACAAAAACAAAACAATCCAAAATCTATGGGATGCAGCAAAAGCAGTTCTAAGAGGGAAGTTTATAGCAATACAATCCTACCTCAAGAAACAAGAAAAATCTCAAACAATCTAACCTTACACCTAAAGCAACTAGAGAAAGAAGAACAAAACCCAAAGTTAGTAGAAGGAAAGAAATCATAAAGATCAGAGCAGAAATAAATGAAATAGAAACAAAGAAAACAATAGCAAAGATCAATATAACTAAAAGCTGGTTCTTTGAGAAGATAAACAAAATTGATAAACCATTAACCAGACTCATCAAGAAAAAAAGGGAGAGGACTCAATAAAATTAGAAATGAAAAATGAAAAACTTACAACAGACACCACAGAAATAGAAAGGATCATAAAAGACTACTATAAGCAACTATATGCCAATAAAATGGACTGCCTAAAAGATATGGGCAAATTCTGAGAAAGGTACAACCTTCCAAGGCTGAACCAGGAAGAAACAGAAAATATGAACAGGCCAATGACAGTACTGAAATTGAAACTGTGATTAAAAATCTTCCAACAAACAAAAGTCCAGGACCAGATGGCTTCACAGGCAAATTCTATCAAACAGTTGAGAAGAGCTAACACCTACCCTTCTCAAACTCTTCTAAAAAGTGCAGATGACAGAACACTCCCAAGCTCATTCTATGAGGCCACCATCACCCTGATACCAAAACCAGACACAGACACCCCCCAACAAAAAAGAAAATTACAGGCCAATATCACTGATGAACATAGATGCAAAAATCCTCAACAAAATACTAGCAAACTGAATCCAACAACACATTAAAAGGATCTTACACAATGATCGAGTGAGATTTATCCCAGGGATGCAAGGATTCTTCAATATACACAAATCAATCAATGTGGTACACCACATTAACAAATTGAAGAATAAAAACCATATGGTCATCTCAATAGATGCAGAAAAAGCTTTTGACAAAATTCAGCACTGATTTATGATTAAAAAAAAAAACTTTCTAGAAAAAGGGCATAGAGGGAACCTACCTCAACACAATAGAGGCCATATACAACAAATTCACAGCAAACATCATTCTCAATGGTGAAAAACTGGAAGCATTTCCTCTAAGACCAAGAAAAAGACAAGGATGTCCACTCTCACCACTAATACTCAATATAGTTTTGGAAGTCCTAGCCATGGCAATCAGAGAAGAAAAAGAAATAAAAGGAACACAAATTGGAAAAGAAGAAGTAAAACTGTCACTGTTTGCAGATGACATGATACCATACACAGAAAATCCTAAAGAGGCCACCAGAAAACTACTAGAACTAATCAATGAATTAGTAAAGTCAGAGGATACAAAATTAATGCACAGAAACCCTTGCATTCCTACATACTATCAATGAAAGATCAGAAAGATAAATCAAATAAACAATCCCATTTACCATTGCATGAAAAAGAATAAAATACCTAGAAGTAAATCTACCTAAGGAGGTGAAAGACCTGTACTCACAAAACTATAAGATACTGATGAAAGTAATAAAAGATGACAAACAGGTGGAGAGATGTACCATATTCTTGGATTGGAAGAATCAATATTGTGAAAATGACTATACTACCCAAAGCAATCTACAAATTCAGTGCAATCCCTATGAAATTACCAATGGCATTTTTCACAGAATTAGAATAAAAAATCTTAAAATTTGTATGGAAATACAAAAGACCACGAATAGCCAAGGCAATCTTGAGAAATAAAAACTGGGCTGGAGGAATCAGGTTCCATGACTTCAGACTATGCTACACAGCTACAGTCATCAAAACAGTATGGTACTGGCACAAAAACAGAAATATAGATCCATGCAACAAGATAGAGAGTCCAGAGATAAACCCACGCACCTCTGGTCACCTCATCTATGACAAAGGAGGCAAGGGTATACAATGGAGAAAAGACAGTCTCTTCAATACGTGGCGCTGGGAAAACTGGACAGCTAAATGTAAACAAACAAAATTAGAACACTCCCTAACACCATAAACAAAAATAAACTCAAAATGGATTAAAGACCTAAATGCAAGACTGGATCTTACAAAACTCTTAGAGGAAAACATAGGCAGAACACACTTTGACTTTAACCACAGCAAGATCTTTTTTGATCCACCTCCTAGAATAATGAAAATAAAAACAAAAACAAATCAGACCTAATTAAACTGAAAAATTTTTGCACAGCAAAGGAAACCATAAACAAAACAAAAAGACAACCCACAGAATGGGAGAAAATATTTGCAAACAAAGCGACCGACAAGGGATTAATCTCCAAAATATAGAAACAGCTCATATAGCTCAGTATCAAAAAAGCAAACAACCCAATCAAAAAAATGGGTGGGAGATCTAAATATACATTTCTCCAAAGAAGACATACAGATCAAAAAGTACATGAAAAGATGCTCAACACCACTGATTATTAGAGAAATGCACATCAAAACTACAATGAGGTATCACCTCATTCTCTGGTCAGAATGGCCATCATCAAAAAATCCACAAACAATAAATGCTGGAGAGGGTGTGGAGAAAAGGGAACCCTACTACACTGTTGGTGGGAATGTGAATTGGTACAGCCTCTATGGAGAACAGTATGGAGGTTCCTGCAGAAACTAAAAATAGAGCTACCATATGATCCAGCAACCCCACTTCTGGGCATATATCCAGAGAAAACCATAATTCGATAAGATACAAGCACTCTAATGTTCACTGCAGCACTATTTACAATAGCCAGGACATGGAAGCAACCTAAGTGTCCAACAACAGAGGAATGGACAAAGAAGATGTGGTACATATATACAGTGGAATATTACTTAGCCATAAAAAAGAATGAAATAATGCCATTTGCAGCAACATGGGTGGACCTAGAGATTGTCATACTGAGTGAAGTAAGTCAGAGAGAAAAATATGTGATATAGCTTATATGTGGAATCTGGAAAAATAGTACAAATGAACTTATTCACAAAACAGAAATAGAGTCACAGATATATAAAACAAACTTATGGTTACCAAGGGGGAAAGGGGGGAGGAATAAATTGGGAGATTGGAATTGACATATACACAGTGCTATATATAAAATAGATAACTATTAAGAACCTATTGTATAGCACAGGGAACTCTACTCAATACTCTGTAATGACCTATAAGGGAATAGAATCTAAAAAGGAGTGGATATATTTATATGTATAAATGAATCACATTGCTGTATAGCAGATTCTAACACAACATTGTATATAAATCAACTATACTCCAATAAAAATTAATTTTAAAATTACTAGCAGCCACTGAGAATTTTGTTTAAATGTTAGTGTTTCCCAAAATACATGATATTTAAAACACTTTTAGTCAGTAAAGTTGAGCAAAATCTACTGGAAATGTTAAGTCAAAAGTGAATTTAACCAAAACATAAATCTGAGGCAAATGGTATTATGAATGACTTTTAGTCAAAATACTCTTTGAAATATGCTTCTAGCTGCATGTGATGGATGCAGTAATATAGAGGACAGCAAACTATTCAACATTTCTACAAGATACAAAATACAAAACTTATTATGGAAATAATGTCATAAAACAAGGCACTTAAGTCAGTATAAATTACGAATACTAAATGTTAACCTAAATTACAGTTCTTATATTCTGTTAGAGGCTATGTTCTGTCTTCCTGAAATGTATTCTTCTACTGCTCTTTTACTTGGAACCTATTTGAATAAAAACACATTGTGCTTAATTTAGCAGCTAATTATATGAAAGTGGCTGTCAGTCAAACATTAGCAAATGGCCATTTTCAAAATAAACAATGGTTTAGTGAATCTACCTTTTTTTCACTACAGTTTGTATGTAGACAATTCCATAACTGCTGTTCTTGACACGTGTAAAATGCAATCCCTATATGCCAGGAATGTTAAAATAAAAGCTCAATTTTTCTTGTTACTGAAGTATAGTCAATGAATAGTAAAATGCTTTATAAATAACATATTTGGCTCAAAACAGATATTTTTGCAAAAGATATCTATTTGTACCAAATACCTGATATTGTCAATATTTATTGTCTAGGATTTTATTTCTTTGGAGAGATACAGATTTATTAAAATTCTAAGAAATGTCCATTTTACCCCAACTAATAAAAACCACAAAAATATTAAAATATATATTCCTAGAATTCTTGGCCCTAGATAAATAGCTATTGCTGAGAGAAATTATTTCACAAAGTATATTTTATCTCTTCCACTCAATATACATTCCATGGCATTCTTCTTATTCTGTGTTGAAAAATAAGAAGATATTTTTTTCTTACTACATCTGGCATTAAGAGAGCACTCAGATATGATTCTACAATTTGAGAACCTTGAGCTGTTTTAAGTCTAGCACATGAGGGTCTTCGAGATACACTTATCTGCTTCCAGCATCATGTGTCATTACTCTTTATATGTACTTCTAACATAATGATTTAATATATAAGTAGAAAACTACTTTTACTTCCTTAAACACATCATATTATCTCTTGCCTTAATGTTTTATACATGCTTGCCCTCTGTCTAAAATGTCTCTCTCTGACATAGCCATTGAAACAGGTTTTCTGAATTAAATGGCAATGGTGAGATCCTGGAGCAATGGATGCCATAACATAGCAAATGACCACCAGACACATGAGTGGTTACCATAATGGAAAGTAGCCTAAAGAAGTAATCAGAATGGTTTGAAACAGATCTTTGGCAGTTGCCAATTGATCCTGAAAGTGAAATAAATTGGCAAACTTCTGAAACTTTACTCGAGTTGTATAGGAGAAAAAAAATTCCCTATGTTTTGTGAACAGAAGTCTAATGAATCAAACCATAATTTTTTGTGTATGAGTGAACACAAAAAAATCATCAAATAATAATAATATATACCAGATAAGTACTGAGAAGTTTCTGAAGGCACAAATAACTTCTAAGAGAAATTTCTCACAATCTCATAACATATCTCCAGCTACAACTGACCTTCTTTGTAACTCACACCTATAACCTTAGAGTTCCTTAGGACTCATTGATGAAAGAAGAAAAAGTGAAGCCCTAGTTTCTATGTAAAGTAAAACACTATGTTGTCATGACCTGAATGTGAATGGTGTGACATTACAGCTTCGCTCAAGGATGGTTCAGAAAGGTTTTAGCAAAAAGAAATCCTACCAGTGGACAAGTCTTCTTGAAAGTTCACTTAGTAGTTCCCTTTGCCTAAATAGAAAAATGACTAGAAGTGAAGATCTACAATTGACCTATAGATGTAGCCAAAAGTTTGTCTAGAAGTTCAAGGAAGAAATAAATTTGTAAATTGATGATAAAGAGATCTGGGGATGACATATGTATAGACCTCTGAAAATTAGCTAGGAGAGTGAGGATATTTGTGATTATGTGAATGTTCACATGGTTTCATCAAGGGCAACCACTGCAGAGGAGGCTATCATTAATGTACTGAACATTTTTGATTATGTCCGTACAACCTCTCTTACTATTTACCCTAGCCCTTACTCAATAAGCCTAAGAAGTAATGAATGAATTTAGTGAATGACAAGGGCTTTTACTTACCAATAAGAAAGATTAACACTAATCTCCTGATATGATTGCTTTCCTAGGGAACAAACTACCTGATGGCAGATGGATTATACTGCATCCCTTCCATCATGGAAGGGGCAGCAGTTGGCCCCGACTGGAATAAATAGTTCATTTAGATCTGGATTTGCATTCTTTGCCTGAAATGCTTCTGCCAGCAATGTCATCTGCAGTTTAAGGGACACTTTATTTACCTTCTAGGATATTATTACATAGAATCACTTATGACCAAGTAACTCATTTTACAAAGAAAAGTATGTCAGTGTTCTCATACCCGTGAAATTCACTGGTCTTACCACACTCCAATCATCCTGAAGCAACTGGCTGCATATAACATTGGAACAGCCCACAGAAAACTCGATTACAAAGCCAGAGTTGCCTATGACAATATCATATGAACTTTGTGTGCTCTTATGAGATACATTTTATGCTCTGATATTTTATATATATAGGGGGGGGGGGGGGAGAGAGGGAGAGAGAGAGAGAGAGAGAGAGAGAGAGAGAGAGAGAGCATTGCCCGATATCTTTTTTGTTCATTCTTTTTGGGCCAGTTTCTAGTATTTAGTAATATTAACTGATTTTTGGGGGGGGGGGAGGGAGAGAGGGAGAGACTATATAATATATGCCATTTAGCCACAGACCTAGAAATTAAGGGGTAAAATATAAAATAGTCCTAATTTCCCACTAGAAAATTGGTTTAGAGGTCTTAATTCTCAAAGGAGGGAGCTATTCCCCATAGGACAAAACAGGGTTTTCACTGAGCTGGAAACAGAAACTACAACCTGGCTACTTTAAGCTACACATGCCACTGAACCCCAAAGAATGGTTTTGCTTTATTGACTTGATGATTGATCCTAATTATCATTGGAAGTTGGGTGCTCCTCCAAAATGAAGCTAAGTGTTAGATAATAAGAAATCCAGGGGGATCCTCTGAGTTGTTTCTTAGCACTCCCATTGCCAGTGGTTAAAGTTTTTGGAAAACTGTAACTCAAAACAGTCAGAACCACTAATGCTTAGATACTTCAGGAATAAATGTTTTGTATATCTGATAAGTTAAAGAACTATAAATTGATTAGTGGCTGTCTGAGTACAAAGGAAAACTAGAAGTGTGATGGAACACAGAAATAATACCAACTTCTAAGTACACGACAGGTAGAGAAATGAGAACTGCTTATTGTCTTCCTAGCTTTGATATGCATGTATTTGTGTATATTTGTTTATATACATTAATATACACAAATATACAAAATTAACATAGGTATGTGCCTGTATATTTGCATATATTGATAGTATACTTTATTTGTATATAAATACTAAATATATATACATATATATTATATACATATTTCATTATTATATAGAAAGTATACTTTATTAGTATTATTATCATTAGTAATATATACACATGCATTAATGATAATTTATAGATTTGTGTGAGTATTTATACTTCCCAAGGCTGTTATAAAAGATCACAGTAGCTGATTAGAGGGAGGCAGAAATGAGAATGGCAGGCAGATAACTTTTAGATACATAAATCCAATTTACTAAAATAAAGTCACTGGGAAAATGACTCGTTAAGAAAATGATAATATTTTTATTTGTGGAAATAGTATCAATTTTTTTTCCCCTTTATTGTTTCTAATCAAAAATAATGTTTATTTTCCTACTTTGAATTCTCTTATTGGATACACTATTTCTTAAAAAATCTTGGACTCAAGATTCTACTTAAATTTCAGTATCAATAGTCTCTTACTGACAGATTTCATGATTTCATGTGGATTTACATGTAAATATTTATTAAAGGACTAATATAAATTTACAGATATTTTTGAAGTGAATAAAATCACTGACTGGCAAATAAAAATTAGCCTGGAAATAATAGTTTGGATGGTACTAATAGTTTGGATTAGATTTCTTAGGTTTTAAATGGATTTGATTTCCTTTAATAAGGCCTGCTAAAATCATTTCTTAACACAGGTGTTCTCTCTTAAAAAATTTTCTTGAGTATTATTTATCTTATGATTAATACACTAATTTTCTTTGCCAAAGTGATTAAACAAGTGACCTGCCTCAATAAGTTTAACGCAATTCATATTTTGGAAGCTCAACTCAGCATACATTTATTTAATACTTTGTATGTAACTGGCCCTGTTCCAGGTATTGTGCTGAAGTGCAGGTGCCCAAAGTGGGAAACATAATCATTTCTCTATGGTTATGTCAGAACCATATGTCAGAAAGGATATGTCAGAAATAATGATGAGAATACCAAAGGAAAAGGATGCAGAATACAAAAGGAGCTGGTCTACAGCAGAATTCTGAGGGAAACTAATGGATATAGAAGCGTATAAAGTATATTATTATTGTTCAGTAATAGTGAACAAATAAGTATTCCTTCTGTCGCAATGAGCTAAGAGAAAAGAATCACCAGATATCTGAACTGGCGTTCCAAAAAAAAAAAAAAAAAAAAGAAAATGTTCCTTGAAGAAGAACTTCTTTCCTTAGTACAATGAAAGGTCACACTGAGTGCCAATCTGTTCATGAAAAGGAAGACCTGATATTAGAACTACTGAAAATTTTTCTGAACCTCAAATTTATAGGCAAATAAAACACAGAGATACCAACACTGGGAAGAGAAATTAAATATATAAGAACTTTTGCCTGCAATGAAAATAAAATCAGAATTTTATAATAGTTCTTTTCTACAACACTGATTGCTTATATATAGGAACAAAAGTTCAGATACCCAAGGAAAAAGAATTGTGGCTCAAGATATACAGTGCCAGGTGAAGATATGTTACCTATTTAGTACCTGTTTATTATATTAATAAATCCATAATATTTAATAAACTCTCATTAAGATAAATATGTTGTAAAAAATATTTCAGTGTATTTTAGAGATGTATCAGTACTTTCAGTTCCAATCATGACATAATTTGTTTGGCTTTTATTTTATTTTGTAATTGAAGTATAGTTGATTTATAATGTTATATTAGTTTCAGGTATACAACATAGTTTCAATGTTTTTATAGATTATACTCCATTTAGAGTTATTTTTAAAAGGCTAGGGGCTTCCCTGGTGGTGCAGCAGTTGAGAGTCTGCCTGCCAATGCAGGGGACACGGGTTCGAGCCCTGGTCTGGGAAGGTCCCACATGCCGCAGAGCAACGGGGCCCGTGAGCCATGACTACTGAGCCTGCGCGTCTGGAGCCTGTGCTCCGCAACAAGAGAAGCCGCGATAGTGAGAGGCCCGCGCACCGCAAAGAAGAGTGACCCCCGCTCGCCGCAACTAGAGAAAGCCCTCACACAGAAATGAAGACCCAACACAGCCATAAATAAAATAAATAAAAATTTTAAAAAAGGCTATATATCCCTGTACTGTACAAGATATCCTTGTTGCTCATCTATTTTATAAACAGTAATTTGTATCTCTTTTTTGCGGTACGCGGGCCTCTCACTGTTGTGGCCTCTCCCGTGGCGGAGCACAGGCTCTGGACGCGCAGGCTCAGCGGCCATGGCTCACGGGCCCAGCCGCTCCGCGGCATGTGGGATCCTCCCGGACCGGGGCACGAACCCGTGTGCCCTGCATCGGCAGGCGGGCTCTCAACCACTGCGCCACCAAGGAAGCCCTATTTTTAGTTTTCTGAGGAACCTCCATACTGTTTTCTTTGTGGCTGGACCAATTACATTCCCACCAACAGTACAAGGGTTCCCTTTTCTCCACAGCCTCACCAACATTTGTTATTTGTAGACTTCTTGATGATAGCCATTCTGACTGGTGTGAGGTGATATCATTGTGGTTTTGATTTGCATTTTGATTTGCATGTAGATGAATATCTACAAGCAAAAGAATGAGATTAGAACATTTTCTTACACCATATACAAAAATAAACTCAAAATGGATTAAAGACCTAAGTGTAAGACCTGAAATCATAAAACTCCTACAGAGAACACAGGCATACCACTCTTAGGAATAAATCATAGCAATACTTTTTGGCCATGCCTCCTAAGGCAAGATAAATAAAAGCAAAAAATAAATAAATTGGACCTAATTAAACCTAAAAGCTTTTCCACAGCAAAACAAACCACTGACAAAATGAAAAGACAACCTACTGAATGGGAGAAATTTTTTTTAAATGATATGACCAATAAGGGGTTAATATCCAAAATATATAAACACCTCATACAATTCAATACCAAAAAAGATAAAACAGCTCAATTTAAAAATGGGCAGAAGACCTGAATAGACATTTTTTCCAGAGAAGACATACAGATAGCCTACAGGCACAAGAAAAGATGCCCAGCATTGCTAGGCATCATCCAGTTGTCACTGGGAAATTTATAGAACACTTTATTTTCTCTTTACATTAGCTACACTACTAGTACCTGAACTCTCACAAAGTAGCTCTGAAAATTTCCTATAAATATAACTAGATAAATAAAAATATGTTTTGCAATAACTTTGGTGATTTTACTTCATAAAGTAACAGCAAAAATAGAAACATGGGACTTCTCTGGTGGTGCAGTGGTTAAGAATCCGCCTGCCAATGCAGGGAACATGGGTTCAATCCCTGGTCAGGGAAGATCCCACATGCTGTGGAGCGACTAAGCACATGCAACACAACTACTGAGCCTCCACTCTAGAGCCCACAAGCCACAACTACTGAGCCCATGCACCGCAACTGCTGAAGCCCATGCGCCTAGAGCCTGTGCTCCACAAGAGAAGCCACCGCAATGAGAAGCCTGCACACCACAACAAAGAGCAGCCCCTGCTCGCTGCAATTAGAGAGAGCCCACGCTCTCTACGAAGACCCAAAGCAACCAAAAATAAATTAATTAATTAAATTAAGTATACAATTCAATAGTTTTAAAAAAATAGAAGTGTGTATTAAATACCTCAAATTAACTCAGAAGGATAGATCTGTTGCAGAAACATCTCCCAGAAGAAATATCAAGAGGAGGGGGGTTATATCTTTTCCAGGATATAACATTCTTCCTCATAGCCTCTGAGATGTAGCATTATCAATAGTTAATTAAAATTTCTGAAAATTCTAATTGTCTCATAATTCCTGCCCCTGCCTATATTTATTTTAAATAACCTGCTTTAAACAGATCAACCTACTTAAACTTTACACAGATAAAAGTACCTAAAATTTTACATATCAGAAAAAGAAAACTAGATTCCTAACTGAGAATATTTGCTTTAATGATTTTGCTCGTCCTTTCTTCCACAGCAATAGGCACAAGATCTGCAGAATATACAGTCATCAAATACTGTTGATAGAATACATTTGTGAGTGAGGAAAATACAGAATACATTAGCAGTATTTCAAAGGAATAAATGAAGACAAAACACCCAAAGCAAGCCATTATATAATCACCTAGCCATTCAGAGCTGACCTGTATTGAGAAATGACATCAGATCCCTCCCTGGTAAGGAAATGAAGAAAGAGAAAGAGGTGTGGATTAATAACGTATCATTATATTGCAGTGCAATTTTGTTTAATAATGGGCTCTCTCACTAACCCTCATTTAAATTAAAATGATTGAGTAAATGTTGAACAGTATTGCATGCATGAATGATGGGGGGACTGTAAAAGAAATTATCCATTAGCTGATGTTATAATTGAGAAAGGAAGAATCTACAGTGTCACTGGGGATGTTGTATACAATGAGACTGAGAGATAATGCCCTCTGAATAGGGAAAATCACAATTAAATGATGCCAAGCCTTCAGTAAATCAGACGAGTTCCCAATTTGTGGTAAACATGGTTACTGAAAAGAAACAATCAAACCCTAGTGAAGTTAAGAACACGGTGCTGTTGTCTATGTTGGCTACACATGCTTCTTCATCACAATCTGATTTTCACTATTTTAAAATTGTCTTTTTCTTGAAATTATACATTAAAAAATAATTGGCAAAAGGCAACAGTTGAAAAAATGTCACTTGAATTTAGCCTAAACTCATTTTGTTCTAAAGGAAAACTGAAAGAATTTTATGTATATTAAAGTTTTTACTGGTATTTATTGATCCACCTAGTGTTGAAGTCAATATTGTACCAGTTGCTTCTGAAACTATTTAACAACATTCTTCACCTTGCAGAAAATTTTTGTATTTCTTTCTTATTATCAGCTGAATTAAATACTGCTGAAAATTAATTACTACCAGGGCAGCTTTACTGAAACATTTGACTCTATTATCAATGATGCATTTACAAATATAGTTGAAATTCTCATTGTGTATTTTCTGCCATTAACAGACTATGCCCTGTGTTGCTTAAAGTTGACAGCTGAAAATATTACATAAGTGTACACCAGACCCTTCTAGGGTATAATCTAAAAAATATAAACTAGTAATGAACTTCACAGAGCAGAAACTAAAAGATAAAGTTCAGAAAGACCTAATGTTTCCTTCTTAAACATTCATTACCATTAACTATTCCTCTTTGCATTAAAAATAATTCAATAGAATGCCAATATGATGTATTCAATATTTTATTACTCTTTCCTTTTCTCTGATTTCTTCTCCCTTTGAAGATAAAAGTTATTTTAATTAGGATGCAATGGGAATAAATTCAGAATTAACATATGTTGGTGTTCAATAAATGCAATTTTAATTATAACCTTTTCCTGTTTGTTTCAAAGATTCAGGGAAAGAAAAAACACATCAGAGAAAAAACAAATATTTCTTAACATTTTATATTAATGATATACTGCCTGGAACTTAATTTTGATGTATGTGTATTTTTTAATTTGAAAAGTTTGCTTATTCTTCTAGATAGGAAAATCAAAGAATATATAGAAGCCTCTTCATTGCTTTAAGTGGACAGGGAGAATGCTCTTCTACCTGAGCATTGGCAGAACAGATCTGAAAAATACTCTGTTTCATTAAAAAGATCCAGAAATACTCAGAGCTCCAGGCACAGTCCAGTCCATGGTAGAAAAAAAACAGAAGTAACATGGCTATCCATGAAACTCAAAGACTATTAATTGATTATATTTGCCTAATAATTTAGGGTTGTCTCTGCAGGTTACCTGAACATTGTTAGGATTTAGAAAGTCCTTTTCTCAGACACTGCACAGAGGAAGATAAAGTGAATTCAAACATTTCTAGAACTTTTAGAGTAACTAAAGGAAGAATTTTCTTCACTATTTTGAAAGGCAGAACTGAAGTTAACAACTGCAGAAAAATGTTCACTTATTAGGACAAATAATTCTATTAGATCAAACTAAAATTTCAGATAAATTACCCATGGATATTTTTATGTAGAAAGCTATGCTATGTTGGGTATATCTTCTTAATTTCAATTGCATACAAACATCTCATTTGGGGGACAAGATAGCAGAGTAGAAGGACTTGAGCTCATCTCCTCTCATGAAAACACCAAAATCACAACTGCTGAACAACCATTGACAAAAAAGACTAAAACCTACCAAAAAAGATATTCCACATCCAAAGACGAAGGAGAAACCACAACAAGACAGTAGGAGGGGCGCTTTTGCAATATTATCAAATCCCATACCTGCTGGGTGGGTGACCCACAAACTGGAAAATAATTATATTGCAGAGGTTCTCCCAGAGGAGTGAGAGTTTTGAGCCTCACATCAGGCTCCCCAGCCCAGGGGTATGGCATTGGGAGGAGAAGCCCCCAGAGTATTTGGCTTTGAAGGCCAGAGGGGCTTGGTGCAGGAGCTCCACAGGACTGGGGAAACAGACTCCACTCTTGGAGGTCCCACACAAGGTTTCACATGCACTGGGACCCAGGGAAAAGCAGTGGCTCTATAGGATTCAGGGCCAGACTACCTATGACTATTGGAGGGTCTCCAGGGGAGGCAGGGGTTGGCTATTGCTCACTGTGGGGGCAAATACTGGTGGTGAATGCCCTAGGGAATACTCATCAGTGTGAGCTCTCCCAGAGGTCGCCATTTTGGCACTGAGACTTGGACCCACCCAACAGCCTGCAGGCTCTAGTACTGGGACTCCTCAGACTATACAACCAACAGGGTGGGACACAGCCCCACTCATCAGCAGACAGGCTGCCTAAAGTCCTCCTGACACAACAGCCACCTATAAACACACCCCTTGACACGGCCCTGCCCCTCAGAGGGACAAAACCCAACTCCACCCACCAGTGGGAAGACACAGGTCCCTCCCACCAGGAAGCCTCCACAAGCCCCTGGACCAACTTCATCCACCAGGGGGCAGACAGCAGAACCAAGAAGAATTACAGTCCTACAGACTGAGGAACAGGGGCCACAAACACAGAAAGATAGACAAAATCAGACAGCAGAGAAATATCTTCCAGACAAAAGAACTAGATAAAACCCCGGAAGAACAACTAAGTGAAGTGGAGATAGACAATCTACCAGAAAAAGAATTCAGAGTAAAGATAGTGAAAATGATCCAAGATCTCAGAAAAAGAATGGAGGCACAGACCAACAAGTTACAAGAAATGTTTAATGAAGAGCTAGAAGCTTTAAAGAACAAATAAGCAGAGATGAACACTACAGTAACTGAAATGAAAAATACACTAGAAGGAATCAACAGTAGAATAATGAGGCAGAAGAACAAATGTGATGTGATGTGATGTGAGCTGGAAGACAGACTGGTGGAAATCACTGCTGTAGAACAAAATAAAGAAAAAAGAATGAAAAGACATGAGCACAGTCTAAGAGACCACTGGGACAACATTTCTCATTATAGTGGTCATAGAGGGAGAAGAGAGAGAAAAAAGGTCTGAAAGAATATTTGAATAGATAATAGCCAAAAACTTCCCTAACATGGGAAAGGATACAGTCACCCAAGTCCAGGAAGCACAGAAAGCCACATACAGGATAAACCCAAGGAAGAACACACTGAGACACGTTAATCAAATTGACAAAACTTAAAAACAAAGAAAAAATATGATAAGTAACAAGGGAAAAGCAATCAATAACATACAAGGGAATCCCCATAAAGCTATCAGCTGATTTTTCAGGAGAAACTCTTCAGGCCAGAAGGGAGTGGCATACATATTTAAAGAGATGAAAGGAAAAACCTACAACCAAGAATACTCTACCCAGCAAGTCTCTCCTTCAGATTTGATGGGAAAATCAAAAGCTTTACAGAAAAGCAACAGCTAAGAGAATTCAGTACCACCAAACCAGCTTTACAACAAATGATAAGGGAACTTCTCTAGATGGAAAAGAAAAGGCCACAACTAGAAACAAGAAAATTATGAAATGGGAAACTCACCAGTAAAGGCAAACAGACAGTAAAGGTAGGAAATCATCCACACACGAATATGATATCAAAAGCAGCAAACGTGAGAAGACCAGAGTACAGATGCAGGATATTTGAAATGCATTTGAATTTAAGAGACCAGCAACTTAAGATAATCTTGTATATATATAGACTGCAATATCAAAACCTCATAGTAACTGCAAACCAAAAATCTACAATAGATATACACACAAAAACAAAAAAAGGAAACCAAACACAACACTAAAGATAGTCATCAAATCACAACAGAAGAGAACAAAAGAGGAAGGGAAGAAAAAAGACCTACAAAAACAAACATAAAACAATTAACAAAATGACAATAAGACCATACATATCAATAATTACCTTAAATGTCAATGGATTAAATGCTTCAGCCAAAGACACAGACTGACTGAATGGATACAAAAACAAGACCTGTATATATGCTGTCTACAAGAGGCCCACTTCAGATCTAGGGACACATACAGACTGAAAGTGAGGGGATGGAAAAAGGTATTCTATGCAAATGAAAATCAAAAGAGAGCTGAAGTGGCAATACTCATATCAGACAAAATAGACTTTAAAATAAAGACTGTTACAAGAGACAAGGAAGGACACTACATAATGATCAAGGGGTCAATCCAAGATGATATAACAATTATAAACATAGATGCATCCAAAATAGGAGCACCTCAATATATAGGCAAATGCTAACAGCCATAAAAAGAAAAATTGATAGTAACACAATAATAGTGGGGGACTATAATACCCCCACTTACATCAATGGGCAGATCATCCAGACAGAAAATCAATAAGGAAACACAGGCCTTAAATGACACATTAGACCAGATGTATTTAATAGATATTTATAAAGCCTTATAACTGAAAGCAGCAGAATAAACATTCTTACCAAGTGCACATAGAACATTTTCCAAAATAGATCACATGCTGGGCCATAAAGCAAACTTTGGTAAACTTTAGAAAATTGAAATCATATGAACCATCCTCTCGAACACAATGCTATGAGATTAGAAATCAACTGCAGTAAAAAAAAGTGTAAAAACACAAACACGTGAAGGCCAAATAATATACAACTAAACAACCAATGGATCACTGAAGAAATCAAAGAGGAAATCAAAAAAAATACCTAGACACAAATGAAAATGAAAACGCAATGATCCAAAACCTATAGGATGTAACAAAAGCAGTTGTAAGAGGGAAGTTTATAGAGACACAACCTTACCTCATGAAACAAGAAAAATATCAAATAGGCAACCTAACTTTACACCTAAAGCAACTAGAAAAAGAAGAACAAACAAAGCCCAGAGTTGGTAGAAGGAAAGAAGACATAAAGATCAGAGCAGAAATAAATGAAATAGAGACAAAGAAAACAATAGAAAAGATCAATGAAACTAAAAACTGGCTTTTTGAAAAGATATACAAGATTGATAAACCTTTAGCCAGACTTATCAAGAAAAAAAGGGAGAGGCCCCAAATCAATAAAATTAGAAATAAAAAAGGAGAAGTTACAATGGACACGACAGAAATACAAAGGACCATAAGAGACTACTACAGCAACCATATGCCAATAAAATGGACAACATGGAAAAAATGGACAAATTCTGAGAAAGGTACAATCTCCTAAGACTGAACCAGTGAGAAATAGAAAATATGAACAGACCAATGACAAGTACTGAAATTGAATCTGTGATTTAAAAACTTCCAACAAACAAAACTCCAGGACCAGATGGCTTCAAAGGTGAATTATATCAAACATTTAGAGAAGAAATAACACCTATCCTTCTGAAACTATTCCAAAAACTTGCAGAAGAAGGAACACCCCCAAACTCATTCTATAAGGCCACCATCACCCTGATGCCAAAGCCAGACAAAGACACCACAAAAAAAGAAAATTACAGGCCAATATCAGTGATGAATATAGACAAAAAAATCCTCAACAAAACTCTCGCAAACTGAATCCAACAATACTTAAAAGGATCTTACACCACAATCAAGTGGGATTTATTCCAGGGATGCAAGGATATTTTAATATCCATAAATCAATCAGTGTGATGCACCACATTAACAAATTGAAGAATAAAAACCACATGATCATCTGAAAGGATGCAGAAAAAACTTCTGATAAAATTCAACATTCATTTGAGTGAAGATTCCTGCCATGTCCTGCCTGCTATCTGCCCTCCATAATGGGATCTTGCTCCAGGACTTTTTGCTGCACACTTGTAAGATCCCTTATCCAATAATGGGTTGATGTCTTTGTCACTGTCTCTGGGCAACTACAAGGTTTGCAGACCTGCAGGGTGCAGCCAAACACCAATTTAGGAATGTTGACTGCCACCTGGATGTACAAGAATTAGTCATTAGCCACTGCAGTCACTGACCTACAGCACACCCTAGAAAAAATTCAGGGTAAAGATCAGGAATAAGTTGACACACTCAAAGGCACATTCATGTGCAGGACTATCTCAGGGCAAAAAGGAACACATCACCCTTGTGCTCTGTCCAGCACTTTCCTGATAACTAACTCTGAGACTTCTGTTGCAGTTCTCAGTTCTCCATACATGGGTATCAACAAGTCACAGCCTAATGGAAATTCATTCTTCCCTCTGCCTATGACACAGGTGGCGAGAACCCTGTGTCCAATTCAGCTCTATCACTGATTAGCTATTGTGGCCTTAAGCAAATGACTCAATCTCTCTGGGTCTCATTATCTTAACTGTGAATTGTTTCGAGGTTTGAATAACGTCATATACGACACAGCGTAGGTAAAATATTAGTTTCAAAAGAGTGCTTAAAAGGTAATTTGAAGTTTGGGGTACAGAAAACCATTGAGGAAGGGATACTTACACAACCCTGTGGGAGAATCCATTCTCCACTTCAGGGCTACAAACATACCCAAGCACTCTAAATTCAGGGCTGGCCCAATGGAACAAAGCATTCAACAGAAAGGACAAGAGCCTTTGCAGAAGGCCTATTCCCTTCCCTCCAACAACCCTGCAAAAGAAAATGGCTGCAAAAAAATGAAATGTTGATGAATCAGAGAACCCATGGAGAGCCCAGCATCTCATTCCTTCCACAAATATTTACTGAATGCTTACTATGTGCCTGGTCCTGTGGTATGTGGAAAGAGATACCATATAATCCTGCAATCCCACTCCTAGGCATATATCCAGAGAAAACCATAATTCAAAAAGATACATGAACCCCAATGTTCACTGCAGCACTATTTACAATAGCCAAGATATGGAAGCAACCTAAATGTCCATCAACAGAGGAATAGATAAAGAAGACGTGGTACATATATACAATGGAATATTACTCAGCCATGAAAAAGAATGAAATAATTCCACTTGCAGTAACATGGGTGGACCTAGAGATTGTCATACTGAGTGAACTAAGCCAGACAGAGAAAGACAAATATCATACGATATCACTTATATGTGGAATCTAAGGAAAAAAAAATATATACAAATGAGCTTATTTCCAAAACAGAAAGAGACTCACAGATAGAGAAAACAAACCTATGGTTACCAAAGGGGAAAGAGGGGAGGGATAAATAAGGAGGTTGGGATTAACACATACACACTACTGTATACTAAAATAGATAACCAAGAAAGACCTTCTGTATATCATGGGAAACTATACTCAATATTTTGTAATAACCTATAAGGAAAAAGAATCTGAAAAAGAATCTATATATCTATATATCTCTATCTATATATGTGTGTGTGTATATATATATTTATGTATAACTGAGTTGCTGTTCTGTATACTTGAAACTAACATGACATTTTAAATCAACTATACTTCAATTAAAAATAATAAAAGGGCCTCCCTGGTGGCGCAGTGGTTGAGAGTCCGCCTGCCGATGCAGGGGATACGGGTTCGTGCCCCGGTCCGGGAGGATCCCACATGCCGCGGAGCGGCTGGGCCCGTGAGCCATGGGCGCTGAGCTTGCGCATCCGGCAACGGGAAAGGCCACGACAGTGAGAGGCCCACATATCGCAAAAAAAAAAATAAAAAATAAATAAATAAATAAAAAATTAAAATTTTTTTAAAGAAATAAGAAAATAAAATCAATCACCAAAAGGAAATAGAGAGTTATGTAATAATGTCCAATATGATGAAACTAATGAAATCCACATTAATACACATTATATGCAAATTATCAAAAGTCAAAGAAAAATAATTTTGAAAGCAGTAAGAGAAAAGCAACTCTCAGATATGAGGGAACCCCCATGCTATAGATTAAATGTTTGTGTCACCTCACAATTCATATGTTGAAATTCTAATTCCCAATTTGATAGTATTGGGAGGTGGCTCCTTTGGGAGGCAATTAAGTCATGAGTGTAAAACACTCATAGATGGCATTAGAGCCCTTATTAAAAAAAACCCTGGGACATCCTTCATTTCTTCTGGCTTTATCTTAGACTTCCCAACCTCCCAATTGTGAGAAATAAATTTTTGTAGTTTATAATCTACCCAATCTACGGTGTTCAGCTGAAACAGATGAAGACAGCCCATATGACTATCAGCAATTTTCTCAGTAAAACCTACCAGGCCAGAAAGGAGTAGGATGGTATATTCAAAGTGCTGAAAGAAAAAAAAAAAAAAAAACACAAACAAACCCTGCCAAGCTAAAATACTTTATCTACAAAAACTGTCCTTCAAAAATGAGGGAGAGATTAAGACTTTTCATATATACATAAGTTGAGGGAGTTTATCACTACTAGACCTGTATTACAAGAAATGCTAAAGGGAGTCAATCAAGTTGAAACAAAATGAAGCTAAACAGCAACATGAAAGCTCAATGAAAAAGTAAAAACACAGATAAATACAAATACTGTAATACTGTACTGGTAGTGCATAAATCACTTTTAATACTACTATATAAACTAAGACAAAAGTTAAAAAAAATGCTAATATGTTAATGAATACACAAAATAAAAAGATGTAATTTGTGGTAAGTATAACAAAGTGTGGATAGGGAAAAGTAAGAGTATAATGTTTTTGTGATTGAACATTAAATTATTATCTTAAAATAGATTGCTTCAACTATAACATGATTTATGTAAGCCCCATGGTAACCACCAACAAAACATTTATAGTATCCATAAAAGAAAATCAGAACATATCACTGTACATTAAAAAACCTAACAAAACACAAACAAATCTAAAAGAGGAAATGAGGGGCAAAAGAACTACAAGACAGAAAAAATTTACAAAATGGCAACAGTGTGCCACAACTACTGAAGCCTGCATGCCTAGAGCCCATGCTCCGCACCAAGAGAAGCCACCACAATGAGAAGCACATGCACCACAACAAAGAGTAGACCCCACTCTCTACAACTAGAGAAAGCTGGCACGCAGCAAAAAGACTCAAAGCAGCCAAAAATAAATAAATTAAAAAAAAAAAGATTTTAAAAGACAGAGTGGCTGACTGGATAAAAAACAAGATACATGCCACAGCCATGGGCTCCCTGGGTGGGCACCAGCCCCCACCACTGTAGGCTCTGGAATTGGGCTCCAGCCACCACCGCTGCCATGGGGTCTGGGAGTGGATGCCAGCTGCCGCATCTGCATACTCCCTATCAAGTGGATAATGGCCACCACATGCTAAGGAAACAGGCGGTAGGCATCCATACTAAAAACAGCCCTCACACCAAAATTTTAAAACCACACAAGCTACACAAGGATGCTCCCACATAAAAATAGCCCTCCAAGACAAGGGTAGATAACTGTTTCTCCTAAATTCAAAGAGTAAGAGAAATTTAAGTGAAATAAAGAAGCAGAGCAACCATTCCCAATTAAAAGATCAAGAGAAATCTCCTGAAAGAATAAACAATGAAACAGACTTCTTCAGTCTAATAGACACCCAGTTTGAAAAGGAGATAATGAAAATACTGAAGGAATTAAGAAGAGCTATCAAAAGAAATGCAGAATACTGTAAAAAGGAACTAGAAATTATAAAAAGGAATCAGAAAAAAATAATTTGCCAAGATGAAAGCTGAGCTAAAGGCAATACACAGCAGATTGAATAATGCAGAAGAAAGAATAAGTGATCTGGAAGATAGAATAATGGAAATCACAAAACAGCAGACAGAAAGACAAATGAAACACAGTGAAATCAATATGATACCTATGGGATAACATAAATTATGCCAGTCTACGCATAATAGGGATCCCAGAAGAAGAAGAAAGAAAAAAAGGGAATCAAAGAAATTATGGCTGAAAACTTCCCAAACTTAAAGAAGGAAACAGATATCCAGGTTCAGGAAGCACAGAGTGTCCCAAACAAGATGAACCGAAACAAACCTACACCAAAACATATTATAACTGAAATAGTAAAAGTTAAAAATAAAGAGAGGATTCTAAAGGCAGCAAGAGAAAAACAAAGAGTTAATTACAAGGGAACCCCTATAAGACTATCAGCTGATTTCTCTACAGAAAGGTTGCATGCCAGAGGGAGTGGCAAGATATATTCAAAGTCCTGAGGGGAAAACATCTGCAACCTAGCATACTCTACCCAAGAAAATTATCATTTAGGTCAGAAGGAGAGGTAAAGAATTTCTCAGACAAGCAAAAATTAAAAGAATACAGCAATACTAAACCTATCCTAAAAGAAAAACTGAAAGGTCTTCTCTAAAAGCAAAGAATCTATAGGAAAGAAAAATCACGTTTGGAAATTAAATCACTTAAATAAGCCAGTAAAGAGGTTAAAAAAATTCTGTGAAAGCAGTGATAACCCCAATGATCAGCAAAAGGATAAACATGAAGATGTAAAAGAGGACATCAAAAACATAAAATATGGAGGAGGAGAGTAAGAAAATGTAGACTTTTTTCAGAATGTGTTTGAGCCTATATAACTACAAGTCTAAAGCAAGTAGATATATTGGAAGGGGTTAACATACTTGAAAAACAGGGTAACTACAAATCAAAAACTTACAATAGATTCACACAAAAAATAAGAGAACCTAAGCATAATACAAGAGAATCACCAAACCACAAAAGGAAAAAGAAAAAGGAATGAAGAACAAATACAAAATCAATGGGAAAACAAGATTTAAATTGGCAATACATATCTATCAATAATTATTACCTTAAATGTTAATGGACTAACTGCTCCAATCAAAAGGCACAGAGTGGTAGACTGGATAAAAAACCAAGAGCCTACAATATGCTGCCTAAAAGAGACCCACTTTAGGGCAAAGGACACATGTAGATGGAGAGTGAGGGACTGGAAAGATATTTCATGAAAACAGAAATAACAAGAAAGCAGGGGTCACAATACTCATATCAGACAAGACAGACTTTGAAACAAATGCTATAAAGAAAGGTAAAGAAAGACACTATATAATGATAAAGGGATCAATACAAGAAGAGGATATTACACGCATCAATATATTCACTTAATATAGGAGTACCCAAATACATAAAACAAATACTAACAGACACAAAGTGAGAAACTGATGGGAATACAATAAAAGTAGGAGACTTCAACACCACTCAAATCAGTAGACAGATCTTCTAGACAGAAAATCAATAAGGCAACTGAGATCCTAAATGATACAATAGAACAGTTAGACTTAGTTGATATTTCCAGGGCATTACATCCAAAAAACCCAAAAATACACATTCTTTTCAAGTGCACGTGGAACATTCTCTAAGAATGACACATACTAGGGCAAAAAATGAGCCTCAACACATTTAATAGTATAGAAATAATTTCAAGCATCTTTTCTGACCACAATGGCATGAAACTAGAAACTACAGAAAAAGAAATAAGAAAAAAAAATGATTACATGGAGACTAAACAACATGCTACTAAGAAACCAGTGATTCAACAATGAGATAAGAGAGGAAATTTAAAAACACCTTGAGACAAATGACAATGAAAACACAACCACACAAAACATATGTGATGCAGCAAAAGCAGTTCTTAAAGGGAACTTCATAGTGACATAGGTCTTATTCAAGAAAAAGAAAAATCTCAAACAACCTAACCTACCAACTAAAAGAATTAGAAAAAGAAGAACAAACAAACCTAAAGTCAGCAGAAGGAAAAAAAACCTAAAGTCAGCAGAAGGAAGAAAACAATAAAGGTCAGAGAATAAATAAATAAAACAGAGATTAAAAAAATAATTTAAAAAAAATCAATAAAACCAAGAGCTGGTTCTTTAAAAGGGTAAACAAAATTGACAGACCTCTGGCCACACTAACCAAGAAGAAAAGAGAGAGAAGCCAAATAAATAAAAGAAGAAACGAAAGAGGAGAAATCACAACTGATACTGCAGAAATACAAAAAATCATAATACTATGAACAATTATATGCCAACAAATTGGACAACCTAGAAGAAATAGACGTTTCTAGAAACATACCGCCCACCAAAACTGAATCAAGAAGATATAAGTAATTTGATCAGAGCAATCACTAGAAGTGAAGTAGAATCTGTAATACAAAAAAAACCTCCCTACAAACAAAAGTCCAGGACCAGATGGCTTCACAGGCAAATTCTATCAAACATACAAAGAAGAACTTATATGGATCCTTCTCAAACTCTTCCAAATGACTGAAGAGGAGGAACACTTCCAAAGATATTCTATAAAGCCACCATCACCCTGATACCAAAACCAGACAAAGACACTACCAAAAAAGAAAATTACAGGCCAATATCTTTGATGAATATAGGTGCAAAAATTCTAAACAAAATATTAGCAAACTGAATCCAACAACACATAACAAAAGATCATACACCATCACCAAGTTGGATTAATCCACACATCACAAGGATGGTTCAACATGCACAAATCAATCAATGTGATACACCACATCCACAACAACAAAAAAGATAAAATCCACATAATCATCTCAATAGATGCAGAAAAAGCATTTGATAAAATTCAACATCCAGGCTCGGGCCCTGTTTGCACCCATCCTGTTGGCCACGTCCTTCAGGGTGGTGGGCACACTGCAGCTCCTGGTGCAGGCTGCAGTGTCCGCCACCTCAGAGTCTCCAGTGCTCAATGTGAAGTGGTCCTTCCTGTGGACCACTGAGTCACTGAGTGGCCAGGCCATGGGCTGGCCTTTGGTTGCCTCTGGGGACCTCAATGTCTTTGCTTTTGTTTGTTATTCCCATACGGACATCAAAGTGCCTGACTTCTCTGACTACTGTCGTGCTGAAGTGTTAGTTAGTACAAAGTCTTCAAAAGAGAGCAGTGAGAATGGATAAAGAAGATGTGGCACATATATACAGTGGAATATTACTCAGCCATAAAAAGAAACGACATTGAGCTATTTGTAATGAGGTGGATAGACCTAGAGTCTGTCATACAGAGTGAAGTAAGTCAGAAAGAGAGAGACAAATACCGTATGCTACCACATATATATGGAATTTAAGAAAAAAAAATATCATGAAGAACCTAGGGGTAAGACAGGAATAAAGACACAGACCTACTAGAGAATGGACTTGAGGATATGGGGAGAGGGAAGGGTAAGCTGTGACAAAGCGAGAGAGAGTCATGGACATATATATACACTACTAAACATAAGGTAGATAGCTAGTGGGAAGCAGCCGCATAGCACAGGGAGATCAGCTCAGTGCTTTGTGACTGCCTGGAGGGGTGGGATAGGGAGGGGGGGAAGGAGGGAGACGCAAGAGGGAAGAGATATGGGAACATATGTATATATATAACTGATTCATTTCGTTGTAAAGCAGAAACTAACACACCACTGAAAAGGAATTATACTCCACTAAAGATGTTAAAAAAAAAAAAGAGAGAGCAGTGAGGATAGATGTCATCTCTCATCTCTCAGTTTGTTTCCATCATGAGTGCTTCTGCTGATGTGTTGGCCATGTCGAAAATTGAAATCAAGTTATCTGATATTCCAGAGGGCAAGAACATGGCTTTCAGATGGAGAGGCAAACCCATGTTTGTGCACTATAGAACCAAGAAGGAAATTGATGAGGAAACTGCAATTGAAGTGTCCTAGTTGAGGGACATACATCATGATTTAGAATGAGTAAAGAAACCTGAATGGGTTATCTTGACAGGTGTTTGCACTCATCTTGGCTCTGTACCCATTGCAAATGCACGAGATTTTGGTAGTTATTACTGCCCTTGTCATGGGTCACAGTATGATGCACCTGGAAGGATCAGGAAGGAGTCTGCACCTCTCAACCTTGAAGTTCCCTCACATGAGTTCACTAGTGATGATACAGTGATTGTTGGTTAGAGACCTGGACTCAAGTCACAGCCTCCTTTCAGTCTTCGTGTCAGCTCAGAAGAGTTATTTGAGAACAAACCTTCTATACTTTGCATTAGCTGATTTGAAATATTTAAGACTTGCTAATAATGTGTTTGCAAACATGTAAAGTAAATTGAATTTAATGTTGAGCACTTTCAAGCATTCACCTAATAAAGCCACTGTTAAACATTAAAAAAAATTCAACATCCATTCATGATAAAAACTCTTACCAAAGTGGGTATAGAGGGAACATATGTCAACATAATAAAAGCCATTTATGACAAAGCCACAGCCAGTATAATACTCAATGATGAAAAACTGAAAACCTTCCCAGTAAAATCTGGAACAAGACAAGGATGCCCACTCTCACCACTTCTATTCAACATAGTATTGGAAGTCCTAGCCAAAGCAATCAGACAAAAAAAATAAATAAAATGTATACAAATTGGTAGGGAAGAGGTAAAATTATCATTATATGCAGATGACATGATACTATATATAGAAAGCCCTAAAGACAATACACAAAACATACTAAAACTGATAAATTCAGCAAGATAGCAGGATACAAGATTAACATACAGAAATCAGTTGCATTTCTTTACACTAACACTGAAATATCAGAAAGGGAAAGTAAAAAAAAAAAAATCCTTTTTAAAACCACACCAAAAATATAAAATACTTAGTAATAAACCTGACCAAGGAGGTGAAAGACTTATAAGCTGAGAATTATAAAACATTAATAAAGGAAAATGGAGATGATTCACAGAAATGGAAAGATATCCCATGCTCTTGGACTGGAAGAGTTAACACTGTTAAAATGGCCATACTACCCAAAGCAATCTACAGATTTAATGTGATCCCTAACAAACTACCCATGACATTTTTCACAGAACTAAAACAAATAATCCTAAAATTTATATAGAACCACAAAAGACCCAGAATTGTGAAAGCACTCCTGAGGAAAAAGAACAAAGCAGGAGGCATAACCCTCCCAGACTTCAGACAATACTACAAAGCTACAGTAATGAAAACAGCATGGTACTGGCACAAAAACAGACATATGGATCAATGGCACAGAATAGAGAGCCCAGAAATAAACTCACACATCTATGGTCAATTAACACATTTTTGATGGGGGATTTTTGCAGAAACTAATGCCTGTGGCCATAATATGTCTCTTGTCAAAAATCTTCAACAAAGGAGGCAAGAATATACAATGGGAAAAACACAGTCTCTTCAGCAAGTGGTATTGGGAAAGCTGGACAGACACATGTAAATCAATGAAGTTAGAACACATCCTCTCACCATACACAAAAACAAACTCAAAATGGCTTAAAGACTTAAATATAAGACAGGACACCATAAAACTCCTAGAAGAGAACATAGGCAAGATATTCTCTGACATAAATTGTACCAATATATTCTTAGGTCAGTCTCCCAAGGCAATAGAAATAAAAGCAAAAATAAACAAATGGAACCTAATCAAATTTACAAGCTTTTGCACAGCAGAGGAAACCATAAACAAAACAAAGACAACCTAAAGAATGGGAGAAAATATTTGCAAATGATGTGATCAACAAGGGCTTAATTTCCAAATATACAATTCAATATCAAAAAACAAAAAACCCAATCAAAAAATGGTCAGAAAAACTAAATAGACATTTCTCCAAAGAAGACATACATATGGCCAACAGGCACATGAAAAGATGGTCATCATCACAAATTATTAGAGAAATGCAAATCAAAACTACAATGAGGTCTCACCTCACACTGGTCAGAATGACCATCATTAAAAAGTCTACAAATAACAAATGCTGGAGAGGGTGTGGATAAAAGGGAACCCTCCTGCACTGTTGAGGGGAATGTACGTTGGTGCAGCCACTATGGAAAACAGTATGGTGTTTCCTCAAGAAACTAAAAATAGACTTGCCATATGATTCAGCAATCACTTTCCTGGTTATATATCCAGAAAAAAACTATAATTCAAAAATACACATGCATCCCTATGTTTATATCAGCACTATTTACAGTAGCCAAGACATAGAAACAACCTAAATATCCATCTACAGATGAATGGATAAATAAGATCTGATATTTATACAATGGAATATTACTCAGCCATAAAAAAGAATAAAATAATGCCATTTGCAGCAATCTAGATGAACCTAGAGATTATCATACTAAGTGAAAGGAGTTGGAAAGAGAAAGAAAAATATCATATATCACTTATATGTGGAATCTAAATTATGACACAAATGAACGTATCTATGAAACTGAAACTCACAGATATAGAGAACAGACTCGTGGTTCCCAAGTGGGAGGGAGGTGGTGGAAGGATGAATTGGGAGTGTGGGGTTAGCCAATGCAAACTATTATATATAGAATGGATAAACAATAAGGTCCTACTGTAGAGCACAGAGAACTATATTCAATATCCTATAATAAACTGTAATGGAAAAGAATATGAAAAATATACATATATAACTGAACCACTTTACAGTAGAAATTAATACAACATTGTAAATCAATTATACTTCAATAAAATAAAGAAAAGAAATGTAGCTTTATGGTACTCAAGGATGAGAGTCTGCAAGGCATTTTAAGATCTACAATAGAAAATTACTCTACACCATAAAGTCTTTTAAGCATTTAAAAGACTTGAGGGACTTCCTTGGTGGCACAGTGGTTAAGAATCTGCCTGCTAATGCAGGGGACGCGGGTTCGATCCCTGGTCCGGGAAGATCCCACATGCCGCGGAGCAACTAAGCCCGTGCACCACACCTACTGAGCCCATGTGCTGCAACTACTGAAGCCTGTGCGCCTAGAGCCCATGCTCCACAACAAGAGAAGCCACTGCAATGAGAAGCCCACTCACTGCAATGAAGAGTAGCCCCCACTCGCCGCAACTAGAGAAAGCCCTGCATGGCAACGAAAACCCAATGCAGCCAAAAAAAAAAAAAAAACTAAGGTTACCCACTAAATCACATTAATACTTATTAAAAAAATGAAAGACTTGAGGTATATAATCAAGTGTTACAGAAGAACATTAAAATGTTATTAAGGTTATGTGTGCTGTGGTGAACTTGGGTGACCAACTAAAGTAACCTTTTTACAATTATCTTCATAAGGTCTAAATTATGGTGGATAAAAAGCATAATTAAGAGACAGAAAAAATGTAGAGATAAATAAAAAATAAACAACTGAATCAATGAATGAACTAAAGGACAAAGGAAATGAAAGAATCTAGAATAGTACCTGGGTTCACTGATAGAGTATCTTGGTATTCCATAGATTTTTGTACTATTGCATGAGATTCGAGAAGGATCTGATTGAGAAGTAGGAGGAGACCATGGGTTCAGTTTGAGATCTAATAATACTAAAATGTGGAAAGAGGCCTTCATACCAATCTTCTTTCAATAGATGAAGGTTGCCAGGGTACAATACTTTATTCATCTGAGAACCTATTGACTTAGTAAATTGTTACCTGGAAGTTAGGCTATACAGTATACTAAAAGGTAAATGACAATCTACATGAAATCAGGAAAGAAAATAAAATAATGAGACTGTCTTGAGTCTTCATATATTTATATTATGCCATAATATTTTTCATACTTATTGCTTTGGACTACATCTACTAAAAAAATATAGACAACATCCCTTAGTTTCTTAATAAAAGTAGTAATTTTATGCTGTTGCTGTAATCATCTTAAATATAAGAGGAAATGAGTTACCTCAAAGTTCGAATCTTTGACTTGATTGTGTCCCTAGTGCTGATCATGCATGAATATTTACATCTATCCCTCCAGAACTGACGTGGAGGGCTCTTTCCATCTTCCTGTGAACTTTGTACCTGTTAAGGAAGCATGACCTCATCAAATGTGTTGTGAATAACCAATGCAAGTAATATGATTTTACTTACTTTTATTTTGAGAAGAAACAAAAGAACATTGTTGAAAATTGTTTCTGACAGTTATCTGTCTATCTCTAAGAGATCTGATCATTCTCTGACTTGGTAAAAGAAATTATTGAGAGGCTAGCATGGAAAAGAGAACCTCCCTGAAATTTGTCTGAAAATTCAGCTAACAATGAGGGATATTCAAGGAAATGTTTCAAAGATACTTGGTTCAGATGCTTGGAATTATATCAGGGCATGATACAGACAATGGGAAATAACTGGTAATTAAAACCATGGGAAGAAATAATATTGCCCAAGGAGAGTATGTTAAGGGGAAAGAGAGAAGATTATAGGAGAGAATTCTAAAAACTATGACAGTTAAATGGACAAATATAGGAAGAGTATAATAAATAGGAGATTTAGGTGTTCTGACTAGATTGGTATAAAAAAAAAAAAAAAAACCACCCCCTAAAACAGGAGATAAATAAAGGAAGAGACTTGGTCAGCTACGCCAAATGCTGCTGAGAAATCATGCACAGACTGAGCACTGAATTAAACAACAAGGAAAAAGAGTTACAGCAGAGGGATTGAGGCTGAATCCAAGTTTCATCACTTGTAGAATGAATGGAATATGACAAAATAGACAAGGAAACAGTGGAAAACTCTTATGTTAGGTATGAGAAAGACAGTAATGGTCCACAGCTGAAATGTGTTATTTGGGATCACTTAGGGGTTTTTGTTTGTTTGATATTTGAAAGAAGTTTCAATTATTTTGGAAAGATCCTAATAGAAAGGATTAAATGCCAGATAGAGAAAACAGGGGAAAACTGAATTTAGAAACTGCCCCACTCCCCAGAAAAAAAGAAAATGTTAAGCCCCAAAGTACAGCTAATGTGCTACATTTAAATGTAAGAGAAGGGACAGGAGAAATAAAATTATTTCTGGAGAATATAACTTTATTGGTCTTATGACAAGTAATTGAGAGTGGTTTCATTATTTAACTGGTATTTTTAATTGTGAAATAAAGGCATCACTGTCTGTGGAAGTAAGGGGTTGATATATCTGGAAATATATGGAGAAGTTTCATGAAAGCACTGTAAAATACACTGTCACTGCAATTGATTTTTCTTATTTTTTAAGTGAAAAAATAGTAAGTTTAACTTTTGTCCCTTCTCTAATGAGGAAATTGAGTCACAGGATGGTTAAGTAACTCCTCCAAAGTCACACAGCCAGTAGGAGGTGAGAGTCTATGTTCGTACCATTATTCTATAGGAATAAATGTAAACATTTTCTAGTCTGAGGGATTTAGGAAGGTGATGTGAGTTAGTGGAGAGAAAACTAAATGGTGAATTGGATAACTCATGTTCTAGTCCTAACATTTTACCAAGTAGCTTTGTGATCTTGTAAGACCAAATCCCTTGATCTAGTTACTTATTTGGATACCAATTCCTCTTACAGAATAAGGCATTTAGATTATATTATCTTTAACATCACTTCTAATTTTATGATTTTGTGAGATTATGATATTAGGATCATAGAATACACAAGCACTGTCAACTCATATAACAGAATTAGGTAATAAGAAGACTGTCAGTTACAGCATTTATCTATAGACAATTTATATGGAGAATTGCTTTGATTGTTAACAGGATAATCTTATAGTAATAAACAGTAATAAAATGCACCTCTTTCCTTAGTACTGTTCAAAGTTATAATAATTTAAATGAATTAACCAGCTTTGGAAATGTTACTTTTCCAATAAATGGCAAAAGAAAAAAAAATGATCAATAAATGATTAATTAGTAAATAATTCAGACTCATTGATTTTTACTTCCAACGGTGATTTTGTCTGACATCTTATATGTGCATAATTATAGCCAAAGCTCTAAAATTGTACAAAAAGCTTTTTGCCTTTTTTTCCCAGTCAGCAGAGCAAAGATTACATCTAACTGCTACATTTTCACGTGTTTGAAAACAACTTCTCTCCTCATAAATGTGCAACTGTTTTGGTTGGAAACAGCTGTAGCTGCTGCTAGATGTTTTCTGCCTAGAGATATGCAATAGGTAGACAGAGTAAAAAACAAATCTAGAGTGGTTTCCACATTGGGAAGGAGAGTCTAGCCTGGGGTTGAGAGTGGTAGGCTGAAAAGAGAAGCTTATCGTCACAGGTAAAAAGAATCAAACAGAGGCATGATTCATATCCGGACTGGTACACAGATACAAAATTTATACAATCTTATTTAAAGAAAAGAGAAGTTCGTGTTACCTATTACCTTTTTATTTTCTGTTTGCTACCACCCGGGAATTTGAATTAGGGGCTGGGCCCACAACAAATACTATATTAATGCTATACTACTTAAATGTAGTACTGGGGATAAGAGTAGAAAAACAGATCAAGAAAACACAAGAGTCCAGTCTGAACTGTAATTGATGAATTGTGGAGGCTCAGTATGAACAACTCTGAGAGTTAAAAAATCTAGGGGGGCTCAGTCATAGGTGGTCTCCCACAATTTTGTAGATTTACCACCAGGAGCTTGACCAGATTCTCATAGTAAATATCAGAGAAATATCCCCTCATGTTTCTGGCAGAGGAAGGGGAAAGGAAACTATTTTGAAATATGCCAGAGTACTCTGCTTTTAACAAGGTCTGCCCTCAGGAGAAACTAGTCAATCAGGGTCTAACATACTGGGGTATTATCAGAGCCTAAGTGACCTGGAAGAAGGGAAATACCCAACTCCAGCCCATTCTAGCCATGCTGTCCCACCTAAGGTGAGGCAGGGGACAGAGGAACACTTGTGAAGCTCATAGTTCAGAGCAATCTTACTTTTAGAAATTTATACTGAGGCTGTATCTCTACATATGAGGGGAAAATGGACATTATTCAATGTTACACTGTTAGCAATAGCAAAATGAGAAATAACTAGAACGCTTATTTGTGGAAAAGAATAGAATAAACTGTGGTATAGACACAGTAAATTTCTATGAAGCCATAAAAAAGAATGAGGAACATGTCTATGAACTGACATGGAGTGGTTTTGAGGATATATTTTTAAGCAAAAAAAAAAAACCCAAAAAATCAAGTTGCAAATTGTATATAGTATGCTACCTTTTGTACAAAAAAGAAGGGGGAATAGGAATAGGTACTATATATTTGCTTATTCTTGCAAAAAAACCAAAAAACAACAGAGGAAAGAGACAGAAACTCCTAAAAATGGTTACCAATTGGGTGTAAATGGGACTAGATAGAAGGGCAAAGAATTTTTAAATATAATTTGTAATTTGAGCTATGCAAATGTTCTCTATATTCAAAAAATAAATTTTAAAAGATTAAAAAAGCAAACCCTAAAATTAAATACAAAGAGAAACAAATGACTCTAACTTATACGTTAAATTGATAATATAGCCACACAGGAAGAGGAATTAATTCAAGTACCTTTGGAAACAGTGTCTTAACTATAAAATCCTAGTGGGATCAATTCTAAGAAGAAAGAGAACTGCAAGGAAATGTTAAACTTTATCTAATAGTTTTATTGTTGGTTGTAATACTATTTTAATTCTTAAACTGTTGAATTTACAATATAAGATGACAAATAAATAAATATATTATTGTAAGGGATCAAGATTTTCGCTATGAGAGAAAAAGAAATAGAAATATAGCATTTAAAGAGCTAAGGAAAAATGATGTAATGTAATGTTAAGTTTGAATTGGAAATATCAACATGAATTTATTTTAAAAGTATACTTCCTAGCTTTATCCATTAGAGTAGACTAGAAAAAATGGCACTCTACTATCAAAGAGGTACTCAAACACTAATGGGGTCATATCAAAAGGACAGAGGAGCATATTTAAAGGGGCTCCTCGACCAAATTTGACATAGGTGGAGCACTGAAAAGTATAAATATTGTAATAGATTATAATAAATTTAAAAATAAGTCCACTGTGATATTCAAAAGGAGCAGAAATAGGAGGGAGGGGTAGTTCTTTAAGAAAAATTCCAGTTAACAGATAGGATTAGCCATTTTGCCATCTCCAGTGTAATAACTTATCTAGGTAAATACCATCAATGAATGCTAAAATTGGGATATGGGATTGTAGGGAA
>NW_006792653.1:314406-314664 GCF_000442215.2 Lipotes vexillifer
TGTAGGGAAAGAGGATATTCACATAGTTGCAAAATATCACTCATAGATTACTTACTGAACATAAAGGGGAACTATAAAGAGTGCCAGTGATCACTGTCTTAATCAAGTAATTAACTTAGCATTGATAGTAGTTTTATGGCATTATATGTCCTCTGATGTAACGCATTAACTACACAATAGCTCCTATAAATTAATCTTGCTGGAAATGTTTAACCTGAACAAGACAACTAGCCTGGACTGTTTTTTTTTTTTTTTTTT
>NW_006792653.1:314748-322244 GCF_000442215.2 Lipotes vexillifer
CGGCCATGGCCCACGGGCCCAGCCGCTCTGCAGCACGTGGGATCTTCCCAGACCGGGGCACGAACCCGTGTCCCCGGCATCGGCTGGCGGACTCTCAACCACTGCGCCACCAGGGAAGCCCTCTTTTTTTTTTTTTTAAAGTCAGTATGATAAAGAAACAAAACCAAAAAGCTGGAGGGCTATTTTAAATTAAAAGAACTTTAAAAGGCAAAAACAGCTAAGTATAAGTTTTGCACCTGGGTTGAAACTCTGAGAAAAAACTAGGTGTAAAAAATGGAATTATGGTTCTTTTGAAAAATACTCTTAATTTTAACAAGGACACGTTAAAATTTTAGGGAGGAAGGGTTATGCTGTATGCAAAGTATTTTCAAGTAGTTTGGAGACAGAATGAGAAAGAGAGGAGGGGTGAGAAAGAGAGACAGAATGCAAATGTGGCAAATCGGCATATCTAAACGAAGTATATTTGGATGTTCATTGCACTATTCTTCCAACGTTTTTATAAGTTCGAACATTTTCCAAATAAAGAGTTGGAGAAGTAAAACAAAACAATAACAAATATATTAATGGGTAATTTCCATTACCATCCATCGGAATGCCTTGGAGCTTACTTTGTGGAGACGCCTCAGTTTAAATATTTTATTCAGGAAAAAATATATATAAATACATACATACATATATATGTATTTTATGTATGTATGTATATGTATGTATGTAATATATATATAGTTGGATATATATATCTGTATATATCTGTATCTATATATAGTTGGAACCTAGCTTGAAAGAAACTGTATTTACTTAAAATTTGTATATTTTTTGTAAACTCCAAAATTGGTGGAAAAGGTCTATCTCCAGGCTTTCTCTGAGGCAATCTTATTAGTTACGTGGAAAAGTTCCATAATCTTCGGAAAGCAAAAATGTAAGGTACATGACTTATTTCCAAGGAAAGGCCTCAGAGGCAGAGTGGTGGGACAGACTGGAGCACCACCATGGTGTCAGCCATCCTGCTGTTTCCCTCCTGGAAATGTAGCGAAGTGGCAACAGGAAATTTGAGAGATAAAGTGAGAGAGAGAGAGAGATTGAGAGAAACTAACATAGTCTAAATTACATAGCAGGCACTGGCAATCAGAGACAAGTAAGACCTAGGCCCTACAGTATTCACAGTATATACTGTGTAAGACAGATAAACAAATAGAAAATCAGTGGTTTGTTGTATTGTGGGAAACTAAAGGGGCTACACAATCCATACTGAGTGGAATCTGATGTAATACTAGCATGCTTTCTGAAAGATGGTCCAACATTATTCAGCTAAAATGCAGAAAGGTGTTTCTGAATTAAAATAGTGAATTAAAACTTCCTGTAGGATTTCCTTCCTCTTCCCCCAATAGCTAATAGCAACTGTACAAGAAAATGGAGATTATTCAACTTAATAAGTAAAGACATAGATTATATAGCTGAGAATATGGAAGAGAGGAACAGCTCTAATCTATTTCCATACATCAGCACCTACACTAATAAGTCAACACAATACTCAGTATTTTCATCTATACCTCCAATATTGTAAATCTAAGTAGTTAACATGTATTTGTTTTCTCTTCACATAGGAAAAGTAGAAAAAACTCTAGGGGGGGAAATAGTAAAAGAGAAAAACAGAGAATGTGGACAATGGAGGTGATTCCAGAGTTATAGAATAAAATGACAAAAGGATTTTAAGCCCAAGGGTATCCCCACAAAAAAATATTCATCCTTCCACCAAATAATTAGTGGGAATATTTGTACAAAAGCTTTAACAAAATCTCAAAGAGAGAGCAGAGCCTACTACTTCCCCCAAATGTTCTCCTCTGCCATTCCTTCAGGCAACAGGCAATTGGTAGAAGAGGAATGTATTGTTCTTAAATCACAACTTGAGGGTAGAATGAGGATGTTCTCAGACATTTAATGGAAGAGTTAAAACTGAGCAAGATGAAAACAAACAGGTTGGCAGTGATACATGCATTCTACAGGAAGAAAGTAACTTACCCTGCCTGCAGTAAATAAAGAATGAAAACTAGACAAAAACATATCTCAATACAGAGAAGATAATCCTATATGACTGCATGATACAAAGAATAAATTCATTAGAACATTATCTTAATATGAAGAGCAATTAGAGGAGATGACAGAACAGCAGAATGAGATAAGAAGGGGGACTGCAAACAGAACAGAGGGCCAAAACAGCATGATTGTGCATTTATTGAATGAATTGAAAATAGCACTACAATTGAATCATATAGGAAAAGATTAAGATAATAATAACATACACCTGAAAAAGATAAAGGTTAAAGCATTTAGAGATACCGTCCAACAGTCAGGGAATCAACAAATGGAATAGAGATCTCTTCAAAGACGTAATGCAAGAGTATTTCCAGCGTGTATGGAAACAATGACTTTGCAGACAGTAGGAGTACTGAGTTCCAGAATAAATGGAGCTATGTACACTAATTAATCTATTAATTTTTAAGGATCAAAGACTAATTTGTCAAATACATATACTAAAAAAGAAAATAAATAGAACGTGTATGTGGGGCAGGGAGCATGGTATGATAAGATTCCAGCTTGACTTAAAATTTCTTAACCACATATAATGAAGTAATACGTGGGAAGACCTACACATTTTGAAGAAAAATGTGACTGGAAATTAGTAGTATACATGAGAGCATCTGTCAAATTCGGCTGCCATCAATCCCTTCCCTGTGCACAAATGCTAGTTTCTCTGTGCAGAGTCTATGCCATTACCCCTTTGAGCAAGAGGGCAAGTGATGATGTGTCAGATTTAAACTTAGCCTAGAGCTTCCCTGGTGGTGCAGTGGTTGAGAGTCCACCTGCCGATGCAGGGGACACGGGTTCCTGCCGCAGTCCGGGAAGATCCCACATGCTGCAGAGAGGCTGCGCCCATGAGCCATGGCTGCTGAGCCTGCACGTCCGGAGCCTGTGCTCCACAGCGGGAGAGGCCACAACAGTGAGAGGCCTGTGTACTGCAAAAAAAAAAAAAAAAAAAAACCCAAGGAAAAAAAAACACTTAGCCTACATAAGGGCTGACATTACCACTTCTTCCCTTTTTGAGTGTTCTACTGAAATGTAAGATAGTCCAGGCTATCTTGGAGAGAGGGAGACCAAGTGGGGTATCATTGAGGTACCAGGCATATGAATGAAGAGCCATCTCAGGTGTTCCAGCCTCAGCAGTTACCATCATCTCCTTGAGGCCCCAGATACCCATCCTGCTAGACTCTAAATCTGCATTCCTGGTCCACAGAATGATGAGAAAAGAAGATTAAATGTTTACTCTTTTAAGCCACTAAGTTTTAGAGTTGTTTACACTGTAATAGAACTTTAGAACAGTTTACTTAAAACGCTATTTAAAATAAACAGCAACGAAGAGACATTCTCAACTATTTTCTTTTAAATGAACGAACACAGTATCTATTAATCATTCTTGGTAAAGCTATTATCCAATCAAGACTGAATTAAAGCACTTAGAAATGGAAAAACAGTGATAAAAACTGACTAGTTATAAGCATTAAATTCATCCAGAAATAATGTTGCTACTGAAAAATTTACTTCTGATGCAAAACAGAATTTAAATTATATGAACTTGGACAATGTTAAAATAATGACATAACTAAGCAAAATGATAGTGAGGGCAGCGGAGATTGGAGAATTAGGCAATTGCTATTATCATCACTTTTAGTAAGGAGTCAATTAAACCACAGAGCTTACAAGAACCGTAATTGACTATAGTACCTTAATAACTTTCAAACATTATTAACCTTAGTGAGATCTGTCAGAAAGTGGTATTCCTTATTTAGTAGACACATTTATTTGAATATCAACAATTTTTCCCCTTTTCATTTTACCAAACATAAAGTGTATGCTATAATATTCAAGATAATATCTACAGCATTTTTTGGAAGTGTTTCTTTTTTGGAAGTGTTTCTTTTTTGGAAGTGTTCCTTTGTTTTTATCTGCATATATACATTGAATGTCTCTAGCTCTCTCTCCAACACAGTAAACATAAGCCACATTTGGCTATTTACATTAAAATTAATGAAATTAAATAAAATTAGAAATGCAATTTTACACTTTCACTAGCCACAACTCAAGTGCTGAATAATCATACATGGCTAGTATCTACTTTATTGGAAGTAAAGATATAAAATGAAGTCCACCTAATATTAAGAGTGGTCACTTGTACCGTAATTTGGGGTGTTGCTTTATGTTTTACTTTTGTATCTGTATATTCTAAATTGCTTAAATAATTGTCAGTGTCCTTGTATCATATTTACAAAAAAAAAGCAGAAACTAGAATGATTTTTCTTTTTAAAAAGTCTAGAGGAAAATAATAAAATATCAATACTGGTTAATTCTGGATGGTGGAGATTCTGAAGATTATGTTTTTTTGTATTTTTAGCATTTTAAACATTATAAAAAATATAACAGGATAGTGGGAACTCTCAGTAGTCTGCTCAATTTTTCTGTAAACTTAAAAAAATTCTAAAAATAAAATATATTGACCATGCAATATGAAAAAAAGTTGAGAAAATATTCTTGGTAAAAGTAACAGTCTGAAAAACTTGGAGATAAGAAAGTTCATGGTATATATGGGAACTTATAAGCTGTTTAGCATGTTTGTCCTATTAAATACAATTAGACAGAATTAAGACTAAAGAGCTAGGCAGAAATTCTTGAAGAGCTCTATGAATTGCTGAAGTATTTGGATTTTATCTTAAGTATGAGAAAGGAGTAAAACCTAATGACCAAAATTCTCTCACTTGAGAAGTTGGGTGTATGAGGAAGCACACAATACTGTATGGATTTATCAAGGGTTCTAGAGAGCTCAGTTCAGTTCCAGTTTAACAATAACATAGATTTGGAGATTGGTTTTACCAAATTAGCTCAGCTTCAAGGCAGTATTTGGCTCGCACAGCCTCTCTTTAGAAGCAGCAGCAGCTGTAGCAATGTGAGACCAACCTGTGTGAGCACCATGGATCTTGGCATTAGGTCCCCTCAAGCCACAAGAGCAGAAGAGAAGAGTGACAATCATTCAATGTCTAAGAAGGCTGATTGTGAATGCCATTAAAACACCACTGAGGGGGCTTCCCTGGTGGCGCAGTGGTTGAGAGTCCGCCTGCCGATGCAGGGGACACGGGTTCGTGCCCCGGTCTGGGAGGATCCCACGTGCCGCGGAGCGGCTGGGCCCGTGAGCCATGGCCGCTGGGCCTGCGCGTCCGGAGCCTGTGCTCCGCAACGGGAGAGGCCACAACAGAGAGGCCCGCGTACCGCAAAAGAAAAAAACAAAACAAACAAACAAACAAAAAAAACACCACTGAGTATAGATTAGACATGAGGTTCGGAGTGTATTTTGAAGAATGGCTGCCAGTCCTGTAAGAATTAATGATGACAAAGATAAACAAGTACTTTCTATTCTTCTGTTGGGTTCATAAATTTACCCTCAGAGTTGTGTAATATGGAACAGAACAAGCTACATAAAATCATTCAAAAATTAGTGGTAAAAGGGGGTGGGGGACAATCAGTTCTTCATTTAAAATACTACAAAATATAAGAATTTGGATTCTCTGGGTTCTCAGCTCCTTTAGCCTCCCTCTGGTCCACCCAACTTTTCTCAGTGGATTTCAAACCCTCTTGGACTAGAGTAAGGAAATAAGTCATTTAATCTTGAGTTAACCTGCATATTTCCCATTTATGCCCCTGCCACTGACACACATACAATAGAATGATCTGCAATTTTCCAGATAATGATTCTGGCCAAGCAGTGATACTGTCCAGTTGATTACTCCTTCATCTTTGATACAGTTTCATCATTGAGTTTCTCTGTACATGGTAGATTCCCTCTCTGAAAATAGCCCCTCTGCTCTTCAATACTGCCCACTCAATCATTCATTATTGATACTGACTTCTTACATTTATTTTTATTATTGTTGTTGTTGTTATTATTATTACATGTTTTTGCTCGTAAAGAACAGTGTTCTTTGGATTGGAGAGTAGTTCACACATTGTAATTTTACCCCTAACTGTTCTCATGTGAACATGCTAACACTGTCAGCAGTATTATTTTGAATATAAAATATGAGCTACATTGCTTTGAGTGAGTTTGCATTTGTATTTCTTATTATGCTAGATTAAAACCGGTCATAACCGGTCACTATGTGTGTGCTTGCATTAAGCACATTATTTTAGTGCATGAGTAATAATGTTAATAATGGTAATAACAATGACAGCAGCAACTATATACAAGAAAACTTTAAAGACAGGAAAGGAAGTACAAGGTGGCAACTCAAATTTCCCTTTACTAGCAATTAAAAATCACTTAGGAAAGAGAAAGAAGTTAAGCAAAGTTAGATTCAGATGCTGAGATAGAGTCTATTTAAAAAAAGTATTGATTTGCAAGGCTAGCATGATAAAATAAGTTTTTGATCTCCAATTAGCCTACTGTCATGCACCCATTTTTTTTTTGTAATTGGTACACAAAGAAACACAACCTCTATATTTGCATTTCATTAAACACGCATATGAGGCGCTAGAATTGGATACCTCTGTAAATTTGATCTAGTTTCAGAAAATGCTTAAAAATACTTAGAATTAATATTGATTCTTGGAAATCAGCCAAGTCCTGAAAAGCACTGTTAAGAAAGAGTGAACTGAAAAGTAAATATTTCTCATTAATCTAAAATCTACTCATACAGTACTGAATGAAAGCACAGTGTTGAAGAGTGACTTGGTGGAATTAAATGTTTTAAGATTTCATTTATCTTATAGTCTCTTTAAATTTGCAGTAAAGTCAACCTGCCCATTACTATAAATAAAATGCAAGCAAGGAAAGTTATAAAGTTTGTAATTCAAAAATGTAGATAGTCTTTATATTTATTAGAACATAGCAAATTTTCCATTTTGGCTTGAATATGCCACCTTTAGCCTTAAGTATGGTGAATGTTGCCAAATCCATTCTCTACATGCCTCTGGCATGAAGCAATATTGCTAAGTGTGAAGAACAACCTAGGAGACACACTGCAGAATTACTGTGCTTGTGCACTTGCACTTCTCTAGGCAAAGTAAGAAGCAAATTACACATTCATTCATAAGTCAAATAGAGCTGAGTGCAAATCCTACCTTTGCTGTCACAACGCTACATAATCTTAGATGAGATCTGTGATCTTGATCAGTTTGGTGTCCTTTTTTCTGTTAAAGAAAATGGAAAATTTTGAAAAGATTCACTTAAATTCTCTTAAATTGCCCTCAATCATTCATATTAGAATATTTTTAAATTAAACTTCTAAGACTCAATTAAGCAAAGAGGAAATCTGTAGAGTACTTAAAATTTTCTCAACCTTCTTTGTGCTACAGAAGACAGACTCCACCCTCATCAACTCTGCTCCAGTAATAGTTATTGCCAACAAAATTGCAATGAGAAAAGTTGTGAGCACAGCTTCTTTCAAGTTCAG
>NW_006792653.1:323157-326590 GCF_000442215.2 Lipotes vexillifer
GGAGAGAATATGATGATTAATTAGTGATGTCTAAGGGTCCAAGAGGGCTGAACATTTGCTAGCCTTGTAAACTATAAATCACGGACTTAAATTGTTTCTCTTACAGACAGCCTATGATTTCCTGTTGATATCACAAGTTCTAGTTTGGTGCAGCAAAAATAATAATAATAAATTGATCTAAACCAGAAGGCTTAGTTTCAAGGGACAATATGCTCCTTGATTTTAGATGCTTTAATTCTTGTTGGTCCTTTAATCTCTAAAATTATGTCAAAAATAACTATTTATAATACTGTTATAAGACATCAATAACTTATGTGAAAGCACTATGTCAATTATAACTTATTACCCTAACATTACATATTCATTATTTTATTATACACAGCATATTTAGACTCCAAATTTATATTTAGTATGAGACATAAATGTAGGGTGAATTTTTTCCAATTGGTAAATGTAGGCTATTTCGGTGGGTTGCAGTCTTTACTTTAGCTCTTTTTTTTTTTTTTTTTTTTTGCGGTACACGGGCCTCTCACTGTTGTGGCCTCTCCCGTCGCGTAGCACAGGTTCCGGACGCGTAGGCTCAGCGGCCACGGCTCACGGGCCCAGCCGCTCCGCGGCATGTGGGATCTTCCCGGACCGGGGCACGAACCCGTGTCCCCTGCATTGGCAGGCGGACTCTCAACCACTGCGCCCCCAGGGAAGCCCTTGGTTCTTTTTGATTGTGTATCATAAGCATTTTACTTCCTTTCATTTTTAGATAATTGATTTTCAAGCTTCCTAACTTCATGACTAAAAGAATCAAATGTATTCTCTATGGAAAAATCTGTGTCCAACGTCTCAAAGTTCATACAAGAGCACATTTTAATCCTCTTATTTAAACACATGGGTGAAATTGTACCGGTACTTAAATTTATACCTTAAAAAGGATGCCACACCTGAGTATCCTCTCTTGTAGTTACTTTTTCCCCCTGCATCATTTCAGATTGTTCCCGCTCTTTTGCCCTCTAAACACAATTCATTAACAAATAACAACTTTTGCCTCCTAAATATCTCTTCAGCCCATTCATTTCTTTCCATATTTAGTACCTGTGACCTAATCCATAAATTACCACCATTTCTTTCCTGGACTATACAATAACCTCCTAACAGGGTTATCAATATTTCCTCCAGCCACTTTCCTAATCCATTTTCCACAGTGAAGTCAGATTAATCATTCAAATAAATTATATCTGATCTTGGCACACTTCCCTGGTGGAAATGGCATTTTTTGGCTCTTATTTATTCCTCTAACCTCATCCAGCCCCATACTTTTCCTTTGCTCTCTCTCCTCCAGCCACTATAGTCTTCACTTAGTCCTCATCGTCTCCCTCCCATCACAGTAACTTTGCCTATGGTGCCACCTCTCTGTGGAATGCTTTTCCTTCTCTCGTCATCAAATGAAGTTCTCAGGTCATTCATATTTTCCTCAGAGAAGCCTTTTTGGAATTCAGTTAATTGGCTCTCACCTTAATATAAGATTCCATAGAACTATATTCTCTTTTTCAACACTGAAATATTGCATTAGTATGTGCAAATATGTTATTACTATCTGTCCTTACTTTAGGGTATACAGTACATGAGGGCTGGATGTTTTTCAGGATACCCATCCCCTAGAACAATCCAACCCCAAAACAACAATAAGTAGCTATTGTTACCAAGTCCAAGCTCACGCTGCTCTCCACACAACAGGCCAGTTCATTGAGAGATGAGTTGCTGGGGCAAGGAATAGCCAGCAGACCAAAAGACGGTGGGCTCATGCCCCAAAGAACCATCTTGCCTGAGTTAGAATTCAGGCTTCTTTTATACTAAAAGGGGAGGGGGCAAAGTCAAACATTTCCTGGTTCTGGTCAGCCTCTGGAAGGGATGTGTTCATTTCTTCCTCCCTGCAGTCACTCACAGGTGGACCTGGTCAGGATGTTTCCTGTGAGCTAAACAAAGGTGTTTTAGCTTCATGCTCATGACCTGGGAGGCAAGGTTCCCAGAGAAGGGCCATGATGTGTAATTTAAGCTTATAGGCAACATCCTTTTAGTGATTAACTTGTAATAGAATACAAAGGTTCTTACCTATTACAACTATGTGGCAGGCATGTGTTCTGCACTGCAGATATGTAATTTTACTTAACCCACAGAATAAATCCATAAATTGAGTATAGATCTGATTATTTTTAAAATGAGTCCTAGACCATCCAATCCCATCCACTTTGTTGTGAGCTGAGTAATAATAGACAGTATTTTTTGCTTGCTAATTGAAAAAAAGGAAAACAGGAACACACACTTTTTCATTTCTTGTGTTAGTATTACGAGATGTTGCCAATGTATTGTTCTGTGTAGCATGTACAATATTTTTTCATGAATCTTAAAGACCTTTATGTCATGTCACCAAGTGGTTCTCCTAGCCTCCTCTGCTCTCAGCTCACATCATTTTCGGCCTTTACTCTGGCATCCAGTGTATACCTGCATGTACCTTGCACAGTACGTCTCCCTTCCTGGTATACAAATGCCCTTCTTACTCATGTAGAGAATGCCCGTCATCCTGTAACACCCAGCTCACAGTTAATTTTCTTTCATATGCCTTTGAAGACTATTGCTTTAAACATAAACTTGTGTGCGTTTTTACTTTCTACTGTAATTTCTTATTTTAGGCCCCCCTTCTCTAATCTAGACTGTGAACCAGCTGAGGGCACAGACCACAGGAGAAAGGTATATAGGAAAATAGATAAAAGCATAGCTTCTCGGTTACAATGATTAAATCCCACTTCTGACCACAATATATATTAACAGGGTAATTCGGGAGAAATTACTTCTTCAGACCTCAAATTCCTCACCTGCAAAATAGGGAAATTAATAGTACATATCTTATAGGCCTGTAACATTCTTTAATTTTATCTATGTAAATCAGTTAGAAAAATGCTCATCATGCAAGGTGCTTACTATAGTAGTAGTCATATTTTTTTCATTTTCACTACTGTAATTATGATTTTTAACTTTTTAGTACCTAATGTGAGTCAGCTGGTATGCTTTGTAATGTTAACATACTTAATCCTCACACCTGAGTTCTTTTCTATTCTCCCTATTTTACAGGTGAGGACACTAAAGCATAGAGAGCTGTAGAGGTTTTAAACTCAGGCAATCATACTTCAACGCCCTTACAAAGAATCACTATAGTTAATGCCTCAATAAGGAATAAAATGTCTGATTATAAATGAATTATCGAACGAGAGGCCAATTTTGCTGAAGTGAAAGAGCCTGAGCTCACCTCCTCTCATGAGCACACCAAAATCACAACTATCGGCAAAACAGCCATTGATTAAAAACACTGGAACCTACCAGAAAAGATCTACAGCTAAAGACATAAAGAAGGAACCACAAGAAGACCGGTGGGGGGGGGGGGGGC